>NC_092782.1:20939383-21247123 GCF_047496795.1 Chiloscyllium punctatum | reverse complement strand
GATTACTACTAGTGAATGCAATATGTCTGGAGCAACATCCTCTAAGATCCTAGGACTCAATCTATCAGGTTGTTATCTTTTCACCCCATCAATTTCCCAAGCACTTTTTCCCAAGTGATGGCAAATGTTTATTTCCTCCCACAACTTTAGTCTCTTGATTATTTAGCATTTACAGAATACTATGAATGTCCTCAACTCTGACGGCTGATGCAAAGTGTTTATTCAACTCCACTATCACTTATTGGAGTTGAAAAATGTGGTGCTGGAAAAACATAGCAGGCCAGGCAGCATCCGAGGAGCAGGAGAATCGACATTTTGGGCATAAGCTCTTCTTCAGGAAACATCCGAAACATCGATTCTCCTGCTCCTTGGATGCTGCCTGGCCTGCTGTGTTTTTCCAGCACCACATTTTTCAACTCTGGTCTCCAGCATCTGCAGTCCTCAATTTCTCCTACCACGTTTTGGAGCCTATTTAATTTCCCGAACCTCGTTCTCTGAGGGACCTTTGTTTACTTTGGTTTCTATTTTCCTTTTTGCATATGTTTATATGCAAAATAAATTTCCTTTCCAAAATAAATTTTAGTTTTTTCTCAATGTTTAATTTCTCCTGCTTTTTTTTATTTTGATCATCTTTTGCTGGTTTTTAAATCCTTCACAATCCTCTGGCTTAACACTTTTCTTTGTCTGGTTTTTCTCTCAAATGCATGCTATCCTTATCCCCTTCTAAGAATCCTTCTTCCATGCTGGAACTTTGGTGTGAGTCATTAACCGTTTTCTTAAACTTTAAGTTCAAAGAATGATGAGAGACTGCTTTATTATGGAGGTGTTCACTCTCCAAGCAGCAAGGTTAGAGAGAATTGTTTGTCCATTCAAAACAGCCAATGATGTTGTCATTACATCATGTAATCAGACTCTCAAAGTTGTGGATGTGGGTTTGCTCGCTGAGCTGGAAGGTTTGTCTTCGGACGTTTCGTCACCATAGTCGGTAACATCTTCAGTGAGCATCCAGACGAAGCACTGCTGGTGTTTCCTGCTTTCAATTTATATGTTTGGGTTGGTGATGTTATTTCCTGTGGTGACGTCATTTCCCATGGTGGTGTCACTTCCTATTCTTTTTCTCAGGGGGTGGTAGATCGGGTCTAATTCAATGTGTTTGTTGATACAGTTCCGGTTGGAATGCTATGCTTCTAGGAATTCTTGTGCATGTCTCTGTTTGGCTTGTCCTAGGATGGATGTGTTGTCCCAGTCGAAGTGGTGTCCTTCCTTATCTGTATGTAAGGATACTAGTGAGAGTGGGTCATGTCATTTTGTGGCGAGCTGATGTTCATGTATCCTGGTGGCTGTTTTCTGCCTGTTTGTCCAATGTAGTGTTTGTTACAGTTCTTGCACGGCAATTTGTAAGTGACACTAGTTTTGCTTGTTGTCTGTATAGGGCCTTTCAAAGTTCATTAGCTGCTGTTTTAGTGTGTTGGTAGGTTTGTAGGCTACCATGATGCCAAGGGCCTGAGTAAACTGGCAGTCATTTCCAAAATATCTTTGATGTAGGGGAGAGTGGCTAGGGTTTCTGCATGCCTGCTGTCTACTTGCTTGTGTTTGTTGTTAAGAAATCGGCAGACCATGTTCATTGGGTACCCATTCTTTTTTAATACACTGTATAGGTGATTTTCCTGTGCCTTGCGTAGTTCCTCAGCGCTGCAGTGTGTGTTGGCTCATTGAAATAATGCTCTGATGCAGCTTTGTTTGTGGATCTTGGGATGATTGCTTCTGTAGTTCAATATTTGTTCCATAAGTGTTGTTTTTCTGTAGATGTTGGTTTGAAGTTCCCTGTTGGCTGTTCACTCCACTGTAACATCCTAGGAATGGCAGTTTGTTGTTCTTTTCCTCCTCTTTAGTGAATTTTATGCCAGTAAGAGTATTATTGATGGTATTGAAGTTGTCCTCTAATTTGTTTCATTTAGTGCTGACAAAGGGGCCATCCCTGTAGCGGACCCAAAGTTTGGGTTGGATGATTGTCAGAGCTCTTTGTTTGAGTCTCTGCATTACTGTCTCTGCTAAGAACCCTGATGTCAGAGATCCTATGGGTGTTCATTTGGTTTGTCCATAGGTTTTGTTGTTAAAGGTGAAGTAGATGGTAATGCAGAGGTCCACTAGCTTGACGATACTATCCTTGGTGATGAAGTTGGTGTGTTTGGTATATGTGTCTTTGGGTCTATTAATAGTGTAGTCAGTGTTTCCTTGGCCAGGTTAATGTTGATGGATGTGAACAGGGATGTTACATCAAAGGAGACCATTATCTCATCCTCTTCTATCTTGGTGTCTTTGATGGTCTTCAGGAATTCTTGGGTGGAGTGGATGGAGTGGCATGAGTCTTCTACTAAGTGTTTTAGTCTTTGATGTAGCCCTTTGGCCAATCTGTAAGTTAGTGTTCCAGGTAGCGAGACTGTGGGTCTGAGGGGGGCTCCTGGTTTGTGAATTTTGGGTAATCCATAGAAGCGTGGTGTGTTAGATCCATCTGGTCTCATTTTTTGGAAGTTAGTCTTATTTATTTCTCCAGATTTCTGAAGTCTTTTGAATAGAGTTGTGATTCGGTTCTCTAGTTGTTGGTTCGGGTCTTTTGCCACTTATTGGTAAGTGTTGGTATCTGCAAGTAGTGCGTTCACTTTTTCAATATAGTGTCTTTGATTTAAAATGACTATCAAGTGTCATTTGTCAGAAGGTAGGATAACAATTTTAAAATCTTTTTTAGTCTTTCTAGTGCTTTCCTTTCTTGTGTATTGAGTGTGTTTCCTTCCTTTTTCCTGCTTAATGATGGTGCAACTACCTGTCTGATAGTTTTCTGGGTTTCTTCTGTGATTTGGTTTTTTTCAGTGTTGTTTCTAATGCTGCTAAGAAATCTTTCTTGTCTGCATGCAGGAAGTTGTAATTTAATCCTCTTACTAAGACGGCTTTTTCAGTGTCTATTAAAGGTCAATCAGATAAGTTTTTTATCCATGCTTCTGTGTTGTCAGTGCTATTATTTTGTGTAAGTTTGTCTAGGCTTTTTCTGCAGGTCTAGTTTTTTTTTCATTTTCAACCAAAGGACATCCAGACATATAAATAGAAAGCAGGAAACACCAGCCATGCTTCATCCGGAGGCTCACTGAAGATGTGACCTGGTATGGTAACGAAACATCTGAAAATGAACCTTGCAGCTCAGTGAGCAAACTCACATCCAGAACCTCAACCTGAGCTACAAATCTTCTCAACCTCATTAAGACTCTCAAAGTGACTGTCCATCATACTTACACAAATACACAACATCCCTCCCCCACCAGCAATTCTTGAAATGAAAGCATTCACATTATTTACAATAATATGCACAACAGTTGTGGGTAAGACATTCTGGAGAACATTGATTCCTGTGTAGCTGTCGCCGTACCTCAGACTTTTCTCATTGGCTTTAATCTTTGTGTAGTTTCAGGTGTACAAGATGCCTGAATGTGTGACGGTTTGCACAATGTCATGTTGGTTCTGGCACGCTTCAAGTAAAGCCCATCTCAACTGGACAGGTCACCTCCACCCCAGTGCTGGTGTCAGTGCCTCACAAACTGAAAGTCATTCCACTCACAACACCCATTTATCTCCTTGACTTCATTTAACCCATGCCAGTTTGACAGTGACTCAGGTAGTAATCCTGTGATTCTTAGCTTGGAAGTGTTAATTTTGAGTCTAACTCATCAAAACTTTTCAACAGAACCTCCTCTTTAGACAACGAGATCCTTCCCATCCTGATCCAAGTTCTTCAATAGTTCTGAGGAGAAAGCCTTAACATTGGCACCAGGCGGGCAATGCAGCCTTCGGGTCTCCAACTTACAAATGGAAAAAACATTATCTCACCCACTACTACTACATTCCAATTTCCTCTTCTCACTTTAGTGTACCGCAATGTCACAGTTAGTTCACTCCATCCAGTCTCTGCTCTTGTCCACACAGCTTACAAGAATCTCATATCTGTTGGAGAATTGTCGGTTCCTCAAGCCATCCCTCAGATCCCCATGTCTGCCTCACTGCAGTCATATCTTTTTGTTCCTCATCACAAAACAAATTTGAATTTCCTAGTTTGAGGGATATGACCATTCCCTGGACCAAAGTCTCCAGGTATCTTTCTTCCTCCCTGATGTGATGAAATATCTGCAATTCAGACACTAGCTCCTCAATCTAGATCTGAAGCTTCTCGAGCAGCAAACACTTTCTACAGATGTGTACAATGTGGATCACATTGGTGTCCAGAAGCTCCCATATGCGGCTGCAGCAACACATCACCTATCCTTTTTTTTGCTATGATATTTTTTTTAACTCATTAATGAATTACTCTGGTGTCCCTGCTATATACACTCGTAGAATCTTCTGTACTTGCACTTTATTGTAATTCATTTTTAACAGTATTATCAATGTTATACTTAATAAACTAATTTTAAGAAGAAGAGAAAGAATAAAAGACTAGAGGTCCAATGTAAACTAAAGAGCTTAATTTTGCTTTAAATACTAGAAATACTCACCAAAGCTACTCATCACTTAGCTGCTTTCCCTGGATTCCCAATCCCATTGTGATTTGTGGCATCACTCCATTACTGGTCCTACAGCAGTTCAGCCCTTCCAGAGAATCTAAGGCCAAATTTTTCAATCTCTCATCATAAGACAACCCAGGCCACAATCTAGGGAACTTTCATTGTTCTGCCTCCAATGCAAGTATAACATTCCCTAAATATGGAGACTAAAACTGCACGCAATATTCTGGGTTTAGTCTCACCAAAGCCCCATTCAGTTGTAACAAGATAGCTCTTTTCTTATGCTCTAATGTCCTTGCTTTCATAATTTCATGTTTCTGCATGAGGCTTTATGTCTCTTGTATGTGCACACCCAATTTCTCTGAACATCGACATACACAAGTTTCACATCTTATAAAAAAATATTGAACTGAGGAATGCTGCACAGAGAATGCTGGAAGATCTGCCTGAGTTCAGTAGCATCAGACATTAGGATACCATTCACCTTTCCTTACTTCATGAAGTTATTGAACCTCAGTAGGACTGAATCCAGCTATTATTCGCACAACATTACTCAAAATACTGAAGATGCTGATAACTGAAATAAAAAGGAAAATGCAAAAAAGTACTCAGGAAGTCAGGTAGCATCCGAACCCAGAAATAATCCCATCTGATGCTAATACTGAACAAGTAAGTTCTCTGAATAAGAAGCATCTTGAGAGATTCAAGTTTAATTGTTGCATTTGGTTAATGTAATGGACTGACACATAATCACACGAGGCTGCAGATGTTCTTTAACAACAGAACATTAGTGTATTACTTAAATGAAAGAAAATATAAATAAAAGACAGAAAACTCTTAATGCCAATGTCAAAACAACATTTCAGCCTGTTTCTCAACACAAAATTTTATTCTCAGTTTTAGAAAAATTTCCTCCTATCTCAGTTCTTTATATTTTTATTTAACTAATCCCTCCCAATTTATTTTCTTGGACTACAGAGGCTTAGGGTTCCTGTCTGAGTCCACAACGCAAATGTTTTGCAACTCTGATGGCCTAAACTTTCTCACTTTAACAACACAAAGACATAAAAGCTCTCCTGGCTTGGGAGTTTCATGAACTAATAACACTTCAACACTGGTTCTCTTAAATTAAAACTTGATTACCCTGCTAGGAGAAACATTCCTACTTTATATACTGAATTCCTGGTTCTTCTGAAATAACACTTTAAACCTCAGTTCTGAACTTGAAGTCAAAAGTGAGCTACCAAATTTCCATCATATAACATTGCAGCAGCTCTCCTGAACACTTGACTGCAGTCACATACTTTCACAGTCACAAACTACTGAGCTTTCCCACGAATGTCTGTGTTTGTAACTTAGAACAAAATTGTATGAGAAATCTAAGGTTTCAAATATGCATGTCACGTTCATGTGACAACCACTTTAAACATTGTCTTTAACCCTTTGGCTAAAATAATCCTGGTAAATTGAAAAACAAACAAAACTCAATTGAAAATGAGTTCATTAACATCTCCTCAAGAGTCCTTGAGTCATTTTATGATACCGAAGATACTAGAAAAACGCAGATTGTTAGTGCTAATTACTGTGATAACTGCCTGTCAATTCACACTACTATGTCCAAACACAACAAGAACAATTCATATATCATATAGCAGCAGAACTCTGAAAGACGGTCACTGGACTCAAAACATTAAATTTGCTTTCTGTCCACAGATACTGCCAGACTTGCTGAGTATTTCCAGCATTTTCTGATTTTTGTTAAAGTTAATTAATATCCCTTATCTTGTAGATTGGATTGCTGTCTGGAATCAGTACAGACTGCACTCAGACAAAACATTGTATGTTATTTTTAAAAACAGAGTACTTTTAATTCATGTTTTAAGCTTTAATAGTTTTAAAATATTAGACAGTACAATTCAATGAGGGTTCATACCTAATATTTTTCAGGAATAAACAATAGCTTATATTTATATAGTAGCATTGCTAAACTATCCTTCTGTTCCAGTGAAACTATCTCCCTCGTTCTCAGGGAAACCATCTCCCTTCCCAGTGAGTCTAACCCCCTCTGCCTCAGTGCTAAATGACCTCTCTCTGTCTCAGTGCTAAACTATCCCCTTTGTCCCAGAGTTCAACTATCCCCTCTATCCCAGTGAAACTAACCCCCTCTGTCCTGGGGAAAATATCACCCTCTGTCCCAGGAAACCAACTCCATGTCCCAGTGAAACTATCTCATGTCCTCGTCAAATAATCCCATGCCCCAGTGAAACAACCCCCTATATCCCAATGAAATTACCCCCTGCTGTCCCAGTAAATGTATGCCCCTCTGTCCCAGGGTTAAATTATTTTGCCCAGCCCGCCACCACAGCCTGTGTTAAACTGTCCTCTACCCAAAGAAACAACAGAACTGGTACATGTCAACATGAGTTTGCATGTAACACACTCATTGGGAGCTACAATTTTGCTATCTTGACATCTCATACAAGCATAGAGACTGGGTCAAAGTCCCTTAGGGACTGTGTGATCATTCATTTACAGGCTTTATAATGTCCTCCGAACATGGTGTCATAACATCCTGCAAGTACAGTTTTATTGAAAACTTGTATTGTTACTTCAGATTGATTTTACTGCATTCTTAATCTTTGTGATGTTATCAATCATTGATCCAGTATTGTCTCTGCAATAATTTACTTATCTCCTTTCTGTTAATCTTACAGCAATCTCTGCACAGGTCTCCTCATTATCTGGACTTATGCCCATCATTTTTCTGATCTTTGTCCACACATTGTCTGACAATAATGTCTGTTGCTCACCAGGTCCAGGTCACATCCTGCCTGTAACATTTTACTACTGTAGTTAGTTTAATCATAGAGTCATAAAGATCTACAGCATTGAGAAAAAGCCCTACAGTCCATTGTGTCCAGACCAGTCAGAAACAACCACCAGTGTTTAGATTAGAGTGGTGCAGGAGGCATGGCAGCATCCGAGGAGCAGGAAAATCAACGTTTCGGGCAAAAGCCCTTCATCAGGAATAGCTCTACAGGCAGTAAGTTCCACATTCCTAGCACCCTCTGGGTGAAAACATTTTTTTCACATCCTCTCTAAACCTCCTGGCTTTTGCCTTAAGTCTATGTCTCCTAGTCATTGATCCCTCCATCAACAGGAAAAGTTTCGCCTTGTTTATGCCCCTTATACTTTTTTACAGCTCAACAATGTTCCCTTTAAATCTCCCCTGCTCTAAGGAAAACAACCCCAGTCTAACTAAGCTCTCTACCTGAAACTCTCCGGCCCAGGCAACATCCCTGTAAATCTTCTCTGCATCCTCCCCAATGCTATTGCATCCTTCTTGGAAGATGGATTCCAGAACTGTACATAATACTCTCGTTGTGGCCTAACTAGCATTTTATACAATTCCAGCATAACCTCCCTGCTCTTAAATTCTATGCCACAACATAAGCCTTGTTAACCACTTTATCTGCCTATCTTATCTACCTTAAGGGGTCAGTATATATACCAGGTTCCTATCATTCTTCATGTATTCCCTTGCCTTGTTTGTTTTGCCCAAGTACAAGACCTCACAATTATCCAAATTAAATTCAATTTGCCATGATCAGCCCATGTGATTAGCCAATCTGTATGTTTCGGACCAAGTCTACGGATTCTTAAGGGCGAGGGTGAGCAGCCAGAAGTTGTGGTACATATCGGTACCAATGTCATAGCTAGGAAAAGGGATGAGGACCTGAAAAGTGATTATAAGGAGTTAGGTTGGAAGCTAAAGGGCAGGAAGAGCAGAGAAGTAATCTCTGGATTGTAACCGGTGCCATGTGCTAGTGAGGCTAGGAACAGAGAATGAGTGCAGCTGAACACATGGCTGCAGAGTTGGAGTAGGGCTCCATTCATGTGGATCATTGGGATACCATCTGGAGGACGGGTTGCATCTGAACTGGAGGGGTTCCAATAGCCTGGGCAGGAGGCTTGCTGGAGCTCTTTGGGAGGATTTAAACTGGTTTTGCAGGAAGATGGGAACTGGAGCTACGGAGCATAGGATGGAATAGCTGGTGAACAGGCAGATACAGCATGCAGAGAGTCTGTGAGGGAGGATAGACAGTTGATAGAGCAAAGTGAGGTTGGCGTGATCTGTTGAAATGTGTTTATTTTAGCGCAAGAAGTGCCAAGAATAAAGGTGATGAACTTAGAGCTTAGATTGGTACTTAGAGTATGATGCTGTGGCCATTTGGATATCATGGGGGCAGGAATGGCTGTCAGATGCTCCGGGGTTTAGATGTTTTGAAAGGAATAGGGAGGGAGGTAAAAGAGGTGGGGAAGTTGCATTGTTACTCAGGGATAGTACAACAGTGGCAAAAAGAGAGGTCATCGAGGAGGGTTAGTCTACTGAGTCTTTATGTGTCGAAGTCAGAAACAGAAAAGGAGCAGTCATATTAATTGAGAGTTTTCTACAGACCCCCCCCCCCAAATGGCAACAAGACAGTGGGTGGCACGGTGGCACAGTGGTTAGCACTGCTGCCTCACAGCGCCAGAGACCCGGGTTCAATTCCTGCCTCAGGTGTGGAGTTTGCACATTCTCCCCATGTCTGCGTGGGTTGCCTCCGGGTGCTCCGGTTTCCTCCCACAGTTCAAACATGTGCAGGTTAGGTGAATTGGCCATGCTAAATTATCCATGGCATTAGGTGCATTAATCAGAGGGAAATGGGTCTGGGTAGGTTTCTCTTCAGAGGGTCGGTGTGGACTTGTTGGGCTGAAGGGCCTGTTTCCACACTGTATGGAATCTAAAAAAAAGTATTTAACTGGGGGAGAGGGAATTACAATGTAATTAGGCAGGAACTGTGGAGCATAAGTTGGGAACAGATATTCTCAGGGAAATGCATGACAGAAATGTGATGGTTGTTTAGGAGCATTTGCTCCGAGTGCTAGATAGGTTTACCCCACTGAGGCAAGGAAGGGATGGTAGGGTGAAGGAACCTTGGGTGACAAGACATGTAGAACATGTAGTCAAGAGGAAGGAGGAAGCAAGGTTACAAGGTAGCCAGGAAAGACCTACAGAGAGAGCTAAGATGAGTGAGGAGGGGACATGAGTAGTTGTTCGCGGATAGCATCAGGAAAACCCTAAAGCTTTCTACAGGTAAAAAAAGGATAAAGGAATGACTAGAGTAAGATTAGGGCCAATCAAGGACAGTAGTGGGAAGTTGTGCCTGGAGTCAGAGGATGTAGGGGAAGCAGTAAATGAATATCTTTCGTCAGCATTCACATTGGAAAAAGACAATGTTGTTGAGGAGAAAACTGAGAAACAGGCTACTAGGCTAGATGGGATAGAGGTTCACAAGGAGGAGGTGTTAGCAATTCTGGAAAGTGAGAAAATAGATAAGTCCCCTGAGCTAGATAGGAATTATCCTAGGTTTTCTGGGAAGCCAGGGCGGAGGTTGCTGAATTTTTAGTCTTAATTTTTATGTCATCATTGTCTACAGGAATAGTCCCAGAAGACTGGAGGATAATAAATGTTATTCCCTTGTTCAAGGAGGGGAGTAGAGACAACCCTGGGAATTATAAACCAGTGACAAGACATGTAGAACATCTAGTCAAGAGGAAGGAGGAAGCAAGGTTACAAAGTAGCCAGGAAAGACCTACAGAGAGAGATAAGATGAGTGAGGAGGGGACATGAGTAGTTGTTCGCAGATAGGATCAGGGAAAACCCTAAAGCTTTCTACAGGTAAAAAAGGATAAAGGAATTTGTTGTGGGTAAAGTGTTGGAAAAGGTTAAAAGAGTTAGGATTTATAATCATCGAGACAGGAATAAATTCATTAAAGATCATCAACACGGTTTTGTGAAGGGTAGGTCATGCCTCACAAACCTTGAGTTCTTTGATTCTAAAAAAAAGTGACATAGAACATAGAACAATACAGCACAGAACAGGCCCTTCGGCCCACGATGTTGTGCCGAACATTTGTCCTAGCTTAAGCACCTATCCATGTACCTATCCAATTGCCGCTTAAAGGTCACCAATTATTCGGACTCTGCCACTCCCACAGGCAGCGCATTCCATGTCCCCACCACTCTCTGGGTAAAGAACCTACCCCTGACATCCCCCCTATACCTTCCACCCTTCACCTTAAATTTATGTCCTCTTGTAACACTCTGTTGTACCCGGGGAAAAAGTCTCTGACTATCTACTCTATCTATTCCCCTGATCATCTTATAAACCTCTATCAAGTCACCCCTCATCCTTTGTCGTTCCAATGAGAAAAGGCATAGCACTCTCAACCTATCCTCGTACGACCTATTCTCCATTCCAGGCAACATCCTGGTAAATCTCCTCTGCACTCTCTCCAAAGCTTCCAAATCTTTCCTAAAATGAGGCGACCAGAACTGCACACAGTACCCCAAATGTGGCCTTACTAAGGGCCTGTACAGCTGCAACATCACCTCACGACTCTTGAATTCAATCCCTCTGCTAATGAACACTAATACACCATAGGCCTTCTTACAAGCTCTATCCACCTGAGTGGCAAATTTCAAAGAGCTATGGGCGGCACGGTGGCACAGTGGTTAGCACTGTTGCCTCACAGCGCCGGAGACCCGGGTTCAATTCCCGCCTCAGGCGACTGACTGTGTGGAGTTTGCACGTTCTCCCCGTGTCTGCGTGGGTTTCCTCCGGGTGCTCCGGTTTCCTCCCACAGTCCAAAGATGTGCAGGTCAGGTGAATTGGCCATGCTAAATTGCCCGTAGTGTTAGGTAAGGGGTCGATGTAGATGTAGGGGTATGGGTGGGTACGCTTCGGCGGGGCGGTGTGGACTTGTTGGGCCGAAGGGCCTGTTTCCACACTGTAAGTAATCTAATCTAAAAAAAAACATAGATCCCAAGATCCCTCTACTCCTCCACCCTACTGTTAACCCTGTATTCCGCATTCTTATTTGTCCTTCCAAAATGGACAACCTCACACTTGATAGGGTTGAACTCCATCTGCCACTCCTCAGCCCAGCTCTGCATCATATCTAAGTTCCTTTGCAGCTGACAACAGCCCTCCTCACTGTCCACAACTCCACCAATCTTTGTATTGTCTGCAAATTTACTGACCCACCCTTCGACTCCCTCTTCCAAGTCATTAATAAACATTACAACAGCAAAGGACCCAGAACTGATCCCTGCGGAACTCCACTTGTAACTGGGCTCCAGGCTGAACATTTATCATCTACCACCACTCTCTGACTTCGACCGGTTAGCCAGTTCTCTATCCAACTGGCCAAATTTCCCACTATCCTATGCCTCCTGACTTTCCGCATAAGTCTACCATGGGGAACCTTATCAAATGCCTTCCTAAAATCCATGTACACTACATCCACTGCTCTACCCTCATCCACATGTTTGGTCACCTCCTCGAAGAATTCAATAAGACTTGTAAGGCAAGACCTACCCTTCACAAATCCGTGCTGGCTGTCCCTTATCAAGCAGTGTCTTTCCAGATACTCATAAATCCTATCCCTCAGTACCCTTTCCATTACTTTGCCTACCACTGAAGTAAGACTAACTGACCTGTAATTCCTGGGGTTATCCCTATTCCCTTTTTTGAACAAAACAGGGACACAACATTCGCCACTCTCCAGTCCCCTGGTACTACCCCCATTGGCAGTGAAGACAAAAAGATCATTGCCTACAGCTCTGCAATTTCCTCTCCTGCTTCCCACATAATCCTAGGATATACCCCGTCAGGCCCGGGGGACTTGTCTACCCTCAAGTTTTTGAAAATGCCCAACACATCTTCCTTCCTAATGACCAAACAGGTGGATGAGGGTAAAGCCGTAGATGTGGTGCATATGGATTTCAGTAAGGCATTTGATAAGTTTCCCCGTGGTAGGCTATTGCACAAAATACGGAGGCATGAGATTGAAAATGGTTCAGCAGTTTGGATCAGAAGTTGACTCGCTGAACGAAGACAGAAGGTGATGGTTGATGGGAAATGTTCATCTTAGGATTCATTTACTAGTGGTGTACTGCAGGGATCTGTTTTGTCTTTTTTATAAACAACCTGGATGGGAACATAGAAGGATAGGTTACTAAATTTGCAGATGACACTGAGGTCAGTACAATTGTGGATAGTGCCAAAAGATGTAGCTTACAGAGGGACATAGATAAGCTCCAGAGCTGGGCTGAGAGATGGCAAATAGAGTTTAATGCAGAAAATGCTCCTTTGGAAGGAGCAACAGGAATGCATGGTATTGGATGAATGGTACGATTCTGGATCGTGTAAATGAGCAGACAGATCTCAGTGTCAATGCACATTCAATCCTTCAAAATTGCCACATAAGTTGATAGGGCTGTTAAGAAGGCATACGGTATGTTAGCTTTTATTGGTTAGAGGGATCAAGTTTTGGAACCATGAAGTCATGCTGCAGCTGTACAAAATGCTGGTGCAGCCGCACTTGGGAGTACTGCGTGCAGTTCTGGTCATCGCATTATGAGAAGAATGTGGAAGTTTTGGAAAGGGTGCAGAGGAGATTTTCTGGGATGTTGCCTGGTATGGAGGGAAGGTCTTCTGAGGAAAGGTTGAGGGACTTGAGGCTATTTTCATTAGAGAGAAGATGGTTAAGAGGCGAATTAATTGAGACATATAAGATAACCACAGGGTTAAATAGGATGGACAGTAAGGGCCTTTTTCTGAGGATGGTGATGACCAGCACAAGGAGGCATTGCTTTAATTTGAGGGGTGATATATATATATGTATATATATATATAGAGGACAGATGACAGAGGTAGTTTCTTTACTCAGAGAGTAGTAAGGGTGTTGAATGCACTGCTTGCAACGGTAGTAGACTCGCCAATTTTATGGGCATTTAAATGATCATTGGATAGGCAAATGGGCTAGAATGGAATAGTGAGGGGAGATGGGCTTCAGATTGGTTTCACCGGGCAGCGCATCATCAAAAGGCCTGTACTGCGTTGTAATGTTCTAACTAGCAGCACGAGTCGGTGATTCATTTAAAAGTGAAGGGGAAGGTAGGGATTAAATCTCCTTGCTATTTCTCATTTTCTTTTAAAATAAACATCCATACTACTGCCAAAAAGCAGTAGCGCCTATTTACCCCCTGCACCCATGATGTGTGTGTGCAGGTGTAGGACACAGTGAAGAGTGACGAGTGCAGAAACCTTTATTCATAGTCCACCACCAAAAAGAAAAGAAACACTTAAGTGGCCAGTGACAACCAGTGCCCTTCTCATCAAAGGGCAATGCCTAAATGAATGAAAACGTGAAGAGGATGGTAGGGATTAAATCGCCTGGTTATAGTTGTTTTATGAACTGACCGTGGCCCAGCCAGCACAGAATCAGTGCCCTAAACTGAGGAGACTCTAAAGCTCCTGGGTCTTTTTTTTTGTCGTGTACACGCGCAGGTGTAGGACACAGTGAAAAACATCAGGTGTTTAAATCTTTATTTGCATTCCACTACCAGGAAGAATGGAAACGTCCGAGTGGCCAGTGACAAGCAATGCCCTTCTCATCAAAAGGACAATGCTGCATGATTGAAAAATAGTAAAGGGGAGGGCATTGATTAAATTTCCTGGTTATATTTTTTTTGAGGGGATTCTAAATATCCTGGGTTTTTTTTTGTTTCTTTTTCTACCCCCACACGACTGCCTAACTACGGCAGTGCTTATATTTTCCCCAGCACCATGTTGTGCATGTGCAAGTGTGAGACACAGTGAAAGACAACAAGTGTACAAATCCTTATTCAATTCCCACCAGCAGGAAAAAAGGAAACACCTAAGTGGCCAATGACAAGCAATGTCCTTGTCAAAGGGCAATGCCGCATGATCAAAAAAAGTGAGGGGGAGGGTAGGGATTAAATCTCCTGGTTTTTCTTTATTTTATTAAACAATACAGTTTACAAAACAATTAACATTGTATACAGCTGTCAAAGAAACAGAAATTTTTACAAGGGAAAGGAGCAGCAAAGTCAGGCCCCAAACCTAACTAGTTTTCAGGGAAATGAGGACAAACCTCAAATCCCAGTTTTAATCATGGAAAACAAACTAATGACATTTGTACATATAAGACAGACAGTCTGATTACATAAAACAGTGCATACAATACAGATCCCCAGCAACCCACCCATCCCTCCCACCTTCTGGCCACTCTAAGTCAGACTGCCCCTTCCGGCTCTCGATCTACCCCATGCCCCTTCTCGTTCTCTATCCCCCCTGACACACCTTTCAACCACCTCTAGGACAGTTCGTTCGGCTTCCCCAAGGACAACAACAGCCAGGATAGTCTACCCACCTTCCCTAATCGCCCTTTACACCTTCCAACCACCGCTGGGCCAGCACTGAGGAGGGTCCACCCACCTTCTGGCTCTCAGCCTGCCCCATACATACCATTGAGCTCTCACCCACCCTGATGTGCTATCCGGCCTGTGGACAGCCCTAACACCTTCTTTCCACCTCCAGGACAGCCTGTCCCCTTCCCTGGGACAATGGCACGCAGGGCAGCCCATAAGCCTTTTATATCTCAGTCTACCCCTACACACCCTCTGGCTCTTGGCCGTTCTGACACCTTCTGAATACCTCTAGGACAGCCCGTCCTGATTACCCCTTCTCGGGACAACAATGTTCAGAATGGCCTACCCACCCTCCAACTCACAGGGTGACAGCTTTCAGGATGACCCAAGAGCCTCCCCGCTCACAGTGAGGCCTGCCAGACCCAGGGACACAACACAGTGCAGGTGATAACCCAACAAGCAACAAGACAATTACCAACAAACAGAGGCCTTTCTGGTACAGACTCCATTACCAAAAACAGTTCTCTGCAAAATGTAGCGTCCAATTCCAGGAACAGAGTCTACTCCAACCTGCAGAGTCTGTTGCTAAAAACAGAGTCCACAACTGAGGGCAGAGTCCACTCCTGAAGGAGCAAATGCACATCCCACAGCACACAGGTGGTGTTCATTCTCCAGAGTGTCCTGGTCCATCCATAGAGAACCAGGCCCACTCACAGGAACATAGTACATTGGAAAGGTGCAGTTAACTCACAGGGGTTTTGGTCCACTACCAAAGGCAGGGTCTACTCAACTCCAGGCTGCAGCCAGTGCTCACCTCCCAGCACACATACAGGTGCTCAGTCTTTGCAGAGGCCCAATCCCAGGGCCAGGCCTACCCACAGGAACAACTCATCTGGAAAGTTGTATTTTCTCACAAGTGCTCAGTCCAAACACCAAAACAAAAGTGAGGACACATACAAAATACAGAGAATACTAGAGTCCAAGGCCTAAGCCCTACAACAAAAAATCAAAATTGAGCAAAGGGCAAAAGAAAAAAAAGAGTAAAATATGGGCTGTAACCAGCCGGTGAAACAACAATCCCCTAATGAGGACTGAGTTACACCTGAAACACATTGTCTGTATGGATCAGGCAGTTTAGAAATCAGTCCTCACTAAAAATGGAATATCAGTTAATAAAGTGGCTAAATAATTCAGCTAGTTCAGGAATCAGGTTCCCCACCCCAAAAGAAAGCAGAAACCAACTGCAGTAACACACTGACTGTAGCACCAGCCAGTCCCCTCAACTGAGGGGACTCAATCTCCTAGTTATTTTTTTTAAACCCCCACCTAACTGTGGCAGTGCTTATATTTTCCTCAGCACCCATGTTGCATGTGGGGGTAGGTGTGACACACCAAAAGACAACAGGTGTACAAATCTTTATTAAATTTCCACCACCAGGAAGGAAACACCCAAGGGACCAGTGACCAGTGACAAACAGTACTCTTAGAGGGTGATGCTGCATGATCAAATAGTGCAGGGATTAAATCTAAATAGAGTTGAAGGGGGAAATAATACACTCCACTCCCTGCAGTGTCCACCTTTCCCTGAAAATCGAAGGTATTGGTGGACACCACATGCTCCTTGCCCAGGGAACCTCTGGCTCTGATATATCCGCGAAAGAAGGGCAGGCAATCGGCTATAATGACCCCCTCCACGGTCTGCTGCCTGGACCTGTTTATGGCCAATTTGGCCAGGCCCAGGTGCAGACCACGAGGAAGTTCCTCAGACCTACCTCCCCCGTCCTCACCAGGTGCCTAAAGATCAGGAGCATGGTACTGAAGCGCAAACAAAAACAGAAGGAGAAGGTCTTTGATTTCCTAAAAGAGGGAATGCAAGCACCCACCCACAGACTCCACAGGAACCACCACAATTGACAGTTTCAGGAGACTTCTGCGTGCAACACCCTCCAACCCAGATCCACTGAGGATCCCCACCACCCAGTGGCAAATGGGCACACAGGCTCCCAGGAGGAGTATGAGACCCTGGGTCCAATGTGTAATGCCATCTGGGCAGGGGTAAGCGCAGATGGGATTCCATTGCACACCTGAGCATCATCCAACTGGTGCACTATGTTGGGTGCGGGCACCGTCATTTTAAGACAATGGCAGTGACCACAAATCAGTCATCTACCTCTGCCCTGCTCGCTACATCCTGCAGCAGCTTCCAGCCCAGATTCCCGCCACCCAGCAAGTCCCTGACCCTGGTCACCCTTGTAGCCATGGCCTTCCCCCTCAGACAGCCACTCGAACCTGTGAGTACAGAAGTGCAGATTCCTGAACAACAGCTTTCTAACGACAGCTACTACTCCTGCCGGGGATAGGCGCAACACAATTCAACCATGTTCCAGTGATCAGGTCCTGGTAAAAGACAGGCATATCCTAAGGGCAACCTCCAAAGCATCACGGTCGATGTTGAGGTGTCATAGTTGAGGTTATGCACCTGGCAGAAAAAAAAATACATTGCCAGAGCACACCACATAGGAGTTGGTTCAGTGTAAGAGGCATTGCTACAAAGCCTGAAGGCGGAAAGTCACCACTTGGGTGCGAACGCACACCAGCAACTGACCGCTCTCCTCAGTAGGGAGACTCAGGACCTGCACAGCAACCCAATGAGACTTTGTCCCAGAAGAAGTTCTCTGGTTGTCAGCAACAAAACCAGGAGGGACCAAAGGGACCAGCCAGTACCATAGCATGGCAGCTACCAGCTGGTTTACAACCAGCACTCTACTCCTGTAAGATTCGTGCAGTCCTGTCCAGCAGCCTAGATGAGCCAAAACTTTGGCCTCTAGTTCCGGCTACTTTGTGGGCCAGGATTCCTCAGAGGGGCTGAGGTAGACCCCCAGTAGAGGAGATAGGTGGTACTCCAGCTGAACCCCTGTAACTCCACCAGCAGAGTCCACCCACCACCACAGACTGACCAGTGATCCAGAACATTTGGCCCAGTTGATCCTGGCGGAAAATACTGCCAAGTACATGGCCTGACACTCACTCATCCTCACCAGATCAGTGCACGTCGTCAGTGTAAGCAGAGAGGACCACTCCCGTGCCTGTGCCGCAAAGAACCAGCCCTGACAACCTTCTCCGCAAGAAACACAGGAAATGCTCCATGTAGAAGGAATACAGCTGGCCGGACAGGGGGCAGCCTTGATGTACTCCTCTCCCAAAGCAAAGGGGCGCCATCAGAGACCCATCAACTTTAACCAGACACTCAGCGGTGTGCAAAAGTCGGATCCGGGCGATGAACTGTGTCCCGAACCCAAATGCCCACAGAGTCCTGAGACTCTGAGAACCCAAATGCCCACAGACTCTTGATCAATGCTGTCGAATGCCTTCTCCTGGAAGGTGCGTGGCAGACCAGCCCATTGACTGAAATGAATCAGGTCCTGGACCAGATGGACTTTGTTGTGTTTCGTTCGGCCTAGGACCATGTAGGTCTGGTCTGGGT
Source organism: Chiloscyllium punctatum (assembly GCF_047496795.1). NCBI lineage: Eukaryota > Metazoa > Chordata > Chondrichthyes > Orectolobiformes > Hemiscylliidae > Chiloscyllium > Chiloscyllium punctatum. The sequence continues at coordinate 21,228,810 of NC_092782.1, read as the reverse complement.
GAATCATGTGGGCTAGCACAGAGTTCTGCCCACAGCAGGTGATGGTCTGTGCACTGTACCCGTTACATGGAGGCTGCTGGAAAGCAGGAGGCGTACGCTGGCAAAAACCTATGGGCGGTCAATTCTCGACACTCTGACTCCAGGCCTCACGAAGGTCAAGGCAATGGAATAGAGATGGAGAGTCTGCCAGATGTCCACCAAGTCAAGGGACTTGACCAAGTCCCCCAAACTCCTCCCAGGCACCGCTGTGGTCCCGGTCCTCGAGGATCCAGTTTAAATCTCCCAAGGACAACACACTGGCCTTCGTCAATAGAGGGTAGATGAATGGACATTTCTCCATAGAAATGTATTTGCCTCGGTCCAACCACGGGAACGTAGACATTCACAAAGTGAAGCACCGCAACCAACACCCCCACCCCAGCCAAACAGTCAGGTGAAGCAAACAACCTGACACAATCTCACTGACCCCCCGCACTCCCCCCCCAAGATCTCTGGCTGAAAACGTGGGGCCAACAAGATAGTCACCCTGCCAGATGTGCAGGTGAGGTGGCCCAGTGCACCCCTTCCTGGAATGCCCCTAGGTCAGATCATCGTTCGGTGGAGGCTCAGGTCCCTGCTCCTCTCCCAATACTGGGACACCCAGCTCCTTGGGGAAAAGGTCCTCCCCGAGGGCCAAGCCAGCTGGAAAATCAGTCTGGGAGGGACGAGTGAGGATAACGCCTACCTCTCCTCTCCTCCCCTTCCCCACTCGATGACCCAGTGGTATTAAAGTTTTTGTTGTTATAGCCCACACTGTGCACAGACACAACCCTGGGGGCTGGTGGGAGCAGGGGATTTTGCTGAGATCCCCGGGGGTCCAGGTGGGTCAGGCCACAGTGTGGGAAAGGTGGGAGGCTTAGCACCGACCGTGCGCCATGGGGAAGTCCTCCCCACTGTGGGAGCTGCACCTCTTCCCTCTAGTGGTGGTGGTGGCTCTCCCCTGTGCACCCAAGTGGTCATGAGGCCAGAGGCTCATCCCCCCAGCTTTTTGCAGAATACGATAGGCTGAGGGAAGGGGTGGATGGTGGCAAGGGTCAGGAGAGTCAGCCGTGTCACTTCCTGTCCATCCCCTAGGTTATCAGCTGATGGTGGGTGGGGCAGGGATCTCCGCCCTGGATAGCTTCTTATCCAGGGCGGAGATCTGCAACGAGTTCCCCAAAGTTGTTACATAGGTCTGGGTGAATGGGGCAGGGCCTGGGCCAGGTGTTGCCAGGCAAGGACCAGACATCAATAATCCCAGGGGTTCTGTAATGGGGTGGGGTTGGGTATGGGGTCAGGAGACATGGATTCTTCAGGGATCTCATGGCAGGGCCGGGATCAGGTCTGGGGGTCACGGTTCCTGTGCTAGGGCAAGGTTGGTGCAGCCACAGGGGCATTGTTGCACCAGGTGGGGCAGATAGAGGGTCCAACTTTGTGGAGACAACCCCGTTGCCTCTCCCAGGTAGGTCTGCTTGAGCCTGTCTAGCCAGACACACTCCACCCTCCCTGCCAGAAGCAGAGGCACTAGAAACCCTTGGCTAAGCCCCCACTGGCAGGGCATGTGGTTGTTGTCTGTGAGGGAGGGGGAAGTGGGTGCAGCCGTGCCACCCTCAAATGGCAGTGTGTGCTGGACAGCCTTCTGGGTAGGATAGTTCTTCCATATGTACCCCACCTCATGGCACAGGTGGCACTGCACATTGTCCAGAAGACATGCACCCTCGTAGAGGAGGTGAAAGAGCCCTCAGTGACCTCCTCCCAGGCCAGGCAAATAAACACCTGGTGCCAGAAGGAGAAAACGTGCCAGAGGGCAGGGTCCTTTATACAGAGCAGGAGCTGTTGGACACCTGACCGGATTTCCCCCAAGGTGTTGAGATAGGGGAGAAGGAGCACACTGGAAATGAAGGGTGGAACATTAGAGATCACAACCCACTGGGTAGAGACCTCCAATGGTCAAAGCATAATGAGTCCCACCCACAGTGAGCCCCTCTTCATGGCCAGGTGGACCATCTGCTCGGTCCTAAGGAAATATATGGCCTTCCCGTACATTTGGGCAGCAGCAACAACGGTTAGCAGGCTGACCACACCAGGTATGGCCTTACTGCAAGCCTCGATTGTCACATTCGGGTGGAGATAGGTCTTGACCCCTAGGAGTTAGGTGAGGTGCCTGAAGAGGGTCAGGTTTGCAGCTGGGGCTGAAGCAGTAAGCCTAGGGCAATGGCTATCCTGGTATAGGTGTGGCTACAGCCTGCTGGTTTTGGGCTCACCATTGTGTTGTTGGGTGACCACGGGTATTCTTCCTCCACGTGGGCCTGAGGCAGTGGTAGTCACAAGACTGGGGCAGTAGTACTGGCAATCCAGTGTCCTGATGAAGGGCTTTTGCCCAAAACGTAGATTTTCCTGCTCCTTGGATGCTGCCTGATCTGCTGTGCTTTTCCAGCAGTACTCTGATTGAAACACTGGCAGTCCAATGTGTCAGTGAGGCAGCAGTGGTGGTGGTGGCAGCCCAGGCAACTGCAGGAGTAGGACTGTGTCGGTGGGGTCTAGACAGCTGCTGCCATGGGAGAGGGCACCCCCCGTACCTGCCCGGGGTGACAGAGCCGAGGACAGCCTACCACCTTCAGGCTCTAGGTCTGCCCCTGTGTACCATCTGGCTCTTGCCCACCTCAACGCACCATCCAGCCTGTGGCCCACCCTGACACACCTTCTGGCCACCTCTAGGACAGCCTGTCCCTTTCCCTGGGATGACAGCGTGCAAGGCAGCCCACAAAGCCTCCCAGATCTCAGCCTGCCTCTATGCAACTTCTGGCTCTCAGCCACTCGGGGAGACAGTGCTCAGAATGGTCTACCCACCTTCCAGCTCTCTGGGTGACCAGCATCGGGGTGGCCTACTCGCCCTCCGGCTCTGAGTCAGCTTTCACGATCACCTATGAGCCTCCCAGCTCACAGTAAGGTCTGCCAGACCCAGGGACACAACACAGTGCAGGTGATAGACCCAACAAGACAGTCAATTATCAACAAAGAGTGCTTTCTGGTAGAGAGTCCATTACCATAAACAACTGTCTTCAAAATGTAGAGTCCGTGCCCAGGAACACAGTCCACTCCAGTATACTAAGTGCATTGTCAGAAATGGTGTCTACTCCAAACTGTAGAGTCCATTGCTAAAAACAGAGTCCACAACCGAGGGCAGAGTCCACTCCTGAAGGAACAGTGCACATCCCACAGGTATTCATTCTCCAGAGTGTCCTGGCCCATCCATAGAGAACCAGGCCCACTCACAGGAACATAGCACATTGGAAAGGTGCAGTTAACTAACAGGGGTTTTGGATTAGTGGTGCTGGAAGAGCACAGCAGTTCAGGCAGCATCCAACGAGCAGCGAAATCAACGTTTCGGGCAAAAGCCCTTCATCAGGAATAAAGGCAGTGAGCCTGAAGCATGAAGAGATAAGCTAGAGGAGGGTGGGGGTGGGGAGAGAGTAGCATAGAGTACAATGGGTGAGTGGGGGAGGAGATGAAGGTGATAGGTCAAGGAGGAGAGGGTGGAGTGGATAGGTGGAAAAGAAGATAGGCAGGTCGGACAAGTCAAGGAGGCAGTAACTGAGCTGGAAGTTTGAAACTAGGATGAGGTGGGGGAAGGGGAAATGAGGAAGCTGTTGAAGTCCACATTGATGCCCTGGGGTTGAAGTGTTCCGAGGCGGAAGATGAGGCGTTCTTCCTCCAGGCGTCTGGTGGTGAGGGAGCGGCGGTGAAGGAGGCCCAGGACCTCCATGTCCTCGGCAGAGTGGGAGGGGGAGTTGAAATGTTGGGCCACGGGGCGGTTTGGTTGATTGGTACGGGTGTCTCGGAGATGTTCCCTAAAGCACTCTGCTAGGAGGCGCCCAGTGTCCCCAATGTAGAGGAGACCGCATCGGGAGCAACGGATACAATAAATGATATTGGTGGATGTGCAGGTGAAACTTTGATGGATGTGGAAGGCTCCTTTAGGGCCTTGGATAGAGGTGAGGGAGGAGGTATGGGCACAGATTTTACAGTTCCTGCGGTGGCAGGGGAAAGTGCCAGAATGGGAGGGTGGGTCGTAGGGGGGTGTGGACCTGACCAGGTAGTCACGGAGGGAACGGTCTTTGCGGAAGGCGGAAAGGGGTGGGGAGGGAAATATATCCCTGGTGGTGGGGTCTTTTTGGAGGTGGCGGAAATGTCGGTGGATGATTTGGTTGATGCGAAGGTTTGTAGGGTGGAAGGTGAGCACCAGGGGCGTTCTGTCCTTGTTACTGTTGGAGGGGTGGGGTCTGAGGGCGGAGGTGCGGGATGTAGACGAGATGCGTTGGAGGGCATCTTTAACCACGTGGGAAGGGAAATTGCGGTCTCTAAAGAAGGAGGCCATCTGGTGTGTCCTATGGTGGAACTGGTCCTCCTGGGAACAGATACGGCGGAGGCGGAGAAATTGGGAATACGGGATGGCATTTTTGCAAGAGATAGGGTGGGAAGAGGTGTAATCCAGGTAGCTATGGGAGTCAGTGGGTTTGTAAAAAATGTCAGTGTCAAGACGGTCATCACTAATGGAGATGGAGAGGTCCAGGAAGGGGAGCGAGGTGTCAGAGATAGTCCAGGTAAATTTAAGGTCAGGGTGGAATGTGTTGGTGAAGTTGATGAATTGCTCAACCTCCTCGCGGGAGCACGAGGTGGCGCCAATGCAGTCATCAATGTAGTGGAGGAAGAGGTGGGGAGTGGTGCCGGTGTAATTACGGAAGATCAACTGTTCTACATAGCCAACAAAGAGACAGGCATAGCTGGGGCCCATACGTGTGCCCATGGCTACGCCTTTGGTCTGGAGGAAGTGGGAGGATTCAAAGGAGAAATTGTTAAGGGTGAGGACCAGTTCGGCCAAACGAATGAGTGTGTCAGTGGAAGGGTACTGTTGGGGACGTCTGGAGAGGCAAAAACGGAGGGCTTGGAGGCCCTGGTCATGGCGAATGGAGGTGTAGAGGGATTGGATATCCATGGTGAAGATAAGGCGTTGGGGGCCAGGGAAACGGAAGTCTTGGAGGAGGTGGAGGGCGTGGGTGGTGTCTCGAACGTATGTGGGGAGTTCCTGGACGAGGGGGGATAGGACAGTGTCAAGGTAGGTAGAGATGAGTTCAGTGGGGCAGGAGCATGCTGAGACAATGGGTCGGCCAGGGTAGTCAGGCTTGTGGATCTTGGGAAGGAGGTAGAACCGGGCAGTGCGGGGTTCCCGGACTATGAGGTTAGAAGCTGTGGGTGGGAGATCTCCTGAGGTGATGAGGTTCTGTATGGTCTGGGAGATGATGGTTTGGTGATGGGGGGTGGGGTCATGGTGGAGGGAGCAGTAGGAAGAGGTGTCCTCGAGTTGGCGTTTGGCTTCAGCGGTGTAGAGGTCAGTGCGCCAGACTACCACTGCGCCCCCTTTATCCGCTGGCTTGATGGTGAGGTTGGGATTGGAGCAGAGGGATTGGAGGGCTGCGCGTTGTGAGGGTGAGAGGTTGGAGTGGGGGAGGGGGGACGACAGGTTGAGGCGGTTAATGTCCCGGCGGCAGTTGGAAATGAAGAGGTCGAGGGCAGGTAATAGGCCAGCGCGGGGTGTCCAGGTGGATGCAGTGTGTTGGAGGTGGGTGAAGGGGTCCTCGGAAGGTGGGCGGGAGTCCTGATTGTGAATAAGCTCGGAGGCGGAGGCGACGGAAGAACTGTTCGATGTCACGTCGTGTATTAAATTCATTGATGCGTGGACGGAGGGGGATGAAGGTGAGTCCTTTGCTGAGGACTGATCGTTCGTCCTCAGTGAGTGGGAGGTCTGGGGGGATGGTGAAAACTCGGCAGGGCTGTGGTCCACTCCCAAACTCCAGGATGCAGCAAGTGCTCACCTCCCAGCATGCACACAGGTGTTCAGTCTTTGCAGAGGCCCAGGGCCAGGCCTACCCACAGGAACAGCTCATCTGAAAAGTTTATTTTCTCACAAGGGCTCAGTCCAAATACCAAAAAAAAAGTGAGGACACATACAAAAAACAAAGAAAACTAGAGTCTAAGGGCTAAGCCCTGCCACACAAAAAAAATCAACATTGAGAAAAGGACAAAGAGAGGAAAAAAAAGAAAAATACAGGCTATAACCAGCCAGTGAAATAATAATCCCCTAATGAGAACTGAGTTACACCTGAAACACATTGTCTGTATGGATCAGGCAGTTTATAAATCAGTCCTCACTAAAAATGGAATACCAGTTCAGGAATCAGGTTTCCCATGCTTCCCACCTCCTCCACACCCACCCCCCCGCCCCCAAAAAAAAAGAGCAGCAGAAACCAACAGCAGCCATAACACACTGACTATAGCACAGGCCAGCACTGAGTCAGTTCCCTAAACTGAGGAGACTCAATCTCCTGGTTACTTTTTTAAAAATTAAACAATATAGTTTACAAAACTGTAACAGCTGTATACAGAGAGACAGCAATTTTACAGGTGAGAGGAGCAGCAAAGCCAGGCCCCAAACCCTACCGTTTAACTAGTTCTCAGGGAAATGAGGGCTAACCTCAAATACCAGTTTCAATCATAACAAAATAGTAACAACATAAGACAGTCCAATTAGATTTTAAAAACTCTGCATAAAATACAGATCCCCAGCAACCCACCCATCCCTTCCTCCTTCCGGCCACTCTAAGGCAGCCTGCCCCATGCCCCTTCCAGTTCTCAGTCTGCCCTGACACACCTTCTAGGACTCTGGATTAGTGGTGCTGGAAGAGCACAGCAGTTCAGGCAGCATCCAACGAGCAGCGAAATCAACGTTTCGGGCAAGAGCTCTTCATCAGGAATAAAGGCAGTGAGCCTGAAGCGTGGAGAGATAAGCTAGAGGAGGGTGGGGGTGGGGGTGGGGGTGGGGAGAGAGTAGCATAGAGTACAATTGGTGAGTGGGGGAGGAGATGAAGGTGATAGGTCAGGGAGGGGAGGGTGGAGTGGATAGGTGGAAAAGGAGCTAGGCAGGTAGGACAAGGCTGAACTGGACACCTTCTAGGACAGCCCATCCTACTTCTCCAATTCCCCTCAGGATGACAGCAGTCAGGACAGCCTTCCCTAACCAACCTTCACACATTCTGGCCACCTCTAGGACAGTCCACCCCAGTTCCCACCCAAGGTGACAGCACTGAGGACGGCCTACCTGCCTTCCGGCTCTCTATCTGCCCCTATGTACCATTGGGCTTTCACCCACCCTAATGGGTCAGCAGGCCTGTGGCCTGTCCTGACACCTTCCTGCCACCTCTAGGACAACCCTTCCCCTTCCCTGGGTTGTTAAGAAAGGTGTTTTGGCATTTGTTAACAGGGGGATTCAGTTTAAGAGCTGTGAGGTTTTGCTGCAGCTCTACAAGTCCCTGGTGAAACCACACTTGGAATATTGTGTCCAGTTCTGGTTGCCCTACTATAGGAAAAATACAGAGGCTTTGGAGAGGGTGCAAAGAAGGTTTACCAGGATACTGCCTGAACTGGAGGGCTTGCCTTAGGAAGAAAGATTGAATAAGCTCAGACTTTCTCTCTGGAGAGGAGGAAGAGAGGAGACCTGATTGAGGTGTACGAAATAATGGGAGGGATAGATAGAATCAACAGCCAGAGACTTTTCCCCAGGGCAGGATTGACTGGCATGAGAAGTCATAGTTTGAAGATATTAGGAGGAAGGTATAAAGGAGATGTCACACGTAGGTTCTTTACACAGTTGTGAATGCATGGAATGTGTTGCCAGCTGTGGTGGTGGAAGCGGAGACATTGGGGACATTTAAGTGACTGCTGGACATGCACATGGATAGCAGTGAGTTGAGGGTGTGTAGGTTAAGTTACTATATTTTACATCATGATTAAATCATGGCACAACATTGTGGGCCAAAGGGCCTGTTCTGTGGTGTACTTTTCTATGTACCTTTCCAATGTACTGTGTTCCTGTGAGTGGGCCTGGTTCTCTATGGAGGGGTCAGGACACTCTGGAGACTGAACAGCTGTGTGCTGTGGGGTGTGCATTTGCTGCCTTCAGGAGTGGACTCTGCCCTCAGTTGTGGACTCTTTTTAGCAGTGGACTCCATTCCTGACAAGGCACTTTGTATGCTGGAGTGGACTCCATTCAGATTACTTTACAGTGTGGAAACAGGCCCTTCGGCCCAACAAGTCCACACCGACCCGCCGAAGCGCAACCCACCCATACCCCTACATTTACCCCTTACCTAACACTACGGGCAATTTAGCATGGCCAATTCACCCTAACATGCACATCTTTGTGACTGTGGGAGGAAACCGGAGCACCCGGAGGAAACCCACGCAGTCACAGGGAGAACGTGCAAACTCCACACAGTCAGTCGCCTGAGTCGGGAATTGAACCCAGGTCTCTGGTGCTGTGAGGCAGCAGTGCTAACCACTGTGCCACCGTGCCGTCCTGGGAATGGACTTTACATTTTGAAGAGAACTGTTTATGGTTATGGACTCTGTACCAGAAAGGACTCTGTTTGTCAGTAACTGACTGTCTTGTTGCTTGTTGAGTTATCACCTGCACTATGTTATGTCCCTGGGTCTGGAAGACTCACAGGTCATCCTGAAAGCTGTCTCCCTGAGAGCTAGAGGGTGGGTAGGCCACCCCAATGCTGGTCACCCAGAGAGTCGGAAGGTGGGTTAGGCAACTTTGAAGGATGTACTAGTACACCCAGATCTCTCTGTTCCTCCACACTGTCAAGAATCCTGCCTTTAATCCTATATTCAGCACTCAAGTTCAACCATCCAAAATGCATCACTTCACATTTATCCAGGTTGAACTCCATCTGCCACTTCTCAGCCCAGCTCTGCATTTTGTCTATGTCACACTGCAGCAGCCCTCTATACTATCGACAACACCTCCAACCTTAGTGTCATGGGGGTTTTGGTCCACTCCCAGAAGGTAGGGTCAACTCCCAAACTCCAGGATTCAGCATATGCTCACCTCCCAGCACACACAGATGTTCACCCTCTGTAGAGGTCTAGTCCTAGGGTCAGGTCTACCCACAGGAACAGCTCATCTGGTAAGATATATTTTCTCACAAGGGCTCAGTCTAAACACCAAAAAAAAAGTTAAAACACATGTAAAAAAGCCTAGAGTCCAAGGGCTAAGCACTGCCACAAAATCAACATTTTTCTCCTTCACTTTGAGAAAAGGACAGAGTAACACACAGGCTGTAACCAACCCATGAAACAACAGTTTCCTAATGAGAACTGAGTTACACTTGAAATACATTGACTGAGTGGACCAGACAGTTTAGAAATCAGCCCTCACTTTACAGAAAAGGAATACCAGTTAACAAACTAGCTAAATAATTCAGCAGGATCAGGTTCTCCCCACCCACCTCCCAAAAAAAGCAGAAACCAGCACAGAGTCACTCCCCTAACTGAGGAGACTCTAAATCTCCTGGTTACATTGGTCAGCCAGGGCTTTCCTGGTTGGCCCAGGTGAACAACCCTAATCAAGTATCTCATACTCAACCAAGTCCACTAGCTTCCAATCCCTACAGAAGGCTAAATGCCTTCTTAACTACATTCTGTATATGTGACACAAACTTCAAAATATTAGGCACTTAGGTCTCTCTGTTTGAGAGAAGTAATTTCTCATCTCTATTTTAAATTTGTTACTCCTTATCCAAAAAAACCTTTTGTTCTGCCCCACAAAAGGCAATATCTTTTCTATTTCTATTTTGTCAATGCCTTTAAGCGTCTTGTATACCTCACTTACACCTCCTCTCATTCTTCTAAACTTTAGTTAATATAGGCTTAATAGCTCAAACACTCTTCAAAAAACAAGCCCTTCATTTCTGGAATCAATCTCATGAATCTCCTCTGAACTACCTCCAATGCAATTACATCCCTCCTAAAGTAAGGGGACCAAAATGGTATGCAATACTCCAAGTGCAGTCTCCTAATGCCTTATACAATTGCAGCAAAATTTCCATACTTCTTTACCCTACACCTTTAACAATAAATGCCAAAATTCCATTTGACTCTGAAGGATTGTATTTTGACTTTCTAAATGTACTGTTATTATTTCCTTAATAATGAATTCTAATCATTTCTGAATGATGCATGTTGACCTAACAGGTTTATAGGATTTCACCTTCTGCTTCCCTCCCTTTTTTTTATATAGGGGAATTAAATATCACATTTTTCCAAACCACTGGAACCTTTCCTGCATCCAGAGAATTTTGGAATACCAATGGATCCACTGTATCTGCTGCCACTTCCTTTAAGACCCTAGAATGGAGGCCATCAGCCCCTGGGACTTGTCTGCCTCCAATTCCAAACATTTGCCCAATACATTTTCTCTTGCTGTCATGTATCCGCTTCTACCACCTCCCTGGCAGCACATTCCAGGCTCCTACCACTCTCTGCATAAACACTTCCCTCATATATCTCCTTTAAACTTTCCCTCTCATCATATACTTATTCTCTCTAGTATTTGGCATTTCCTTCCTGGAAAAAGACTCCAACTATCCACCCTATCTATGATTTTGACTATTTCTATCAGGTCAGCCTCCAATGCTCGAGCGAAAACAATTCAAATTTGTCCAACCCCTCTCTATACCAAATATACATCCTGGTAAACCTCGTTTGCACCTTTCCCAAGCTTCCACATCCTCCCTATTTTGCAGCCACCATAGCTGCACACAGTATTCCAAATGTGACTTGAAAAAAGTCTCATACAGTTGCAGCTTGACTTGTCATCTTTTATAGTCAATGTCCAGACTAATTAAAGTGGAAGTGCTGGTGTTGGACTGGGGTGGTGAATTTGCATTTGCAAATTTACATTTGTAGATGTTTCTATTTTGTGAAACAAAACACAATCTGTAGCCAGTCAGTCCATGTGACATTTTATAAATTCCTACTTTGGAAATAGAACTACTCTGATTCAAGGTTGGAATACAGGCAGACTCTTAACCTCACACCTTTAATGCATTGTCTAAGCTGAGATGTCACCTTTGTTTTTATAAAGCCTTAAGTTATCTCGGGAATGTGACTTGAAAGAAGTTCTGGGATTTATATATTAATGAATTGAAATCTCCAACCAATTCTACGTGATTAAAACTTAACAGCAATCTAAGTTTGTTCAATGCATCACATCTGTTGCATGATACTTTGACCTTTTACAATAAATTCTGTGTCCTGTGATCCTGCCCCACTAGTCACTTAATGAGGGAGCAGCATGCCAAAAGCTTGTACTTCAAAATAAACCTATTGGACTATAACCTGGTGTTGTGTGATTTTTAACTCAGACTAATGAAGGCAAGCCTTCTACCACCTATCCACTTGTGCTGCCACTTTCAGGGAGTTATGAACTTGGACCCAAAGATCTCTCTGTACATCAATGCTTCTAAGGGCCTTGCCATTTACTGCATACTTTCCCGTTGCATTTGATCTCCCAAAATGCATTTCCTCACCCTGGTCCAGATTACATTCCATCTTGCATTTTACCTCCAACTTTCCAGCTGATCTATCTCCTGCTGCATCCTTTGAAATTCTTCTTCACTATCCACAACTCCACCAATTTTCATGTCATTTGCAAACTTATTAATCAGTCCACTGATATTTTCATCCAAATCATTTACATGTATTACAATCAACAGAGGTCCCAGCACTGATCCTTGCAGAACGCTACTGGTGATAGACCTCCAAGTCAGAAAATCAACCCCTCCACAACCCCTTCTGTCTTCTATAATCAAACCAATTTTGTAACCAACTTTTCAACTCACCATGGATTCCATCCGGTTTGATCTTCTGGACTAGTTGCCCAAGTAACCTTGTGAAATGGTTTAGATGCACACTTATAATGCTAAAGTGTACAAGGCTTTGGACCAAGTGCTGGGAAAATGGGATTAGAATAGTTAGGTGCTTGTTTTTGACCATGCAGACTCAATTGACCAAAGGGCCTTTTTCTGTGTCTATAAGTCACCTCTGATTCTTCTAAACTGCACAGGATATATAACATAGAACATAGAACATAGAACATAGAACAATACAGCACAGAACAGGCCCTTCGGCCCACGATGTTGTGCCGAACTTCTATCCTAGATTAAGCACCCATCCATGTACCTATCCAAATGCCGCTTAAAGGTCGCCAATGAATCTGACTCTACCACTCCCTCGGGCAGCACATTCCATGCCCCCACCACTCTCTGGGTAAAGAACCCACCCCTGACATCTCCCCTATACCTTCCACCCTATAGACATCACCTTTCCTCATTGGCAACCTGTTCCTTTGGGTATTAGTCTAGAAAACCTTCTTTGAACTGCTTCCAACATATTAACATCCTTCCACATGCATAGTGGCCAGTAATACACACTATACTCCAAATACAGTCTCACCAATGACCGAAGCATAACCTCCCTACTCTCACATTCAACCCCCCCACCCCCCCCAATAAAACATTTCATTTTATTAGCTTTCTGATTACTTGCTATACCTACAAACTAACCTTCTGCAATTCGTATGCTAGGACACCCAGATCCCCCTGAATCTTAGAACTCTGCAACCTTTTAGCATTTAGAAAATATGTTTATTCTTAATAATGAAGCCCAATGGCTGAATATTAATTCCTACAGAATGGTTAACAGCTAAATGCCTTCAGGATGATGAGAAAAAGTGGCCAAAATCACAGGAACAACAGCCCTGGCAGAACAAGGCACTGTTTGTTAAGCAGGAATCTGGTGATAACGGCTTCTAAAGACTGCTTGGTCTTCGTGGTTATCAAGGCTACTAAGTTAAATAGAAAAGAGGACAACGAAACAAATGTATCTTGTGCATTGAATCCAGAGTCCCGGTCAGGAAACAAACTATCTTGAACCTTCAAGAAGAGACATATAAAAGTAACTGTTTTGAAGGATTGGCAATGTAACCTGGGGAACAACCATTCAGAAGCAGGAACCTCAGCTCAGAGTTCAGAGAAGAACAAAAGACCCAGCTGAGTGACTGAAACCTCACCAGTGTGGGTATTACCTATATTTCAGTAGTGAGTCTGGGGCAGATTTGTTTTTAACCTGATACAATTTTCTGCTGTAGTGTTAAGCTTACGGAGTGATAAATAAAGATGCACATTGTATTAACAGCAGAGTTGCAATCATTGTGTTCACTGGTGTTGAAATGGGCAGGACAAACAGACAATGGACAATTCTTTCAGCCAAAATGGACAATGTCATGCTTTTCCACATTGTACTCCATTTTCCAGATCTTTGCCGACTCACTTATCCTATCTTTACCCATTTATAGTTTCTTTTATGCCATCTTTACAAATCACTTTCTTACTTCGGCAGGTTGATCCTCCTCTGCAATGTCCTAAGTGGAAATTGCTGAGGGGCCTGTGTGTGAAGTTCTATCTCCAGCTGGGTGCCTTCTGAAAGTGTCCTGTCCCCTTGTAACGAAGGGTCACAGTTCCCCAATCCGTTGTCACCCTGTCTTCAGTCCTGAGCACCAATGGCTGAGGTGAAGAAAGGAGTGTAGGTGTATGTGTGTGTCCAGCAGTGCCCCAGGCTGCTGGGCCTAACTCTCCTTGACAGTTCCCAACCTAAACTGGAGGGAACCAGACATATCACAGCATTCACAACCTTGCTGCAACTTCTTTCCAATAAGGGTAATTGAATCCCAGGTCTGTCACTCCCATCCCTCCCTGTGCATATGGATGAAGTCTCTGATTGCCAACACCACAGAGACTTCTACTACCTGGGGTTGTACAAGCCACTGACAGTCTTCCCACTTCCAGCAGCCCGGGTATTTTTCCTTCTGCCAACTACAGAGCTGTTACCAGCTTGTGTACCAATACACTTTAAAATAATGTACTCCCAAGGTGTCAGTATCTGAACTGCTGGGAGTTGCAAGGGGTAGCCTTGGCAATGTTTCCTCTGATTCTCCTCCAGGAGAGCACGATTTCACCAAAGAGGTCATGGAAATCCAGTGAATCCTGCAAGGCAAAAGAAAGAGAAGGCATCATGACCAGTGGTTAGAGGTGGTGTGAAATGATCGACACTAACAACGGGGTTAATTTGAGAGTTACAGTGAAACAAGGAGTAATGTTTACTTGATTGTCAGCACACGGATGTTTTGACATCCCTGCAGGAGTAGTCCCAGTATTCTCCTGTGAAGGCTAGGATTTTCTCCTTGTGGAGGGTGAGGGCACAGACATTGTGTGCCACTCTACCCATATGGACTCCCTCTGCCCTGTTACAGGCTGTGATCTCCTGTAAAAGAAAAGGTAGAGGAATGAGTGAGATGACACTGGTTAGCACAGCTCTAGTGCTGTTGCATGAGGAGCAAAGGTGGTGGGTTGTACTGAAGCGCTTAGGAGGCATCACAGAGGCCGGGCAGGGTTAGTGGTGAGGGCATTGGTAGGAGGATGTAAATTGAGAGAGGGTGATAGGTGAGGTAGCAGAGATAAGGATAGATAATTTATCTTGGCAAAGCAGAGAATATCGTTGACCTTGTTTCTGCATTGTTGACCATTCCACCACACTCGACGGAGGCTTTGACCTAGGTGGTGACCTCAAACTAGGCTAGTAGTGTCTGGTGGCACTATTCCTCCAGGAAGAAGGCTAACCCTGTCCACCAGGATCACTTGTTACCCATTGGAGAATCGTGGTGCCACTTTTGCTTTATTCTAACGTGTTCAGACTCTCTCCTTGACCAAGCCGAACAGCTTTGGAATGTCAAATGCGTGCATAGTCCCAATGGAGTGTGAGACTGTTGGTGGATATCTGCTGAGTGGTGAGAGTTCCTGGAACAGCAAGTGATAAGCTGGGGTGGAAATCAGATGTGAGAGATATCATATTGGCATAGCAGGTCATTAATCAGGACCATCTATAAGATTGGGCACGGAATCTTGCGAGGCCTTGTGGAGTAAAAGGCTTCCATAAAAATTCAATGTAAGCCAGATTTAGCCAAACACACATAATATGGATACTAAATTGATGAAATGGATACAAAATAGACTGAGTGATAGGTAACAGACAGTAACGACCAAAGGTTAATTTTCAGGCTGTAATGGAGACCTCCAGGATCAGTAATGGGAGCCTCACTTTTCCTGATATATATTAATGATCTGGATCTTGGTGCAGGGACAATTTCCAAGTTTGCGGATTACAATCAACTTGAAAGAATTGTAAACTCCAGAAGGATATCGAGAATAACACTGTCTTTGTCTTCGCCACAGCCACTTCCGCCCCCTGCGTTGCCGCCGCCACAGCCACTTCCGCCCCCAGTGACATCACTAACCTGCACGACCACAGCGCCGCATGTGTCTCCGCCCCCACGCCGATCTCCGTCACGACACTTATCTCCACCCCCACGCCAATCTCTCTCACCATGCCTAACCCTGCCCCCACGCCGATCTCCGTTACCACGTCTAACCCCGCCCCCACGCCGATCTCCGTCACCACGCCCAACTCCGCCCCCACGCCGATCTCCATTCCCGCCCCCATGCCCAGCTCCAGCCCCACACTAGGTCCTGGTCCTAGCCCCCAGCCCTGTCATATTTTCACCATCCCTCCAGATCTACCCCTCTCTGAGGATGAAAGATCAGTCCTCAGCAGAGGCCTCACCTTCATTCCCCTACGCTCTCGGATTAACGAATTCAACATGTGGCGTGACATCGAACAATTCTTCTGCCACCTTCGCCTCCGTGCCTACTTCTCCAACCAAGACTCTCGCCCACCCTCTGATGACCCTTTCTCCCACCTCCAACATACCCCATCCACCTGGACACCCCGTGCTGGCCTCTTACCTGCCCTCGATCTCTTCATAGCCAACTGCCGCCTCAACTTCTCCACCCCTCTCACCCACTCCAACCTCTCACCCTCGGAATGTGCAGCCCTCCACTCCCTCCGTTCCAACCCCAACCTCACCATCAAACCAGCAGAAAAAGGAGGTGCGGTAGTAGTCTGGCGCACTGACCTTTACACCGCTGAGGCTAAACGCCAGCTCGCGGACACCTCCTCCTACTGCCCCCTTGACCATGACCCCACCTCCCACCACCAAACCATCATCTCCCAGACCATCCAGAACCTCATCACCTCAGGGGATCTCCCATCCACCGCCTCCAACTCATAGTCCCACAACCCCGCACTGCCCGTTTCTACCTCCTGCCCAAAATCCACAAACCTGACTGCCCCGGCCAACCCATTGTCTCAGCCTGCTCCTGCCCCACCGAACTCATCTCTGCATACCTCAACACGGTCCTGTCCCCCTTAGTCCAAGAACTCCCCACCTACATTCGGGACAGCACCCACACCCTCCACTTCCTCCATGATTTTTGCTTCCCCAGTCCCCAATGCCTTATCTTCACCATGGACATCCAGTCCCTGTACACCTCCATCCCCCATCATGAAGGACTTAAAGCCCTCCGCTTCTTCCTTTCCCTCCGTACCAACCAGTACCCTTCCACCGACACACTCCTTCAACTGACTGAACTGGTCCTCACCCTGAACAACTTCTCTTTCCAATCCTCCCACTTCCTCCAAACCAAAGGAGTAGCCATGTGCACCCGCATGGGCCCCAGCTATGCCTGCCTCTTCGTAGGATATGTGGAACAGTCCATCTTCCGCAGCTACAGTGACCCCACCCCCACCTTTTCCTCCGCTACATCGATGACTGTATCGGCGCTGCCTCGTGCTCCCACGAGGAGGTTGAACAGTTCATCCACTTTACCAACACTTTCCACCCCGTCCTCAAATTCACCTGGACCATCTCAGACTCCTCCCTCCCCTTCCTAGACCTTTCCATTTCCATCTCGGGTGACCGAATCGACACGGACATTTACTATAAACCAACCGACTCCCACAGTTACCTAGACTACACCTCCTCCCACCCTGCCCCCTGTAAAAACGCCATCCCATATTCCCAATTCCTTCCTCTCCGCCGCATCTGCTCCCAGGAGGACCAGTTCCAAAACCGTACCACCCAGATGGCCTCCTTCTTCAAGGACCGCAATTTCCCCCCAGACGTAGTCAACGATGCCCTCCACCGCATCTCTTCCACTTCCTGCTCCTCCGCCCTTGAGCCCCGCCCCTCCAACCGCCACCAGGACAGAACCCCACTGGTCCTCACCTACCACCCCACCAACCTCCATGTCCAGCGTATCATCCGCCGTCATTTCTGCCACCTCCAAACGGACCCCACCACTAGGGACATATTTCCCTCCCCTCCCCTATCAGCGTTCCGAAAAGACCACTCCCTCCGTGACTCCCTCATCAGGTCCACACTCTCCACCAACCCAACCTCCACTCCCGGCACCTTCCCCTGCAACCGCAAGAAATGCAAAACTTGCGCCCACACCTCCCCCCTTACTTCCCTCCAAGGCCCCAAGGGACACTTCCATATCCGCCACAAATTCACCTGCACCTCCACACACATCATCTAATGCATCCGCTGCACCCGATGTGGCCTCCTCTATATTGGGGAGACAGGCAGCCTACTTGCGGAACGTTTCAGAGAACACCTCTGGGACACCCGGACCAACTAACCCAACCACCCCGTAGCCCAACACTTCAATTCCCCCTCCCAGTCCACCAAGGACATGCTGGTCCTTGGACTCCTCCATTGCCAGACCATGGCAACACAACGGTTGGAGGAAGAGTGCCTCATCTTCCGCCTGGGAACCCTCCTACCACAAGGGATGAACTCAGATTTCTCCAGTTTCCTCATTTCACCTCCCCCCACCTTATCTCAGTCAAATCCCTCGCCTTCCTAACCTGCAATCTTCTTCCTGACCTCTCTGCCCCCACCCCACTCCGACCTATCATCCTCACCTTGACCTCCCTCCACCTATTGCATTCCCAACACCCCTCCCCCAAGTCCCTCCTCCCTACCTTTTATCTTAGCCTGCTGGACACACTTTCCTCATTCCTGAAGAAGGGCTGATGCCTGAAACGTCGATTCTCCTGTTCCTTGGATGCTGCCTGACCTGCTGCGCTTTTCCAGCAACACATTTTCAGCTCCAGAAGGATATTGACAAGTTGGAGTTGGTGGGGGTGGGGGGGGGGGGGGGGCGGAATAGATGGCAAGTTAGGCTCAGTGTAAAGTGTGAGGTGATGTACTTAGGTCAGAAGAACATTGAAAGACAATGTCACTGGTATGGTGCCTCAGTGGTTAGCACTGTTGCCTCACAACACCAGGATCCCAGGTTCAATTCCAGTCCCTCAGGCAACTGTCTGTGTGGAGTTTGCACATTCTCCCTGTGCCTGCGTGGGTTTCCTCCCACAGTCCAAAGATGTGCAGGTCAGGTGAACTGGCCATGCTAAATTGCATATAGTGATAGGTGCATTAATCAGAGGGAGATGGGTTACTCTTCGGAGGGTCGTGGACTGGTTGGGTCGAAGAGCCTGTTTCCATGCTGTGGGTAATCGAATCTAAATAAAGGTCCAATTCTAAAGAGAGTGCAGAAGCAGAGGGGTCTGAATGTTTTTTGCACAGATCATTGAAGGTGGCAAGACAAATAGACAGCAGTAAATAAAGCTTTGTACATATAGTACAAGAGCGATGAAGAGCTGTTGAACTTGTACAACTCACTTGTTAAGACGACAGCCGAACTATTTTGTACAGCTGTGGGCACCGCATTACAGGAAAGATGTGAATGCTCTGGGGAGAGTTCAGAAACAATTTATAAGAATGGTCCCAGGAATGAGAAACTTCAGTGAAGAGAATAGATTGAAGAAATTGAAACAGTTCCCCTTGGAGTGATGAAGGCTGAATGGAGATTTGGTAGAAGTTTTCAAAATCATGAGCAGACTGGACAGAGTAGATAGGGAGAAGCTGTTCACACTCGTACAAGGAAAATGAATGAGATGATATAGATTTAAAGTGCAAACAAGGTAAGGATGTTTTGAGAAAAAGCTTTCTCACACAGCAAGTAGTTAGGGTCTTCTGGAAGTGTTGTGAAAGCAGGTTCAATTGAGGCATTGAAAGGAAATGGGTTGATTATTTGGGTAGAAATAGAGTGCCAGGGTGTGTGGAAAAGGTAGGAGATGGGCAGCGGGTAACAGAACCAATGCAGGCATAATGGGACAAACTGGGATTTCCTTCTGTGGTTTACAATTCTATGAATCCACAGTAATATGAGATTTTATAGAAGAACATTCGTGGACGGCACGGTGTCACAGTGGTTACCACTGCTGCCTCACAGCGCCAGAGACCCGGGTTCAATTCCCGCCTCAGGCGACTGACTGTGTGGAGTTTGCACGTTCTCCCCGTGTCTGCGTGGGTTTCCTCCGGGTGCTCCGGTTTCCTCCCACAATCCAAAAATGTGCAGGTTAGGTGAATTGGTCATGCTAAATTGCCCGTAGTGTTAGGTAAGGGGTAGATGTAGATGTAGGGGTATGGGTGGGTTACGCTTCGGCGGGGCGGTGTGGACTTGTTGGGCCGAAGGGCCTGTTTCCACACTGTAAGTAATCTAATCTAATCTAATTCATTCACTAGATTCTTCAGTGTGCATGCCCTCAAAATGTGCTGTTGTTTTTTCAATTGTGAAGATAATTGGGTGACAAAGTGGCTCAGTGGTTAGCACTGCTGCCTCACAGCTCCAGGAACCCAGGTTCAATTTCAGCCTCATGTGACTGTGTAGAGTTTGCATATTGTCTCTGTGGGTTTCCACTGGGTGCTCTGGTTTCCTTCCCCAGTCCAAAGATGTGCAGATTAGGTGGATTGGCCATGCTAAATTGACTATAGTGTGTAGGCTAGGTGGGGTTAGCCATGTGGAATGCAGGATAGGGGTGGGTCTGAGGGGATGCTCTTTGGAAGGTCAATGTGGGCTGAATGGCCTGCTTCCATACTGTGAGGATTCTATTAAATACAATAGCAGTGGAAATTGAATCTATCATGTCTCATGTGATGTTTATCACCTCTTCATTGTTCAAATGATGGGACATAAAATACTACTGAGTGAGTATAGAATAGTGAGTTCCTTGACTTCACCCTTTCCCTATTAAATGGTCAAAGTCTAAGGACTTACTCAAAGGTTACTTTCTGTCTATGTAGCTATAATTACATAAACTGGAATGAGAATTATTACTTTGCCGGCAGCTTAAAATTTCATTAGCAAACAAAGAACAATGGTGTGCAAAGATTTATTAGAATGAGATGGTGAGACTGCAGACTAATTGATGTCATAAAATTTATCAAGCCTTTCATGCATGACATTCGATAATGATATAAACATTGCATGTCTGAACAGATGGATTAACAATATCTACAAATTCGAATGTGCAAGCAGTTAATGCCTACTCTTCACAACAATTTTAGGATAGCTGTTGTCTTTAATTGGAATGTTACAGACACCATCCCTTCAGGAGAGCTGGAAAGGATAAAGAGGAGATTTATCACCGTTTTAATAGGGATGAGGGACTTCAGTTGGATAAGATCATAGAATCTCTACAGTGTGGAACAGGCCGTTTGGCCCAATGGGTCGATACTGTACAGCATCCCAGAGCCATCCCTCTATCCATATACTTCCCATGGCTAACCCACCTAGCTTGCACATCTCTGAACACTACAGGCAATTTAGCATGTCCAATCTGCCTAACATGTACATCTTTAGACTGTGGGAGGAAACCTGAGCACCCAGCCAAACCCACACAGACATGGGGAGAACATGCAAACTCCACACAGAGGTTGGAATCGATCTTAGGTCCCTGGTGCTGTGAGGCAGCAGTACTAACCACTGAGCCACCATGCTGCTGAAAAGATGTTTGAAAGGTCAAGACCATTCTTGAAACCGAGACAATTAAAAGATGAACTAGTACAAGTTTTCAATATAATGAGCACTTTTGATGGAAAAAGGAAAGCATTCAGGTGAGTAGGTCAACAACCAGATGCTGTCAATTCCAAAACATTGGTAAAAGGTGAAGGATGATGGGGAGAAAATGTTTGCCAGGGACGATCTGAACCAGTTTACCTAGCATTGTGGTGGGTCAGACTCCACTCATCGGCTTTGATGAGGGTTCCAGGATCATGTCAAAGGAATTATAAATGCAGCACTGAACACATCTGCTCTTTCCAAGACAGCCTGAAAAACCTCCATGTGTGCTATGAAGGTGTGAAATCATGCATTCTGGTAGGATGAACAAGCTTCACACTAGAGTGGAGCTAACTTGCAGAACCAGCAGGAAATTATTCAATGTCTACTACCTTCAAGCCAAACCAAAGTCACCCCAACCAGCATCATTGAGCTCCAGTACACACATGATGTTTCTGTATGTGCAATCTTCAAGGATATACCTGGACCATTGTCAGCACCAATATGGAGATATATGAGAGTATAGGTCTCACACTGAACATTCGCAAGATGAACGTCCACCACCAATCTGGCCGAGCATTGTGGCGTGAACCCTGATTATCAAGGTTCATGGGGAGGCCTTAGAGAATAATGGGCACTTCCAATACCTGGGGAGTGTTGAGATCCAGCACCACCTCCAGTGTGCTAGTGCAGCCTTCAGTCACCTGAGGAAAAAGGGTCTTCTAGGACAACATCAAATCTGACATCAAGGTCATGGTTTACAGAGCTATGGTAGTTCCTGGCATCTTATATGGCTCTGAGACATGAACTGTCTAGAACACACATCCCAAGGTACTGGTGCAGTAGCAACCAACGCTGCCTACACAAGACCCTGCAAATCCACTGGGAAGAAAGATGCACCCACACCAGCATCCTTAGTCAGGCCAACATCCTGACCATTGAGGTGCTGACTACCCTTGATCAGCTATGATGGGCTTGGCACCTCACCTGCATGACCGACATGAGACTCCCCAAGCAGGTGCTCTACGTCCAGTTCCTATATAGCAGGCAAGCCCCTTGTGAACAGAGGAAGCAGTTCAGTTAATACCCTCAAGACTTCACCACTGGCGAGGTGTGGCATTCCCACAGACACTTGAGAATCACTGGCCCAAGTGGAGGAGGAGCATCCAGGAAGCCATCCAGCACCTTGAGACTGGCCATCGGAACAAAGTGGAAGTAAGGCAAAAACAAAGAAAAGAGTGTGCTGCCATTCCAATGCCACACCCATCCCTTCCCATGACCACCTTCTGCCCCAAATATAACAGAGCCTTTGATAGTCAATATGTACAGCCACCTACCTGAGAGTGGAAGAGAGTCATCCTCGTCTGTGAGGGACCACCAGTGGTTGATGATTTGCCTGGCCCATATCCCTCCACATATTTCTTATTCATGTACTTATCTTTTAAACATTGTAATTGTACCTGCATCCACCACTTCCTCTGGAAGTTCATTCCATACACGAACCACTCTGTGTACAAAAATTGACCATCACGTCTTTTTTAAATCTTTCTGCTCTCACATTAAAAATATGTCCCTTAGTCTTGAAATCCCCAACCTCAGGGAACAGAAACCTTATATATAGAGTTCATTATTTTATAAATCTTTATAAGGTCACCCCTCAACCTCCTATGCTCCAGTGAATAAAGTCCCAGGAGAAAGTCCCAGGAGGACTGCAGATGCTGGAGATCAGAGCTGAAAGTGTGTTGCTGGAAAGGCGCAGCAGGTCAGGCAGCACCCAAGGAGCAGGAGAATCAACGTTTCGGGCATGAAGAAGGGCTCATGGCCGAAACGTCGATTCTCCTGCTCCTTGGATGCTGCCTGACCTGCTGTGCTTTTCCAGCAACACATTTTCAGCTCTGAAAAAAGTCCCAGCCTATTCAGCCTCTCCTTATAACTCACTCTATTCCTAGCAACATCCTGGTAAACCTCTTCCAGTTTAATATCATTCCTATAACAGGGTGACTAGAACTGGACACAATACTCCAGAAGAGGCCTTACCAACAAATCAACATCATGTTCCAATTCCTACACTCAAAGGTCTGAGCAATGAAGGCAAGCATGCAAAATGCCTTCCTTACCACCCGACCTACATCTGACCCAAACTTCAAAGAATGTGGGAATGTAAAGACATCCCTATTCCAACAACCGTGTAAGTAACACTTCTAACCAGTGTCTGCGAAACCTTCTCTCCCTTATGTCTTGCAGGGACTACCAGCATCTTTGCTACCTTTGCAGAAAATGCTGGGATCCCCCAGAAACCACCTCTTGGACCACTGAGGATGAGAGTACTGAGGTCTCAAGAGAAGCATCAGCACCCCCCAGCAAACCAGTTACTGACACTTGAGGGAATGCTAGTTTTCAGGTTGTTGGTGCACAAGCTGGTGAGCACCTGTGGGAGATACATCCCAAGTCACCGGCACTCATAGGACTGGTGGAGACCAGGCACCTGCTCAGCTCCAGGCAGCAGAGAATCCTATGGTGTTGGCAATCAGACATTTCATCCACATGTTGCAGGGAAGAATAAGAGTGGCAGACAGTTATGTGGAACACAATGGCACTGCCCAGGAGCTACAGCAATACAGTGAATCATGTTGTCATGGACAGTTTGGTGGTTGCCATGGACACTCAGGTCCAGTAGTCTCAGGGTCTGCTGGAAAGGTTCACACACCAGCACTCCACTGCCCCGGCCATTGGTCCTCAGGACTGTAAGCATGGGATGGGGAATCTGCCAGTATGGATCTAGCCAGAAGAGAAACCACACACTAGCCCCCAAGATGTCTCTAGTCAGGGCACTCCAGATGTTCCCAGGACCTCCAGGATCCCTTGCCTGGCCTCATCTGACCTCAGAAATTCTGAGAGGCAACTTGTACCAGGTAAGAAAACCACTAGCATGTCTGGCCTGTCCAGATGCATATGGCACCGGGGTCATCTGACCAAATCTCTAGGAACAACAAGCTCCACTATCAACTCCACCCCAGCTGTAGGGACTACATTGAGATGTGGTGAGAGGGAGAGGTAACTCAAACTTTATTGTCGGCACTTTGATGGCACGAATGACAATGGGTTGTAATTGATTGGAGACCTTTGTAGAAATGTCTTTGCTTTATCTGTCCAGCGGGTTATTAGTCTCTCTCTCTCTATACAGGACCAAATGGCATTGTTACACTATCTGACATCACTTTATGGACACAAACAAGATCCATCTCTCAATGATGGGGGAGTCCAGAACATCAGTACAAAAGATAAGGCTGGAGCATTTGCAGTGTATTTCATCCAGAAGTATGAAGTGGATAATCCTCTTCCATAGTCTCCAGCATCATAAACGCCTGTCTTCAGCCAATTTGGTTCACTACACACAATGTCAAGAAATGGCTGGAGGTACTGAATATTGTACAGGATCTGGGCACTGACAACATCCCAGCAGCAATATCAAAGATGTATGCTCCAGAACTTGCTATGCCTCCAGTCTAGCTGTTGCAGCATAGTTGCAACACTGGCATCTACCTAACAATGTAGAAATTTACCCAGTGTACGTTGTGTATAGCAGGATAAACCCAACTCGGCTAACTACTACCAAACAATGTAAACCTGACCATCAGAAAAGTGATTGAACGTGTTATCAACAGTGTTATTGATCAACACTTGTTTAGCAATAACCTGCTCACAGTCGGTCAGTTTTGAGTTACATTAGGGCCACTCAGCTCCTGAGCTCATTACCGCTTTAGTTCAAACGCGGACAGTATCTGAAGAGCAGGACAATCGACATTTCGAGCAAGAGTCATTTCTGATGATGGGCTCTTGTCCAAAACGTCATTTCTCCTGCTCCTCGGATGCTGTGCTTTTCCAGCAGCACACTCACAACTCTGATCTACAGTATCTGCAGTCCTCACTTTCTCCTCAAATGTGGACAATAGAGTTGAATTCCAGAAGCGAGGTAGACTGTATGCCCTCAACATCAACGCTGCCTTTTACTGTGTATGAAATTTGATGCCACTGAGTAACTGGGATGTATTACAGATGCATTTAAAGGGAAGATTGGCATACATGGGAGGAGGGAATAGAGTTTATCGCCAAAAGTTAGTTGAGGAAAATCGGAAGCTCAAATTGAAAATAAATTCTGACAAAATGGACTGTTTTCTTTGTTGAATGGCCTGTTTCCACGATGCACTTTTAATGTCACCTTTTCCTCTACATTTAAAGTGTAACCATGACTTGTACACATTTAGGGTAAATTATCTGCAGTTAAAAGATGAACAGTGACGATCTTTAGAGTTTGGCGCATAATACATCAGAACTTATGTTTCACTTGTTGTGAAATACTTTTGCATATAGAAGGAAAACTGAATGGTAAATGAATCACAATATGTTGAAGTATATCCTGTTTGTTGATTTACAAATGAGATATTTGGGAGGAAATTTTCTACCTTTGCCAAATCTTACTGAGGAGGGGAAAGGAAATAAGGGAAATATTGCCAAAATTCCTGCTCCTTCTTGGCTATCTTCATGACCTCTATTTGAAACTGAGTTGAAAAGCTGTCTTGCTTGGTAATGATTCAAATTGATTTCAAAAACTGTGAGGAATGATTGCTTGGATGTTGTGGAATAATGAGGACAGAGGATTAAAGTGACAGTGATTAAAGTAGTGATAATTTAGTGTTCAATGTGAAAGCACCAAGAAATTCACCAAATTCTTTAGGCATCAGCTTCCAAATCAACAACCACAAATATCTACAAAGACAAGGGCAGCATATACGTGGAAACCCAACCTGCAAGTTCCTATCCTAACCGCTCACCATCTTGACTTGGAATTATTCTGACTGTTCCTTTGTTGTTGCTGAGTCAACATGCTGTAATGCCTCTCTAACCTACAGCAAATGGACTGCAGGTATTCAAGAAAGCAACTTGCCACCACATTACTAAGGGCAATTAGGGATGGGTAATAAATTCTGGCCCAGCCAGCAAAGCTGCTATTCATACATGAATTTTAAAAAGAGATGACTTGCACTTCAGATAGTGTCTTCGATGTGGTAAAATGCTGCCTTTCACAAGAGCATTCACTGACAAAAATGACAAAGTTTCAACAGAGCGTTTGGGGCAATTGACCACAATCCTGGTCAAAGAGCTGATTTTAAACAGACATAAAAGAGGAGAGAGGGAAGTGGAGATGTTTTCAGGAAGAAATTCTAGCGCTTAGGTCCTGGGTACTGAAAAATATTATTAAGATGGAGAGGGTTCCTAAGACAGTTGCCAGAATGTTTCTGGATCAAGAGGGTTTAGGTAGTGGGCAAGTTGTTGGAGGGAATCCTGAGGGACAGGATGTACATGTTGTTGGAAAGGCAAGGACTGATTAGGGATAGTCAACATGGCTTTGTGTGTAGGAAATCATGTCTCACAAACTTGATTGAGTTTGTTGAAGAAGTAACAAAGAGGATTGATGAGGGCAGAGCAGTAGATGTGATTTATATGGACTTCAGTAAGGCGTTTGACAAGGTTCCCCATGGGAGACTGATTAGCAAGGTTAGATCGCATGGAATACAGGGAGAACTAGCCATTTGGATACAGAACTGGCTTAAAGGTAGAAGACAGAGGGTGGTGGTGAAGGGTTGTTTTTCAGACTGGAGGCCTGTGTGCCACAAGGATCGGTCTGGGTCCTCTACTTTTTGTCATTTACGTAAATGATTTGGATGCGAGCATAAGAGGTACAGTTAGTAAGTTTGCAGATGACACCAAAATTGGAGGTGTAGTGGACAGCGAAGAAGGTTACCTCAGATTACAACAGGATCTTGACCAGATGGGCCAATGGGTTGAGAAGTGGCAGATAGAGTTTAATTCAGATAAATGCGAAGTGCTGCATTTTGGGAAAGCAAATCTTAGCAGGACTTATATACTTAATGGTAAGGTCCTAGGAAGTGTTGCTGAACAAAGAGACCTTGGAGTACAGGGTCATAGATCCTTGAAAGTGGAGTCGCAGCTAGATAGGATAGCGAAGAAGGTGTTTGGTGTGCTTTCCTTTATTGGTCAGAGTATTGAGGACACGAGTTGGAAGGTCATGTTGTGGCTGTACAGGACATTGGTTAGGCCACTGTTGGAATATTGCATGCAATTCTGGTCTCCTTCCTATCGGAAAGATGTTGTGAAACTTGGAAGAGTTCAGAGAAGATTTACAAAGATGTTGCCAGGGTTGGAGGATTTGAGCTACAGGGAGAGGCTGAACAGGCTGGGGCTGTTTTCCCTGGTGCATCGGAGGCTGAGGGGGGACCTTATAGAGATTATGAGGGGCATGGATAGGATAAATAGGCAAAGTCTTTTCCCTGGGGTCGGGGAGTCCAGGACTAGAGGGCATAGGTTTAGGGTGAGAGAGGAAAGATATAAAAAAGACCTACAGGGCAACTATTTCACACAGAGGGTGGTACATGTATGGAATGAGCTGCCAGAGGAAATGGTGGAGGCTGGTACATTTGCTACATTTAAGAGGCATTTGGATGGGTTTATGAATAGAAAAGGTTTGGAGGGATATGGGCCGGGTGCTGGCAGGTGGGACTAGATTGGGTTGGGATATCTGGTCGGTATGGATGGGTTGGACCGAAGGGTCTGTTTCCATGCTGTACATCTCTATGACTCTACAAAGACAGGCTGAAGAGGCAGGGACTTTTTTCACTGGAGTGTAGGAGGTAGAAAGGTAGCCTTAGAGGTTTATAAAATAATGAGGGGTCTAGATAAGGTGAATGACAGGTGTCTTCTTCCTAGGGAGGGGATTTCAAGATTGGGGGGCATTTTTAAGGTGAGAGGGGAAAGATTTAAAAAAGACAATGAGGGGCATTTTTTTTTACACAATGCTTTGTGTGTGTAATGAACCTTCAGAGGAAGTGGTGGGTGTGGATACAGTTATGACATTTAAAAGACATTTGGATAAATACATGAATAGGAATGGTTTGGAGTAAGGTGGGCCGTGCGCAAGCAGGTGGAACTAGTTTATTTTGGGATTATGGTCAGCATGGACCGGATGAACTTCAGATCGTTTCAGAGGTGGAAATGAGTTACAGGGAGGTAGTGACACTTCAGGTGCAAGAAAAGGGTAGATCGCCTACTGTCAGTGGACAGAAAGTGAACCGGCAGGCAGTGTAGGGAACCCCTGTGGCTGTTCACCTCAATAACAAGTATACCATTTTGGATGCTGTGGGGGGGGGATGTCATACCGGGGGTAAATCATGGAATTCAGGTCTCTGGCACAGAGTCTGTCCCTGTTGCTCAGAAGAGAAGGGGGGAGATGAGCAGAGCATTAGTCACTGGGGACTCCAAAGTTGGGGGACAGATAGGAGGTTCTGTGGTAACGAGAGACACTCGCGGTTGGTATGTTGCCTCCCAGGTGTCAGGGTTCGTGATATCATGGATCTTGTTTTCGGGATCCTTGAGGGAGAGTGAATCAACCCCAAGTTGTGGTCCACACAGGCACTAATGACATAGGTAGGAAAAGGGATGGAAATTTAAAGTAGTAATTCAGGGACCGAGGCTGGAAGCTTAGAGCTACAGCAAACACAGATGTTATCGTCGGTTTGTTGCCTGTGCCACATGCTGGGGAGGAGGGGAATAGGGTGAGACAGGAGTTGAACACATGGCCACAGGGATGATGCAGGAGAGAGGGTTGTGGATACCGGAATAATTGGGGCTCATTCTGGGATAGGTGGGATCTCCATAAACAGGATGGTCTACACCTGAACTAGAGGGATACCAATATCGTTGGTGGCGGGGGAAGAGTTGCTAATGCTCTTCAGGAGGGTTTAATTGTGCAGGAGGATGGGAACCTAAATTATACAATGTCCAGGAGGTTGAGTGCAGTGAGGCCAGAAATGAGGTTTCAAGGTCGCAAGAGTTCACTGGCAAGCAGGAGGGTGGTTTGAAGTAGTTTCAACACCAGGAACATTAAGAATAAGGTGAGTGAACTTGCAACATGGGTTGGTACCTGGGACTTTGATGTTGTGGCCATTTCGGAGACATGGGCAGAGCAGGGACAGGAATGGTTGTTGCAGGTTCCAGGATTTAGATGTTTCAGTAAGAACAGAGAAGATGGTAAAAGAGGTGTGGCATTGTTAGTTAAGGATAGTATTACGGTGGCAGAAAGAACGTTTGCGAACTCATCTACTGAGGAAGTATAGGCTGAGGTTAGAAACAGGAAAGTCCGTTGGGAGTTTTCTACAGGCATCCAAATAGTTCCAGAAATGTAGAGGAAAGGATAGCAAGAATACTTCTGGATAGGAGCGAGAGTGACAGGGTAGTTGTTACAGGGGACTTTAACTTTCCAAATATTAACTGGAAATATGATAGTTCAAGTACTTTAGATGGGTCAGTTTTTGTCCAATGTGTGCAGGATGGTTTCCTGACACAGTACGTAAACAGGCCAACAAGGGGCGAGGCCACATTGCATTAGGTACTGGATAATGAACCTGGCCAAGTGTAAGGTTTGGAGGTAGATTAGATTAGATTTCCTACAGTGTGGAAACAGGCCCTTTAGCCCAACAAGCCCACACTAACTCTCCAAAGAGTAACCCACCCAGACCCATTTCCCTCTGATTAATGCACCTAATATTATGGGCAATTTGGCATGACCAATTCACCTAACCTGCACATCTTTGGACTGTGGGAGGAAACCAGAGTACCTGGAGGAAACCTACACAGAGACGGGGAGAATGTGTAAATTCCACACAGTCACCCGAAGCTGGAATCAAACCTGGGCCCCTGGCGCTGTGAGGCAGCAGTGCTAACCACTGTGCCACCATGAGCACTTTGGTGATAGTGACTTTGGTGATAGATTGGCTTTGATCTTTGTGTCATCATTGTCTACAGGAATAATGCCACAGACTGGAAGATAGCAAATGTTGTTCCCTTGTTCGATTATGTTTTCTTTAGCGATAGAGAGGGATAGGTATATAACACAGGGCAAGAGCTATTGCTGGGGGAAAGGCAATTATGACATAATGAGGCAAGATTTAGGATGCACAGGATGGGAAAGGAAGCTACAGGGGATGGGCACATCTCGGGGCGGGAATGGCTGCTGGATGTTCCAGGGTTTAGAGCATTTAAAAAGAATAGGGAGGGGGGAAAAGAGGAGGGGGTGTAGCACTACTAATCAGAGAGGGTATCACAGCTACAGAAGCTTCCATTGTCGAGGAAGATCTGCCTACCGAGTCAGTATGGGTGGAAAGCCAAACAGAGAACAGCCAGGGAATTCCTAGAGGCATGGCACTCATCCATAGATTCAATCAATAAGCACATCGACCTGGACCCAATATACCGACCACTGCAAAGGACAGCTGGAACTGACAACCGGAAGCGGCAGATTCAAACCACTACAAATGCCGGAGTAAAGATCACAGAAGCGCTTCACAGGAGGCTCCCAAGCACTGAGGATGTCACCTAGTCAGGGGATGGAACATCTGCAACACAAATTCCCAGCTCGGCGAACAGAGAGAAGGTTGAGAGCTGACTTAATTGAGTCATCAGAGGGTTAGATAGGGTGGACAGTGAGAGCCTTTTTCCTTGGATGGAGATAGCTAGCACATGGATGATGGATATAGGACAGATGTCACAGGTAGTTCCTTTACTCAGAGAGTAGTAGGGACGTGGAATACACTGCCTGCAACAGTAGTAGACTAGTCAACTTTAAGGGCATTTAAATGGTCATTGGATAAACATGTGGATGAAAATGAAATAGGGTAGGATCGAATGGCTTCAAGTTGGTTGCACAGGTTGGCACAACATCAGGGGCCGAATGGCCTGTACTGTGCTGTAATGTTCTATGTTCTATGGCTGGTTGGACCAAACAGTCTGTTTTTGTGCGATATGACTCAGAATGCTATAGAAGAGGGATCTAGGGGTGCACGTATATCAAGCTTTGAAGTTTGCATCACATACAGACAGATTGTTTAAAAAGGCATTTGGTAAGCTTGCCTTCGTTGCTCAGTCCTTTGAGTGTAGGAGTTGGAAACTCATGTTGAGGTTGTACAGAACATTGTGAGGCCTCTTCTAGAATACTGTGTTCGGTTCTGGTCTCCCAGTTATAGGAAGGACAGTATCAATCTGGATAAAAACAAGAACTGCAGATGCTGGAAACCAGATTCTAGATCAGAGTGGTGCTGGAAAAGCACAGCAGTTCAGGCAGCATCAGAGAAGCAGTAAAATCGACGTTTCGGACAAAAGCCCTTCATCAGGAATACAGGCAGAGTGCCTGAAGGGTGGAGAGACAATGAGAAGAGGGTGGGGGTGGGGAGAATGTAGCATAGAGTACAATAGGTGAGTGGGGGAGGGGATGAAGGTGATAGGTCAGGGAGGAGGGTGGAGTGGATAGGTGGAAAAGAAGATAGGCAGGTAGGACAAGTCACGGGGACAGTGCTGAGCTGGAAGTTTGGAACTGGGGTGAGGTGGGAGAAGGGGAAATGACGAAACTGTTGAAGTCCACATTGATGCCCTGGGGTTGAAGTGTTCCGAGGCAGAAGATGAGGCGTTCTTCCTCCAGGCGTTGGGTGGTGAGGGAGTGGCGGTGAAGGAGGCCCAGGACCTCCATGTCCTCGGCAGAGTGGGAGGGGGAGTTGAAATGTTGGGCCACAGGGCGATGTGGTTGATTGGTGCGGGTGTCCCGGAGATGTTCCCTAAAGTGCTCTGCTAGGAGGTGTCCAGTCTTCCCAATGTAGAGGAGACTGCATCGGGAGCAACGGATACAATAAATGATATTGGTAGATGTGCAGGTAAAACTTTAATGGATGTGGAAGGCTCCTTTAGGGCCTTGGATGGAGGTAAGGGAGGAGGTGTGGGCGCAGGTTTTGCAATTCCTGCGGTGGCAGGGGAAGGTGCCAGGATGGGAGGGTGGGTTGTAGGGGGGCGCGGACCTGACTAGGTAGTCACGGAGGGAACGGTCTTTGCAGAAGGCGGAAAGGGGTTGGGAGGGAAATATATCCCTGGTGGTGGGGTCCGTTTGGAGGTGGCAGAAATGTCGGCAGATGATTTGGTTTATGCGAAGGTTGGTAGGGTGGAAGGTGAGCACCAGGAGCGTTCTGTCCATGTTACAGTTGGAGGGGTGGGGTCTGAGGGCAGAGATAAGGGATGTGGACGAGATGCATTGGAGGGCATCTTTAACCACGTGGGAAGAGAAATTGCGGTCTCTAAAGAAGGTGGCCATCTGGTGTGTTCCATGGTGGAACTGGTCCTCCTAGGAGCTTTGATGTCACGGTGTGTATTAAATTCATTGATGTGTGGGCAGAGGCGGATGAAGGTGAGTCCTTTGCCGAGGACTGATCGTTCATCCTCAGTGAGGGGGAGGTCTGGAGGGATGGTGAAAACTTAGCAGGGCTGGGAGCTGGAATCTAGTGTGGGTGTGGAGATGGTTCAGAAGAGGTTTACTAGGATGGTGCCAGATAAAGAAGATTTCAGTAATAAAGAAAGGTTGAGTCTTTTTTCATTGGAGCATTCAGGTTGAGAGGAGATCTGATAGATGTTTATGAAATAATGAGATAGATAGAGTTAATGGTAGTTGTCTTTTCCCTAGAATGGGGGCTTTCAAGACTGGGAACACATTTTTAAGGTGAGAGGAGAGAGATTTAAAAAGGAAAAGAGGGATACATGAATAGGAAAGTTTTGGAGGGATATGAGCCAGGAGCACGCAGATGAGACTAGCTTAGTTTGGGATTATGTTGGTCATGGACTGGTTAGACCGAAGGGTCTGTTTCCATGGAGTATGAAACTGACACTCTATGGCAATGCTCTAGGATGCCCAGGGAATGGGGAACTCCCAAGAACCTTCCAGCTCAGCACACTCCTCATGACCTGTCCTACCTGCCAATCTTCCTTCCCAACTATCCGCTCCACCCTCATCGCTGACCTATCACCTTTATCCCCACCTCAATCCACCTATTGCACTCTTAGCTACCTTCTCCCCAGCCCTACTCCCCTCCATTTATCTCTCCATCCTGAAGGCTCCCAGCCTCATTCCTGATGAAGGGCTGATTTTCCTGCTCCTCGGATGCTGCCTGATCTGCTGTGCTTTTCCAGCACCACTCTAATTTTGACTCTGATCTCCAGCATCTGCAGTCCTCACTTTCACCCTTCCAGATATGTTGTCCTCCCCACTTCGCAATTGGCTCTTTCCCAAATGTCTGCATTCCCAAAGACCTACTTGCCAAGTAGCAGAGCCACAGCAATGACAACCTATGTCCTCCATGCCCTAAAAGCCTTTCCCCTTTGTTTCTGTGGACAGACATGATGGACTGAGGGTGGCTCAACTCATTAACTGATCCAACTGGATGCCCAAGGTAAGAAAAGCCACATCTCCGTCTTGGGCCTGCTGCAGTGCTCCAGTGAAGCTCAGTGCAAGCTAAAGAATAGCATTTTTTTTCCACTTGGGGATCTTACAGCCTTCAGGAATCAATATTGAGTTCAACCAATTTAGAGTCTGAACATCTTCCACAGCCTTTACTCATCCCCACACCCCAGGCCCTGTCATGACATGGACTGCTTTCAGCAGAGCTAACCGACTGTCACCTACTTGTGGTCCTCATTATCAGCTTTTCCTTCTCCCTGGAGGACCATCAGCCATTTCTTTGCCTCCCTAACTGCATGTATACCACTTCTTCCTCACTACTATCAGTATAAGCATCACTGCACCGACACGTTGAACCTCCTTCCTCTCCACTGATGCTGTCAGACCTGCTGAGTTTCTCCAGCAATCTCTGTTTTTGTTTCAGCCTTGGGTGAGAAATGTGCAGACCCCTGATAGATGTACCCTGTGTTAGCCCTACCCCCTGGAGTGACAGGACTGACTGTGACCCAGTCTCTGGGCTGCAAAGGCACCCCTTTGCAGACACATGTGGCCGATCCCCCTGAACTGGCATCTGAGGCTATCTCTGACTTACTACCCACATCCCCTGACTGACAGCTGCCTCCAAGGACTTCTGTGAGCACTACTTCCCCAAGACTTTGAGACTTGGCTGTTTGTTGGGTTGTAAATAAGGCACTTAACAAGCAACAATTCCCCTTAATTGGCAACTCACCACTGCCTAGTGAGAAATTCATCTTGGACTTATTAAAGGCATAAAGGATGGACCGAGTTGGTCTAAACATCGAGATCAGCTTCACCAGACTTCTTGTCCAATGCTGCCACATTTCTTGCCATAGCTCACATCAGTCAGACCCATGTAAGATTCTATCCAAAATGTCTGCAATTCTGAGTACTACAAGGGATTAGGGGCTTCTTTTGATATCAAGAGACTGAAAAAGCTGGGATATTTCTCATTGGAACAGAGTATGTTAGGAAGAGGATTAAGAGATATTTTCAAAAGTTTTGATTGGGTAAATAAGCAAAAGTTCAAGATCAGTGGTCAGTAGGACGCAAGTTTAAAATAAAGTCTAAGTGCTGGAGAAACTCAGCAAGTCTGGCAGAATCTGTGGCGAGAGAAACAGTGGTCAGTAGGTCACAAGTTTAAAATAAAGTTAGTAAGTGCTAGAGAAACTCAGCAAGTCTGGCAGAATCTGTGGCGAGAGAAACAGTGAACATTTTGAATGTCACTCTTCTTCAGAAATCAGTCAAGACACAGCTTTAAGGTGAGTGCCAGGGAAATACATTCATGCCTGTTAAACAAAATAAATAACTATCAAGATTGCAGCTACTCACATGATGCTGTGAATTGTGTTTTATAGTGATTATAAAGAAGATAATGAAATGTGTTGAAGAATTATATAGGTCTCTGTGGCAAGTACAAGTGGCATTTTTATGTTTAGCGATTTAAATGTCTGTTATACAGATGATTCAGCACTACACAGAGCGTACAAAAACAGCAGCAGGAAGTCAAAACTGCTACTGCCCATCAGGATTCTTTCTGCCTTAACTATTGGGAGGGTCAAATGCTGAGTGATCCACTACTTTGTTCACTTCAATTGCAATTTCTTTCATAATCTTGTCTTTTCTTTAACTACCATTCTGAATGGCTGCGAGAACACAAGAACAATGGGAAAAGGTTAAATCAAGTTCTAACAGATTCATTCCTCCAGAACATTATGTTTTATATGGGTCAAATGGTTCAATTGGCCCAACAGCTGGTTTGCAATGCAGAGTAATGAAAATGGCAGAGGTTCAGTTCCTGTACTACCTAAGATCACCATCAAGTCCCTCCATCTCAACCATGTCCCTCATGTGAGGTGTGGTGCCCCTCAGGTTAAACTCACCACATTGTCTTTTTCTCTCTCTAGTGAGAGAGTGGGACTACTGTGAGTTTACCTTCACATTAATTCATTCATGAACTGTACTCCCTAAATGCTAGTGTTTCTGTCTTTAGTTGTCTCTTTGAAGGTCATTCTGTACATTGTAAAATCTAGTTTCCTGATATCTGCATTTATCATTTATAACTCTGGTGTTATTTGATACGTTTTAAAGACAGAGGCTATCTTATCAATCATTTACATTTTGCTGTACTTTGAGACATCTACTTAACTGCCTTCACCTTCAGCAAGATATATACTTCTATAATCCTACTTTTATTTATTCATAATCTTATTTTTATTTGTTCAAGAGATGTAACCATTGGTCATGATCATAGCTGATAGTGATACCGGACAAATCAGAATTTAGAGTGAAACCTGACTTAAAGACCATAAGTTTTGTTTTTTACAATTTAGTTGTGGTCAGTCACTGTGCATATTAACACAAAACTGTCAATGTATTTTACAGGAGAACATAAGTTTATTTCACAAAAAAAGGGTAGAAAAACAAAGCTAATTACGATATAATTTGGGAAGATCCACAACTAAAAAAAATTCAACACTTTCTCCCAGCAATACCAAGTGTCACATCAATCTTCACTCTTTAACTTCTTATTTAACTGACAAATCCATCTCTCTGTGCTTTCAACAGTTGTAATCCACTTGTTACTGTATCTCTAAGAGACACAAGTCACTGATG
This sequence comes from Chiloscyllium punctatum, assembly GCF_047496795.1. NCBI lineage: Eukaryota > Metazoa > Chordata > Chondrichthyes > Orectolobiformes > Hemiscylliidae > Chiloscyllium > Chiloscyllium punctatum. Next base: position 21,193,047 of record NC_092782.1, on the reverse strand, counting down.
TTTTCTTAATGAACTTAAAGAAAAGTTCTCGGTCTTTCCAGCTCTGTCTACTCAGAATGTTAAGAAAACTTCTGACTTCTCTCCAGGTCTGATTGTTTGGAAACTATAGAACTAAACTGTCCTTCTGCTGATACGGATCTTTCCTTCTGAATTAAGTCTGCTTCTCCCCTCCGGCCTCTCTTTATCTAGGTTATAAAAGCTCAACTTAGTAAACACTTCTGCAACTAGCTTACTAGGTAGCTTATTTAACAAAGATATGATTTCTTGGAAATGCAGCTTTGACCCACCGCTAATAAAAATGTCATCTTGTCGGAACTGAAAACTTCCAATCCATTGACCTCAACCTTATAAACCAAGTTCCCAAATAATTATAACATCTACATGATGAAATTGAGAGTTTTATACATGGAGTTTAATATTGTTTGCTGCAAACTCTTGGAATTCTACATTTAAAATATGGCTCATCTGTGTATTTGGAGCGAACAATTGCTTTTAAACACCACAAATTACATAAGTCTAAGTGAAAGCAAGTTATCCAGTTCCTGGGGAACCAAAGGACCTAGGGGGAGAATTTCCCAGGCTCTGACTTTCATTTTTCAGTCTGAGCCAGGAAGCCATTCAACAGAGAAGCATGTATTCAGTTCCAAAGTGCTGAGAAGTCCTTTGTTGGAGTTGGACACTGGGTCATGCTAGATGTAAGCCACTAGCAGTTGTTAGATTTGCAACAATATTTGTAAGCTTTACTGATGTACGGATTCCAATACAAAGCTTTTGTTTCTGTTCAATCCACAAAGAATGGTTGGGTTAATTCTACTGTAAATTTAAAAATACTTGATTCTGTATTATAAAGGAATAGATTGTTCTTTTTTCGGTTATCTTCATTACTGTTATTCATAAATATTTATTTTATTTTATTTTATTGCTAAACTAAACTATTAAAGCTCCAGACAATGGAACCTATTAAAACTGAAAGAATAGATGCTCGTTTCTCATTCAAACTGATTGCTTCTGTCAAACTAAGAAGTAGAACAAATGGCTGTCCTTAGAAATAATAGCACTAGGTTTCTTTTTAGTTTAAGCTGTTAGGACATGGAGTAAACCCTCTTGCTTAATTTAAACCTGCAACACAGAAAAGATTTACCCATGCTATAATCTGTGAAAATTCAAGAGGCTAAGAACTATTTAAAGTAAAAATAAACAACTTTATTTCTAAAAGTATAACAGAGAATAATTAACTAACTACTATTTACAACTCCTTCCTCTAATTTATCTTTTACCTTCCCTTCTATAATACTAGTCCGATAAAACCCTTCAATTAAGATTTACCAAAAATTCAAGCTTTCAAAATCAGCCAGCTGTTGAACCTTCTATTGGGATCTTCCTGTGTTTTCTTTTCTTCCTAGGGATTATGCTTCACAGGTCACACACGGGGGCGGCACGGTGGCACAGTGGTTAGCACTGCTGCCTCACAGCGCCATAGACCTGGGTTCAATTCCCGCCTCAGGCAACTGACTGTGTGGAGTTTGCACGTTCTCCCCGTGTCTGCGTGGGTTTCCTCCGGGTGCTCCGGTTTCCTCCCACAGTCCAAAGATGTGCAGGTCAGGTGAATTGGCCATGCTAAATTGCCCGTAGTGTTAGGTAAGGGGTATGGGTGGGTTGCGCTTCGGCGGGGCGGTGTGGACTTGTTGGGCCGAAGGGCCTGTTTCCACACTGTAAGTAATCTAATCTAATTGATAAAGGTACCTTTAAGAGAGCTATTTTGTGGGCAGTCTATAGATGTTGTTGGCTCAGCAATTCTCCTCCCAACTATCCAATTTTCCCCAGTCTTACATTCCTCCAAAGCATTGGATTGTGTCATTGGCTCTTAAGATTGTCAATATACTAAATTCAAACTTGACTGGGATTTGGTATTTTTCAGGGGATAATTTAAACGGATTGGCCGAATTTGAATTTGTTTTGTCGTCTCCAGACAACCAGCTAATCTAGCTTTCAACCAATTGCTACATTGTTACTTTATTCGGTGCTGTGTCAGGTAGTTCTGCTTGCTTTTGACTCTCTTAAAGGTACAATACACCCACATCTTCATAACAAAGCTCTCTGGATATTTAAATCACTATTCAGATCATCACATCGATTCGCTAGCATTGTTTTCTACAGCTTTTAATATATAACTGTACTTTTCTTTATGGGAAAAGCACACCAATGCATCTAAATACTTACACAATGTTTGGCAATCCAAGGTGTCTGTATTAAAGAGTCATAATTAATTCAAATTTTAATTCTGCTCTCCTCTGCACAGATGCTCCCAAACCTGCTGAGACTTTTCAGCACTTTTCCCTCTTATTGGATAATGTAATAGTCAATTTATGCTTTCAGGACAAAGACCTCGATTGCTGCAATAAAAACATATAATTTGAAAGACAGTATCTAATTATGACATTTGAAGTTGTCAAAATATTTTATACCCACCTGTCAGGATCCTCCCAACTCTTCAGCAGGTTCCCACAAATTTCACAAAATCTCTTTACTGCCAAGTTTCTCAAATGGTTTCCAAAACTAATCAATAAGAATATCTCCTGGACTTGGCAATGTCAATCAGTCATTGTTTTATATATTCTGGGTTGCAAAGCTGACCTAATCCAAACTTTTTCCCACCCATGGAAAGTTGTATGGGTCTTTTCTGGAGGAGAAATTCAAATTTATGGTAGCACAGCCTTTATTTTGTTAATTCATACACCATTTTCCAACTTTGTCAGGACAGGAAGATCCAACCTCAGATTTCAATGCTCCCAGACTAGGATTTCAAAGTGTGATGTACTCATGGAGACGGACCACCATCTGCTGGTAATTACATATAGTGCAGATAGTCAACTACCACACGCAATATATAGTCTTTAATGTTGTCATGCTGTCACAGTGCTTCACAGAAGCAATTATTAAACAGAATTTGATGTAGAATACCTGAAGTGCAATTGCCATTCGGCCCATCAACTCTGCACCAGCCCTCCAAAAAGCTTGGACCCTGGGGGGCATAAAACCTTTATTTTATTTTAGCATGATAGGCCTTTTCATAACTAGGTTTCTATAGGATTTGATTTTTGATTTTTTTTTAAGAAATGCAGGTGGCTTTTGATAAATGATTATGTAATCAAGATTATCTTGCAGACAACAATAGAAAGAAGGGCCAGTATAGCTTTAATATAGAGGTGTGAAATTTTGTTCTACTTTTGAGTTTTGGAACAAGCTGGCTGTAGAAGCTCAAATGTCTCTCTCAAACAGAGTTCAATTGAAATTATGTATGTTGGCTAAAAATGTTTAAACCTCATTACCTGATGACATCATAACAGTGAGTTAAACTTCTGGTACAGCCAAACTGTGAGAGACAGGAGTTTTATATGCAAAACTACAGAATTAACAACTAGTAGAATCAGGAAAATTCTGATCTTAGGTAGCTATGCTTAACAAAATATATGCCTGCATTGAATGAGAAGTCTAAAGCCACTGGATGGTTGGGACAGTTTTGAATGACAAACCTTGCTGAAATACTCAAGAAATTGCAACCTTTATCTGAATTTTTAAAGCAATATTCAGACCAAGTGTTTAATCACCTATGTTTTGATAAAGATCTAACTTTGAATTTTGGTCTTTAAGTCAAATGCATACAGAAAAAGGATGAGATGAAGGTGGTCAGATTTAATTATACGTAACTTTATTTGCTGTACTTTTAATATCTTTAACATAAGTGACTATTTAAGATAGAGTGTAGCTATTTGTATTTGTGTCCTTTGATTTTTTTGTAGTAAAGTTACTTTGATTAAACTCTGGCTTTTGTTCTTTTACTACTTCTTGGTTTTTCAGATTCTGAAGAAATAAATCTACCAAGATCAGAACAATTAGTGATCTAGTGAAATTGCAAAATCACAGATCATGCTGAATGTGATGAAATATTAGCTGAGGTTTAGGCTTATATGAGTTCAATGTGAATTTTATGATATGAAGTACAAAATGCTGCATCACTGGCAAAGACTATTTTGGAGAGTACAGATTCATCCCTGAATGATTTGCAACAATTAACCAAGTTCAGATTTTAAAAATTAGCAGGAGAATTGATTTAGAGGTAAAAGCAGGGTCTAAAAAAACAGAAATAGTTGATGTAATGGAGGTGGAAGAAAAAAGGCTGATCCTGGTCCAATGCAGATTGAGTAAGCCAGAATTCAACTGTAGATATAGCTCCTCAAACTAGAGAGAAAAGTGAAATAGAAATAGAAGTAAAAAAGAGAAATAAAAATGTTTCAACACAAAATAAATTAAGAAAAGACAGCAAGTTGGGAAAGAGACAGCCATAGATAGTTTCAATTACTGAAAGTTCCAAAGAGGTCTGATAATACAAACTGGGTAAAGAGAAGCTTAATTTATCAAGTGAAAGAGAAACTAATAATTTTGACAATAAACTCGGCCCCACTCCAAACTTTGACTTAACAAAGAAATTTTGCCTAATTTTCACGGCGGTCAGAATTAAACAGGATCTGGACCAGATGGGCCAATGGGTTGAGAAGTGGGAGATGGAGTTTAATTCAGATAAATGCGGGGTGCTGCGTTTTTGGAAAGCAAATCTTAGCAGGACTTATACACTTAATGGTAAGGTCCTAAGGAGTGTTGCTGAACAACAAGACCTTAGAATGCAGGTTCATAGATCCTCAAAAGTGGAGTCGCAGGTAGATAGGATAGTGAAGAAGGTGTTTGGTATGCTTTCCTTTATCGGTCAGAGTATTGAGTACAGGAGTTGGGAGGTCATGTTGCAGCTGTACAGGACATTGGTTAGGCCACTGTTGGAATATTGTGTGCAATTCTGGTCTCCTTCCTATCAGAAAGATGTTGTGAAACTTGAAAGGGTTCAGAAAAGCTTTACAAGGATGTTGCCAGGGTTGGAGGATTTGAGCTATACAGAGACACTGAACAAGCTGGGACTATTTTCCCTGGAGCGTCGGAGGCTGAGGGGGTGACCTTATAGAGGTTTACAAAATTATGAGGGGCATGGATAGGATAAATAGACAAAGTCTTTTCCCTGGAGTGGGGGAGTCCAGAACTAGAGGGCATAGGTTTAGGGTGAGAGAGGAAAGATATAAAAGAGACCTAACGGGCAACTTTTTCACACAGAGGGTGGTATGTGTATGGAATGAGCTACCAGAGGAAGTGGTGGAGGCTGCTACAATTGCAACATTTAAAATGCGTTTGGATGGGTACATGAATAGGAATAGTTTGGAGGGATATGGCCGGGTGCTGGCAGATGGGACTGGATTGGGTTGGGTCAGCATGGACAGGTCGGACCGAAGGGTCTGTTTCCATGCTGTACATCTCTATGACTGTATGACTCTAATGAGAAAGAGGCTATGACTCTAATGAGAAAGAGGCAAAGGTCACTGCAGGATACATTCATTTTTATTTTGCAAATATTTTATTGGGTAGGACAATGGACGTTTATTCAAGGCTATGGAAAGAGCAATATTCAAATTGTGAGGCAGTTGAAATATAGTCCTTGATACATATGAAATTTTTCTTGAGATATATCAACTAAGAGTTCAGACCCAGAAATAAAATCAAAGTAGAAATTCCTGGGCTATGTTAGACATAAAGATATATCAAGACTCAGAATATTATTTCATTTATTTAGATAAAACCTTTGAAAATATGAGGGAGATCATGATCCTAGAATAAGTTAGGAACTGCATTCCAGTAATTACTGGATCTCACTTGGAGGACTGGAAAGTCTGTAAAATGAAGGAAGCTAAAGATTTACCCAATGGATGTGATAGCTCACACAGACAGCCACAAGGAAGCTCGAGGAATCAACATTTTGAAAAGGATTCTAGCTTTGGGAAGGTTGAGGATGTTATGAACAATAGACAATAATATCACATATAGAACAGTACAGGCCCTTCAGCCCTTAACTCAGAGAGAAAATGCTGGAAAATCTCAGCAGGTCTGGCAGCATCTGTCAAAATGTCAGCTCTTTTCTCTCCTTACAGATGCTGCCAGACCTGCTGAAATTTTCCAGCATTTTCTCTTTTGGTTTCAGATTCCAGCATCCACAGTAATTTGCTTTTATCCAGTGTAGAGCTTTGACAAAGGGTCAGTTAGACTCGAAACATCAGCTCTTTTCTCTCCTTACAGATGCTGTGAGACCTGCTGAGATTTTCCAGCATTTTCTCTTTTGGTTTCAGATTCCAGCATCTGCAGTAATTTGCTTTTATTCCTTCAGCCATTAATGTTGTGTTGATTTTTTATCCTACGCTAAGATCAAACTAACCTACATAACCTTTATTTTAATATCATCTTGATGCCTATCCAACAGTCACTTAAATATCCCTAATGTCTCTGATTGTACTACCATTGCTGGCAGTGCATTCCATGCACCCACAACTCTCACAACCTACCTCTAACACTTCCCCTAAATCTTCTTCCAATCACCTAAAATTATGCCCCCCCAGTTGTTTCTGCCTGAGGAAAAAGTCTCTGGCTATTCATTCTGTCGATGCCTCTCATCATCTTGTACACCTCCATCAAGTCACATCTCATCCTTCTTCACTCCAGTGAGAAACCCCCTAGCTCCCTCAACCTTTCTTCATAAGACATGCCTGGCAAACCTCCTCTGCACCCTCCCTAAAACTTCCACATCCTTCCTATACTGAGGCAACCAGAACTGAACACAATATTCCAAGTGTGGTCTCACCAGGGCTTTTTTGATCTGCAGCATAATCTCGTTGCTCTTAAACTCAATCCCTCTGCTAGTGAAAGCCAACACACTATTCACCTTCTTAACAGCCTTATCAACTCGGCTGGCAAGTTTGAGGGATCTATGGACATGGACCCCAAGATCCTTCTGTTCCTCCAGACTGCCAAGAATCCTGCTTTAACTCTGTATTCTGCATTCAAGTTCAACCTTCCAAAATGAATCACTTCACACTTTTCCAGGCTGAACTCCATCTGCCACTTCTCAGCCCAGTTCTGCATCCTAATAATGTCCCGTTGCAACCTACAACAGCCCTACAAACTATCCACAACTCAACCAACCTTTGTGCGATCACAAAACTTAGTAACCCAACCCATCCAAGTCACTTATAAAAATCACAATGACCAGAGGTCCCAGACCAGATCCCTGCAGAACACCACTGGTCACTGTGCACTAGGCTGAATACCAGCCAATTCTGTACCAGACAGCCAAATTTCCCTGAATCCCCTGCCTCCTTATTAAGTGAATGAGCCTACCATGGGGTTTTGCTAAACATCAAATAATTGAATAAGGCTTGTGAGGCATGACCAGCCCCTCACAAAGCATTGCTGACTATCTGTAACCAAACTATGATTTTCCAAATAATCATACATCCTGTCTCTCAGAATCCTCTCCAATAATTTACCCACCACCTACATAAGACCAACTGGTCTGTAATTCCCAGTGTTATCCTTATTCCCTTTCTTGAACGAGGGAATAACATTTTTCACCCTCCAATCATCTGGTACTATTCCAGTGAACAGTGAGGATCATCACCAAAGGCACAGAAATCTCTTCCTTCACTTCGTGTAGTGTATCCTGTATCTCCCATCTGGATCACGGGACTTATCTATCCTCATGCTTTTTCAAATTTTCAGCACATCCTCCTTCTTAACGTCAACCTGTTTGAGCATATCAGCCTGTTTCATGCTGTTCTCACAAATGACAAGGTCCCTCTCATTAGTGAATACTGAAACAAAGTATTTATGAAAGATCTTCCCTACCTCCTCCAACTCCAGGCACAAGTTCCCCACTATTCCTGGTTGGCCCTTCCATTACTCTGGCCATCCTCTTGTTCCTCACATAAGCGTAGAACACCTTGGGGTTTTCCTTAGTCCTACCCACCAAAGCCTTTTCATGCCCCCTTCTAGCTCTCCTAAGCCCATTCTTCAGTTCCTTCCTGGCTACCTTCTAACCCTCTAAATCCCTGTCTGATCCTTGCCTCATCAACCTTAGTAAACTTCCTTCTTCCTCTTGACTAGATGTTCTATATCTTTTGTCATCCAAGGTTCCTTCACCCTACCATCCCTTCCTTGCCTCAGTGGGACAAACCAATCCAGCACTTGCAGCAAGTGCTCCCTGAACAACCATCACATTTCTGTCGTGCATTTCCCTGAGAATATCTGTTTCCAATTTATGGTCCACAGTTCCTGCCTAACAATATTGTAATTCCCCCTCCCCCAATTAAATACTTTCCCATACCATCTGCTCCTATCCCTCTCCATGACTTTAGTAAAGGTCAGGTAGCTGTCATCACTATCACTGAAATGTTCCCTCACCAAGAGAATTGACACATGACCTGGTTGGTTGCCAAGCTCCAATATGGCCTCCCTTCCAGTCAGTCTATCTATATATTGAGTCCAGAACCCTTCCTGGACACACCCGATAAAATCTGCTCCATCCAAGTATTTGCACTCAGGAGGTTCCAATCAATATTAGGGAAGTTGAAGCCACCCATGACAACAACCCTATTACTGCTGCACCTTTCCAAATCTGCTTCCAATCTGCTCCTCTACATCTCTGTTGTTATTGGGGGGTGTCTGCAGAAAACTCCCAATAACATGACTGCTCCTTTCCTGTTTCTGACTGCAACTGTTCCTTTTCTGCAACTGTGATACTATCCCTGCTCAGCAATGCCTCTTTTGCCTTCCTTCCTATTCCTTTTGAAACAGCTAAACCCTGGAACATGCAAAAATTATCCCTGCTCCTAAAACATCCAAGTCTCCGTAATGGCCACACAATGGCAATGGATCCAAGTACTGATCCATGCTCTAAGTCCATCACTCTTATTCCTGACACTTTTTGCATTAAAATAGACACACTTCAACCCATCACACTGACTGCAATTTTGCCCTACCAACCTTCTATCCTTCCTCACAGATTCTCTGCACACTGTATCTACCTGTTCATCAGCTACCCCATCCTTTGATCCATAGCTCCAGTTCCCTTTCCCTTGCCAAACTTGTTTAAATTCTCCTGAAGAGCTCTAGCAAACTTTCCACCCAGGATATTGGTGCCCATCCAGTTCAGGAGCAACCTGTCGTCCTTAAATCGGTCCCACCTTCCCCACAAGGTATCCCAATGATCTACATATCTTCCTACACCAGTTCTGCAGTTACATGTTCGGCTGCACTTTCTCTTTGTTCCTAGCTTCACTAACCCATGGCACCAATAACAATCCTGAGATTACTACTCTGCTCATCCTGTCTTTTAGCTTTAAACCTAACTCCCTATAAATACCTCCCTATTTCTCTCTTTTTTAGCTTTGACAAAGGGTCAGTTAGACTCGAAACGTCAGCTTTTTTCTCTCCTTACAGATGCTGCCAGACCTGCTGAGATTTTCCAACATTTTCTCTTTTGGTGTCACTTTTCAGGTCCTCATCCCTTTTCCTAGCTATGTCATTGGTGTCAATATGTACCATGACGTCTGGCTGCTCACCCTTCCCCTTAAGGACCCTGTCGACTTGCTCTGGGACATTCCTGACCCTGGCACCTAGGAGGCAACATACCAACCAGGAGTCTCATTTTTGACCACAGAATCTCCTGTCTGTTTCTCTAAACATTGAAACGCCTACCAATCTCGCTCTCCTATTCTGACCCCCTTCCCTTCTGAGCACAGAGCTCAAAGATATATGTGATATAAAGATATAAATGATGTGAAGAAATCTTAGTCTGAATCCTCCCGTATTGTAACAGTGGCATTTAGTGGAGGGTTTCCTTCTATGAGTCCCGGTGATTTATTTCACACAATTCTCTGCTGGTCGTTGCATTATTTATGAATTTGAGCCCACCACACAACCTTTCAGCAGCATCTTCTGCACTTCACACCATAGGTGTGAGACATAAATCTCAGCAGCACACTATTTATAACATTGCAAGCCAGTGATTATACTGCAGTATGTGTCACTGCACAATTTCAAAGGAGAAGGTCAGTTCACAGTGTCCTAGACATCCTAGTGGATGGAATAGTGGACAGACACACGGCCATGGCTCCAAACACAGCTAGCTTGGTCCAAAGGAGCTGAATTACTGCTGTGTAAATGGTCAAAAGAAAGTATAAGTAGGTTCGTGATCTTCTGCAATCAACACTGAGCAAGTGTAAGTCCCGCCATTGTCTCTCAGCTACCTCTCACTCTTGCTCACCACTTCTCCTGCTCTTCTGCTAGCCCTAGTAGCTCACCCAGCCCTTTTCATCCTGCTGAATTCCTGTGTGTCTTGTTGCAGGAGAAAATAGCCTATAATAAAACTGAAAGGGCCGTGACAGGTGGCTGACATTTGTTCCTAGGGAGAAGCTGAACAGGCTGGGGCTGTTTTCCCTGGAGCGTCGAAGGCTGAGAGATGACCTTATAGAGGTTTACAAAATTATGAGGGGCATGAATAGGATAAATAGACAAAGTCTTTTCCCTGGGATCAGGGAATCCAGAACTAGAGGGCATAGGTTTAGGGTGAGAGAGGAAAGATATAGAAGAGATCTAAGGGGCAACCTTTTCACACAGAAGGTGATACCTGTACGGAATGAGCTGCCAGAGGATGTGGTGGAGGCTGGTACAATTGCAACATTTAAGAGGCGTTTGGATGGGTATATGAATAGGAAGGGTTTGGAGGGATATGGGCCGGGTGCTGGCAGGTGGGACTAGATTGGGTTGGGATAGCTGGTCGTGTGGACAGGTTGGACCGAAGGGTCTATTTCCATGCTGTACATCTCTATGACTCTATGCTGTATGAGCTCATGAGAGGGGACTGAGACCGATTTCATACAGAGATATCAAAGTCACCACATCAAGGCAACCAATTAAACTTCATAATGCTGTTCTCCAGTTACCAGCACTGTGAACATATCCTTAACATGGTCAAGCTTCTACCCCTATTTGGCAACAAATTCCCTTCTCTCTGATGCAAGCACCAATGGCACCCACACAGCCTCTACTTAGAAGTACACAGCCCGTCCTCCATTTCTAAGGAAGAAGTCGCAGATCCCTCAGAAGATGGACTGGCATCCATTGTCCATGAGGATACTTTGAGGGGCCTCTGCTTCTTCCTTGAAAAAAGGTCTGACTGAGCTTGTTCTCAATTGGCACAATTTCTCCTTTAACTTATCTCACTTTCTCCAAGTCAAAGGTGTGGCCATGGGAACTAACATGGTTTATCCTTGTTCAATAGCTTACTACATTCAACAATTTAAAGGCAAGGACTAAATTTGGAAATTTCTTTTTACAGAATTCCCTTAGTGTAGGAACAGGCCATTCAGCCCAGTAAGTCCATACTAATCCTCTGAACAGCATCCCACCCAGATCTATCCCATTACACTATCCTTGTAACCCTGAACTTCCCACGGCTAACACATCTAACCTACACATCCCTGAACACTATGGGTAGGTTAGCATGGCCAATCCACCTAACCTGCACATCTTTGAACTCTGGGAGGAAACTGGAGCACCTGGAGGAAAGACACACACAGATATAGGGACAACATGCAAACTCCACATACAGTGTGGAGGCTAGAATCATATCTGGCTCCCTGGCATTGTGAGGCAGTAGTACTAACCACTGAGCCCTATTCAAATGGATTTTTCTCAATCTTGTATATAAGTTAAATTCCATTGAATGTTTTTCTATTGACTGATCATTGAATTTTGTAAACATATCAAAGTCTGATTGTGCATTTAATGGATCAACTTCCTTACAAATTTTGTCCATAAATGCTAAACGAATTTCCAAACCTCCTTCAGTGTCATGGCTGAGACATGGTGGCAGGAAGGACAGGTTTGGAAACTAAAAATAAGTAGGTTACAAGTTTACAGGATAGACAGGGAAGGTGGAGTAGCCTCACTACTTAGAAAGGGAGGGGGAAAGCATACGGGGAGACTGTATGAGTGTAACTGAGGAACATAAAGAATCTGAAACCAATACAGGTGTTGTGTACAGACCCGCAATAGCAACTTTGACGTGCTAGGCAACATAAATGCAGAAGAGTCTAGATTAGAGTGGTGCTGGAAAAGCACAGTAGATCTGGCAGCATCCGATGAGCAGGAAAATCGACATTTCGGGCAAAAAGTCCTTCATCAGGCATGAAGGCAGGCAGCCTTCAGGGTGGAGAGATAAATGGGAGGGGGTGGGGCTGGGGAGAAGGTAGCCAAGAGTACAATAGTTGGATGGAGGTGGGGATGAAGGTGAAAGGTCAGAGAGGAGGGTGGAGCGGATAATTGGAAAGGAAGATTGGCAGGTAGGACAGGTCATGAGGATGGTGCTGAGCTGGAAGGTTGGAAATGGGGTAAGCTGAGGGGAGGGGAAATGAGGAAACTGGTGAAGTCCACATTGATGCCCTAGGGATGAAGTGTTCCGAATCGGAAGATGAGGCGTTCTTCCTCCAGTGTCGGATGGTGAGGGAGTGGCAGTGGAGGAGGCCCAGGACCTGCATGTCCTCGGCAGAGTGGGAGGGGGCATTGAAATGTTGGGCTACGGGGCGGTGGGGTTGATTGGTGCAGCACCACTCTAATCTAGACTCTGATTTCTAACATCTGCAGTCCTCACTTTTGCCTACATAAATGCAGAAGTTAGGCAAGTGAATAGCAAAAGCAGAATAATGTTAATAGGGAATTTTAACTTTAACATAGATTGAAACAGGCAGACAAACATCTGTTAGAAAGGTGTTGAATTCTGCAGTATGTTTCCTGCAGCAAAATGTCCTGGCTGCAATAAACAATATAAGCAATATTGGATTTAGTAATGAGTAATGAGCGGATAGAAGAAGTAACCTAATTGTGCATGAGTATTATCAAATAATGAACAAAACATGATCAATTTTCAATGTAGCGTTTGAAAGCAAAAAGCATGAATCAGTTATTCGAGGTTTCAATTTAAATAAGGCTGACTTTCAATGAGATGTAACAGTAAACCAGGAAGTCTGCTCTTGGATAAAACAACTTAAGAACATTGGGGGATGTTTAAGGAAACATTTAACACAATAAATACAAAGCCAGTTTATACCCAAGAGCGAAAGCTTCACTTCACTGAAAATATGTCTTGGATAACTAAAGAGAGGACAGCATAAAACTAAAAGAAAGGGCTTATAAAAATGCAAAAAAAAAGCACAGACTGCTGAATGGCAAAGTTACAAAGACCAGCAAAGAGCCACAAAGTGGCTTATGAGGACTAATAAAAAGATGATCCTGAAATACAACTTGCCAGGGACACCAGAATCAATAAGAAGAAATTCTACAGTTACATAATTGGAAAGTACGTGGTCAGGAGCAATTGTGACACATGAAAGACTGAAAATGGGGATATTATCAATTACTATGCAGAAATGGCTGCTATGTTACATAATTACCTTGCCTCAGTATTTACAGTAGTAAATCAGGATAGCCTGCCTAAAGTCCTGAGGAAATTAATAGTGGATTCGGGACAGGGATGGAATAAAATTAGCACACATAAAACACTGGTAATGAGGAAATCAATAGAACTAAAGAATGACAAATCACCAGAGCCTGATGGTTTCCATCTGAGGGCATTAAAGGAAGCAGGGGATCACACTGTTGACATCCTAACTGTAATCTTTCAGAGTTCCCTAGATACAGAATTCTTGATTGGAAAATTGCACTTGTTGCTCTGCTTTTTAAGAAGGGCAAATGAGGAAAACTAGAGAAGTACAGACCAGTTAGCTCATATCCATGGTGGGGAAATTATTGGAGTCTATAATAAAGGATAGGGGAATGGAACACTTTGAAAATGTTTAGTTAATCAGGGAGAGCTAGCATGACAAATCATGCCTGACAAATCTCATTGAATTTTTTGAAGAGGGTACAGGTGAATGTCTGTGCACATGGTTTATATGGATTTCCAAAAGGCATCTGATAAAGTCCCACATAAGAGACTGTTAATTCAGGTAGAAGCCCATGGAACTGAGGAGGAAACTACTGATATGGCTAGGAAATTGGTTGAATGGCAATAACTGAAAGTAGTAACAATGGCTGAGTACTCAGATTAGCAGGATGTGACCAATGGTGTCCCACGAGGATGTATTATGGCCTCAATTGCTCACATTATTTATTAACAACTTGGATAACAACATAGAAATATGTCCAAATTTGCTGATGATACAAAGTTTGACAGCATTGTAAACAGATGATAGCAAAAAATTACAAATGGATATTGATAGACTAAATAAATGGACAAAACTGTGGCAGACAGAGTTCAGTGTAAGCAAGCGTAATGTTATCCATTTTGGACTGTGAAACGATACATCAGGGTACTTTCTAAATGGTATGAAGTTCAATTTACTGGATGTCTAAAAAGACTTGGAGTTCAAGTACATAGATCTTTAAAATGTCACAAATAGGTGCAGAAACCAAACAAGAAAGCTCATGGAATGCTAGCCTTTATATCGAAAGAACTGAAGTAAAAGGATGCAGAAATTATGCTGCAGCTATACAAAATTCTGGTTAGATTCTATTTGGAGTGCCATGAGCATATCTGGGCACCACACCTTAGGAAGGATATATTGGCCTTGGAGAGAGTACAACTAGGTTTACAAGAATGATTAGATTAGGGGCGGCATGGTGGCACAGTGGCACAGTGGTTAGCACTGCTGCCTCACAGTGCCAGAGACCTGGGTTCAATTCCTGCCTCAGGCAACTGACTGTGTGGAGTTTGCACATTCTCCCCGTGTCTGCGTGGGTTTCCTCCGGGTGCTCCGGTTTCCTCCCACAGTCCAAAGATGTGCAGGTCAGGTGAATTGGCCATGCTAAATTGCCCGTAGTGTTAGGTAAGGGGTAGATGTAGGGGTATGGGTGGGTGGCGGGTCGGTGTGGACTTGTTGGGCCGAAGGGCCTGTTTCCACACTGTAAGTAATCTAATCTAATCAATGAATCCTAGACTTCAGGAGTTATGAGAAGAGATTACAAAAATTAGGCCATTGTACTTGAGAAATTAGAAGGTTAAGGGGTGATCTGATTGAAGTCCAGCCTAGTGTGGCAGATGTTCAGCCCGGCGTGGCAGTCTCTCAGTGGCCCAGGATGGTGGTCTCTCGGCCTGGTGTGGCCTCAATGTGGACCTCCGAGCTTGAGGTGGTTCTTCAAAGTGTAGTCCTACCATGGTTAAGCACTTAAGAAAGACTGTTATGTTTGAACTTTCTGCTTCATTTCTTTATTTGCTATTTGAAACTAAGAAGGTCTAACTTCTAACCTTGTTTCATATGTTTTACACTATACTGTAATTACTGCAATGTTTAGCTTTTAATTTTGTTCTTTCTTTCTACCTTGTTCTTAAAATTTAGTACTTAGGTATTTGTACCTAAGATGGTGCCTTATGTGGTAACATTATACACTTTTCACTGTACTGCTGTACCTTTATACTAGAGTGCATGTGACAATACATCAAATAAATCAATAAATAAATCAATGAATCAGCCTTCAAGATAGTATAAGGAAAAGGAGGGAAGATAAACAATTTCCACTGGTTGGGAATTCTAAAACTAGGGGACATAGTCTGAGAATTGGGCCAGACCATTCAGAAGAGGTGTTAGGAACATATTTCGACACATAAGGAATGGTAGATGTTTGGAACGCTCTTCCACAAATGGCAGTGGATGCTGGATCAGCTGTTGATCTTAAATCGAAGACAGATAATTCTCGTGTTAAAGAGAAGGTTTAAGAGATTTGGGCCTGAGGCAGGAAATGGAGTTAGGCCACAGATCAGCCATGATATCATTGACTGATGGTACAGGTTGGAGGGGCTGAATGACCTAATCCTGTTCCTATGTGTCCAAGTTTTGAACCTCTAGTTCTGAAAATACTTTGACTGATTTTGCTTTCAGTAGGAAGCAACAGAGCAAAGGTCGTACCTTGCTGTCTTTCTTGGGAAGGACATAACCACCTGGTCAATTCATTTTTTCAATAATCATAAAAGTTTATTTTCACAGAACATCAAAAAGAAATCATATCTTGTTACTTCACACTTCGTTTCTGTCATTTTTCTCCAGATGAACCTATTTACCATAATAATTACTCTCATAAATAAATCAAATTATAATCTTCAATTTAAAAACATCAGCTTCCCATCTCCCCCTTCAGGCCACTATCCTCTTCTCTCACTGATACTGGTTTCCAGGTTGGCTGCAGAGATAGAAACTAAGACAAAAACTTTTCTTTATTCACAAGAGTTTATTGACTTGCTTAGTCTCATAGTTTTCATCCAATATCCCAACTGTCCACATTTTTATATGTGCTCAAAGATAATTAATACAGCTCATACTTCTCTTAATCTTAACAATGACATTAACAACCTAAGAGAAGTAATTCAACAAAGTGCTGCCTCACCCAAAGCAGACCACATCCCTGTATAAGTAAAATTAAACAATGCCAGACAAAAATTACGCAAAAAAGAATAGAGCTCTCTGTTCGTGGGATATACAAGTTTGATATGTGCTGGGAAAGCATGTGTGAGAGTGATTTCCCTGGTAATTTCAGTGTAATTGAATATAGTTGAAAAAATCCTCCCCTCTCTTGAACAGCAAAGAAAAGTCTATGTATCATAAGAGCCATGGTGAAAACTGAACAAATAGTAGGTGAGGAGGGAATCCTTGCCATGGCTAAAGAGGAGTTCACAACCTCACACATATGCCTACCACCAGCTGAGATATGGGCCTTGAGGGAGGAACAGGGCATTTCAATTGATGAGTTCTGATATTCTTCTCCTCAGACAGAATGGGAAAAGTTTAGATTCTCAAACCCAGGGTTAGAGTGAAGATTTTAAGCAAATCCTCTTAGCTGCCTGTACCCCAGACCTAAAAGGAAAACTGAACCAGGATATTACAGCAAAGATCCATCTTAGGGTATTATAGGAGGTCAAAAGAGGGGTATTAAGAGAAGCAAATATTAATTTCCACCAAATATTAGTTAGTATCAAAGAGTCACCTGCTGACAGTCTATCTGCTTGCAAAGCGGCTTCTTGGTTGCTATTGAAAGACCTAGTCAGAGGAAGCTGAAAATGTGTTGCTGGAAAAGCGCAGCAGGTCAGGCAGCATCCAAGGAACAGGAGAATCGACATTTCGGGCATAAGCCCTTCAGAGGAAGAACAGGTCCTAGACAGAGGTGAATGCTGTGACTTCCCAAGTTTCAAGAGCCTCTTTCTGAAAGCATTCTAACCATCAGTCCATAGTGCATTAAGTACGTACAATAATAAAACCATTGGACGCTGATGAGTTGTTCCACCGTACTAACTGAAATAACTGCACACAGGCCGGTACCCCATAATCAAGTCATCCTTTACTTAATATGCATAGGACATGGACTCTGGCCATCCAGCTCAGAGGCAGTCCCTACATTTTGGAACACTCGAGGAAGTTCCTTTTCCGAGTCTTTACATCGCTCGTCGATGTTTGTGTACTCTCTAGCATCACCACAGACCAAGGATCAGCTGATACTGGTGGTATATGAGGCTGGTTGTTATCATCATTATTTGCGGGCACCTACTGATGTTGGTGATGTTGTAGGATTTTGTGGACCGGCATCCTCCCATTTTTTATTTTTTATTTTTATATTTTTTTTGGTGGGGTTTGGCCAGTCCTTGTCTCGGTGAAGGATCTTATCTCACTGTTTACGGTTATTTGCTCACTTGTCACTGATGAGTTGTAAGAGTTCAAGTGTCAGTGACAGAGTGAGTCTTGATGTCTTTTGGGCGAATGTATCATATCTCTCGATGCCAAGGAATTTCATGAGGCGGTTATTCATACCCAGCCACTTGCCTCGTGCGCCCATCACGAAGCCAAAGTATTTGGGGTCCACGCCTCCCGTCAATTCCGTGACCTCGGCATTCAGGTGTTTATATTTCTCTTGTTTTTCCCGCCATGCTGTTTCCAGTGCTTTACTATCATTCTCGTACCACACTGTGACATCTACAACCGCGATCTTCTGCTCTTTTCTAAATATGAGATCGGGCTTCCATAGGGAGCCATCTTTGGCAAACAGCCTGGGCTCCACCCACGATGTCCAGCCGTACTGACGTGTTTCTGTAACTGGTCAGTGATCTTGTTATGGCATTTTATTCGAGCATTTTTCACGAATGGGCAGCATCCTGAGATGTGTGATATGGTCTCGTTTTGCCATCTCACACCTTCGGCATAGTTTGTTTCGGTTTGGCATTCCTCTACATAATGTGGTTCTTGTCAGGTATAGATTACACGGCAAGAGCACGCTGTTTATGAATCTAGAGGATTTTTGTTGTACTCTGGCTTTTGTCCAAGAATTAGAGATCTTGTCATCTCTAAAGTACTGGATGCCTGCCCCTTGACATTCCAGCGTTTGCCACTTTTCGAATTCCCACTCCCTCCAGCCAGCATACCTATAGGGTGGTTTTGGTCGCCTGCGTTTGCCTCCTGGAATGCAGGCATGATGTCTTGGATAGCGGTCATCGGGTTTCCCCTTCGCCGCTACTGGGTTGGAAATTTTCAATTCCCTTGAGGACCTTGAGCTCGCGCAGTCCCACAACAGTCTCTGTGTTGCTCTCTCCTTTATGTTGAAAGGAGGCCCGAATGATCACATCACTGGACATGTCGAGTGCCTCGTGTTTGCGAACAATCGCGGATGGAATTTGCACTTCCAGTTTTGGGACACCTAGACCGCCGTTCCTGTTGCTAGCGTATAGCACCCTGTCAGCGGTATGAGGTGGTAGGTGTAGGAATTCTTTGGTGGTGTTATGGATTATTTGGTCCAGCTTGATGAGAGTAGCCTGTGATGCTTCTGTCGGGATCAGATCGGGGGATGACATGTATCTTTAGGATCTCCAGCTGTTGTTGTGGTCGGAGAGGTGCTGCCTGTATTCCTTTAACCCAGGACTTAAGCTTCTCCTCCCACGCCCCTTCTGCCACACCTGCTCATGGATCGATCCGGGCAGCCGGGTATTTCTCTGTGTCGCCTGGGGGTATGTAGGCTATGGATTCGTCTTGCAGCTTCCAGTTTGCGAAGTGACTGTACAAGAAGGTTTTCCTTTTAAAGGTGAAGTGGAATCCCTTCGTCTTCGCTGTGTTAATACTGAGGCCTGTATGGTCACAGTATGCCTGGAGCAGCTTCAGATTTCTAGCCATACCGGTGTGGGAGTCGCTTAGAAGGGCAATGTCATCCGCGAAGGCTGAAGTCGAGCAGTTGACTCTTCTGCCGCCCGGGGCATGGAGACCCTTGAGTTGGCCCTCTCCAGAGAGCATACCAATGGATCCAAAGCGATGTTAAATAATATTGGTGAGAGTGGGTCGCCCTGCTTTACGCCCCTCTCAATGGTTATTGGGGTGGTTAAGTTTCCGTTCCCTTCCACCACTGTTGTGTTGCCAGTGTATAGGTCTTCAATGAGACTTACAAAGGCTTTGGATAGTTTCACTCTTTGCAAGGATTTGATCAATAGCTTGTGCCCAACCGAGTCGAACGCTTTCGCTAGATCGACAAAGACAACTGCGAAGTCCTTACGATTGTGCTTTGCTCCCTTGATGATGTTTTCGAGGACGACAATGTTTTCATTGCATCCGGGAGTGGCTGCTATGAATTCTTTTTGCCTGGGGTTTATTTCGACTGCTTCACTCAGACGTTTTGCCATTATTTTCGTGAACAGCCGGAGCAGCATTGGACCGATAGTTATTGGTCGCCAGTTATCAATGCTTTTCAAACGGTCCTTATCCTCGCACTTTCAACTCTTTTTTAGTGAATCAGGGATAGTGCTTGACTTTAGCCATAGGGAGAAGAGGCGGGGTAGACGAGTTTCCTCTTGCTCATGGATTGTTCTTATGTCCTACAGTTTCAGGCCATCTGGTCCAGCAGCACTGTTCTCGTCTATCCCCTTTATGGCTGCTTCAACCTCCTCTACCTCTATGGGTTTCATCAAGGACCCGTCATCAACTTTGCCAGTGTATGGGGCATACTTATTTATGTTTGATTTTTTTATTTGGTGCTGACAGTTTCTCACGGAAACATGTCTCCAACTTCTCTTTTGAGAGAGGACAAGCGGATGAGGTCGGCACCCCCATGAACTCGCGAGCTAATTGACGCCAGTTAGTTTTGTAAAGCTGCTGTATTGCTCTAAACAGCGCTTTACGTGCTGCTCACCGTTTTTTGGCTCCAGTATTGCTACCGATCCTTTTGTCTTTCTTGGTCCGATCTTTTTGAGGCCTCTTGTGTTTGTCCTGTCTTTTCCTACTATTCATTAGTAGGTCGGTAATACTTTCCACTAGTCCGATTCCGAGGGCAAGCATGTCTGGGTCATTCCTCGCGCTCAAGAGCTCCTCAGCTTGTGAAAGCTGGTCATCTGTGTCCCGATGTTTAGGGATCGAAGCCAGTGTTCTTCGGCTGGCTCTTTGGTGTTGGGCTTGATTGTCAGAATTTTCCTGGACACTCTCTGCCTCAGAATCGTGCGAGTCTATACCTGTCGTTGGCTCGCTGATGGTCTTGACATCCATTGGGGTGTTTGCCAGGAGCCTGCGCTTGTCTGAGATTTGCTTTGGTGTTTTGGTTTTAAGGATGCTAGCGATGGATTTGTTTATAAATTTGATCCTGCAAATCTCACCTGCAATTCCCTCAGGAGTGCCACCTCCTCCTGTGACCATACGCGGTCACTTTTCCCATGTTTGCCCTTGACTTTGGATGCTGGTTTGAGGCGTTTCTCGTTTCGTAGAACCGGGTGTCTGTGCCTCTCGTGTTGACCAAGGCCCAACTGCGTTGAAAACCGTTGGTCATATGTGCTGCATGCAAAGTCTCCAGTTGGGGTTTGTTTTGATCCCTTGCATTTTGGATAATGGCAGGTGATTGAATGGTATTCTCCTGCTTTACTGCAGCGTGAACATTTTGTTCGGGTGTTCTTTATTCCGTGCATTTTAGTCACATGGGTCTTAAACAGGCTCAGCGTGGGGAAGAGGGTGTCCCAGTCCTTGCAAAACAGCCCATCAATGGGATAGTGAATGATTACCTCTGAGACAGATGTTCTGTCGTATACTGGCTCGATAACTACTCCTTCCATGAAGGCAGTTGCATCAGCTGTTTCCTCGCCAGTCTCATTTATAGTCTTTTTCGTTTCTGCGCCCTGCTTTATGTCTCGATAACTTTTGTTGTAGAAAGTTTGGGCGGTTATGCTTGTCTCAACCACAGGGTGGGCTGCCCTTACGGTGCCTTCTTCAACGTTATCTATGTCATCCATTACAGGGTGAGCCGGCTCCCTGGGAGGGGTGACCAGTCTCAGCTCCATGTAAGGTAGGAGGTAACGTCTCAAGGTTGCTGTCTCGGTCTGGACCGAGATGGACCTTGTTGCGGGTTTTAAATATGTACAACCTAATGATTTATCACAACTCGCGGTTGTGGACGAGACTGTGGGGAAGTTGTTTTTCCGAGACGCTTCCCAGCCGGAAGGCTCCATTGAAAATGGAAGACTCATACTGGTTTTTTGAGAGCAGGTCAGTCTAGACCACAGCCGTCTCGTACCTTTTCTGGTCGTTTGGTCACCCAGCAGCCAGGACTGCTGAGCTTACCGGCGGGGCGGCACGACACAAACTATGCGCCAAAAATACGTGAAAACCTCATAGTCGGCAACGCCTTCCGAAGGGGGTTATGTCAGAGTTACTCCCTCCTTACGAGAGTCATAGTTACTCCCGTCTGAGACTCTCTGATACTCCTGTTTATACCTGTCAGCCAGGGCTCCCTAATTGGCCCAGGTCAACAGCCCCAATCAGGGATCTAGTACTCAATGAGATCCACCTGGCCAACTCCATTCCAATCACTACACCAATACAGCCTGGACCATGGACCAGGTCTGAAATAACTTTTGTAGGAGTTTGGGAAATGTTAACGAAGCAGATGTTGAGGGCCCCTTGTTCAGCCAGAAGTCTAAATTACCCAAGAACCCTGTGGAAAGAAAGGCTATACTTTCCACTGCAATTATTTGGGGTACTATGACCAAAATTGCTGTCGTAAACAGGATGGGGAAGAGGCTGGCAAGGGGATGACTTCCCTCTCCCCACTCTCTGGTACACACAAGTTCTGACTAAGTTCAACAGTGTTTAGAGAGACTAGATTCAGCAATAATGACCATGAGATCAAACAGGGCACTCAGTAATTCACTGCAGCATTGACCCAAAACCCTATTCTAACAAGCCAGAATCCATAATGATTCCTCCACAGAGACATGGTGTCATCTCTCTGAGATAATGGTTGAGGGAGACCAATAGTTCAACTGTTGATATTGAAGACTTTCAGCAATTAATGCTAGCTGACACCCCCTCAAACATGATGCACGACCTTTATCCAGAATCCACAAAAGGCTCAGCACAAACTTGACAGGGTCCAATACAGGAGACTCTTATCATCAAGTTAAATATAGATACAATTTCCAGGAACAAAGAAAGGGGTGGTAACGACCCTTGTGGTATTATCACTAGAACTATTAATTGAGAGACCCAGGTAATATTCTGGGATTGCAGGTTCAAGTTCCATCACAACTGGAATTTCAATTCAATTTTTTAAAAGTCTGCATAGAAGAGCCTAATGACACCATCAAACCTATGTGGTTTTCCCTTTAGGAAAGGACACTACCATCCTTTCCTGGTCTGGCCTACATGTGACTCCAGAACCACAGCAATGTCGTTGAATCTTCACTGCCTTTGGGCAATTAAGGATGCTGCCTGGACAGACTAACATCCCATGAATGAAAACAATGGATCGACAAAAGAATAATTTTAAAAAAAAGAAACATCAAGCACAATCTAGCAAATTACATTTGAGAAAATGTATATATTTTTTGTAAGAAACAACAAGCGGAATTTAGTAATAAAATAAACAACTGTATGGAGAGAATAGAGATGAGAAACAGAAACACAGAAGGTAGAGGCAGAAGGCCTTTTGATCCCTTGAACATACTCTGCCATTCATTACTATTACGGCAGACAATCGAGCTGCATACTTTAATTGCACCCTCCCCCCATATCCCTTCATCCATATACCCGGAAGGCTATCTAAATCTGCCTCCTTCTTGAAAACACATTGCTTTCGCCTCAACCACTTTCTGTGGTACTGAATTCCACAAGCTCACCATTCTTTGGGTGAAAACAAATTCTCACTGAGTCCTAAAAGGTTTATCCCTTATCTTTAAGCTTTGACCCCTTGCTCTGGACTCCCCACCATTGGGAACATCTGTCCTGCATCAAACCTGTCTAGTTCTGTTAGAATTTTATAGGTTTTTATGAGATCTCCCTCCTCATTCTTATAAACTACAGTAAATACAATCCTAACTAACTCAATCTCTCTTCATAGTTAGTCCCACCATCCCAGGAATCAACTTGGTAAACCTTTACTGCACTCTCTCTACCACAAGAATATCCGTCCTCAAATAAGGAGATCAAAACTGCACACAATATTCAAGTGTGGCCTCATCAAGGTCGAAAATCACATGACACCAGGTTATAGTCCAACAGGTTTATTTGCAAACACTTGCTCCTTCATCTGGTGTTCGTGAGAGGAAGACTGAACACCTGACACAGACTTTATAAGGAAAACATCAAAAGGTTATACAATTCATGTGAACAAATTGAAGACACATAAGATGACTCTTAAATCTTTAATCAGTTAGAATGCCGGTGCAGGTTTCGATTGACTAATATGCAAATCCCAGAATTTCTTTCAAGTCACTGCCCCGAGACAACTTAAGGTGTTATCAATATAAAGGAGGTGAACCTCCAGTCAGACAATGTATTTTAGGCATGAGGTCTTGTTTAGAGTCTGTCTGTGTCTTTTATTTCCAAAGTAGGAGTTCATAAGATACCACATTGACTGACTGTCTATACATTTTGTGCTTTTTGAACAAAATAGAATGTATCTGCAAATACAAATCTGTAAATGTAAATTCAGCCCACAGATTTGTGTGTGCATGTGAGAGAGGGGGAAAGTGAGTATGTGTGTTTGTGTGAAAGACACAGAGGGGGAGCGAGAATATGTGTGTTGACAGAGATTGCAATTGAACACTTGCAAGTTCAACTTTGAGGAAGTCTGTGCATCTGAGACTGTGCATGTGTTTGGTTGAGAGATACTATGACTCCAAACAAGTCAGGCCTAAAATACATTGTCTGGCCAGAAGTGTCACCTCTTCTATAGCAATAACACCTTAAGTTGTCTCAGGGCAGTGACTTGAAAGAAATTCTGGGATTTAATAATTAATTTAAACCTGCATTCTAGCTGATTAAAGATTTAAGAGTTATCTTATGTATGTTCAAATTGTTTGTATGAGTTGTATGCCCCTTTGATGTTGTCCTCCTAAATTCTGTGTCTAAGGTCTTCCTCTCTCGCTAATACCAGATGAAGGAGTAGTGCTTCCAAAGCTAGTGTTTTCAAATAAACCTATTGGACTATAACCTGGTGTCATATGGTTTTTGACCTTGACCAACCCAGTCCAACACCAGCACCTCTATATCCTGGGTTCACCAATGCTGTAGCAAGACATCCTTGTTTCTGCACTCACTATGAAGATCAACATACAGCTTGCCTTCTTTACTGCTTGCTGTACCCACACATTTACTTTCAGCAAATAGTTCACAAGGGAGCACAGATCTTGTGGGCGGCACTGTGGTTAGCACTGATGCCTCACAGCGCCAGAGACCCGGGTTCAATTCCCGCCTCAGGCGATGTCTGTGTGGAGTTTGCACATTCTCCCCGTGTCTGTGTGAGTTTGCTCCGGTTTCCTCCAACAGTCCAAAAATGTGCAGCTTAGGTGAATTGGCCATGCTAAATTGCCCCTAGCGTTAGGTGAAGGGGTAAATGTAGGGGAATGGGTCTGGGTGGGTTGCGCTTTGGCGGGTCGGTGTGGACTTGTTGGGCCGAAGGGCCTGTATCCACACTGTAAGTAATCTAATCTAATCTTGTTGAACATCCCTCTCTCTCAATTTACAACCATTTGAATAATAATCTGTCTTTCTATTTTTGCTATCAAAATGATAGCCTCAGATTTATCCACATTAACCCACTCACTTTGCCTGACCAAATCACACTGCAATAATCTCTGTATCCTCCTCACAGCTTACCCTCCCACCCAGCTTTGCATCATCTCAAAATTTTGAGATATTACATTTAGTTACCTCATCTAAATTAATAACATATTTGAGATTAGCTAGTACTGATCCATTTAAATTCCCACTAGTCACTGTCTTGCCACTCAGAAAAACTCATTTATTCCCATCGTTTCCAGGGTGCTAACCAATTTTCCATCATAATGCATTACCCTCAAGCTCACGTGCTTTAATTTTACACATCAACGTCTTATGTGGAACTTTGTCAAAAACCTTCTAAACATCTAACGAACAACATCTACAAGCTTCCCGATCAACTCTACTAGTTTAGATTAGATTACTTACAGTGTGGAAACAGGCCCTTCGGCCCAACAAGACCCCCCGAAGCGCCACCCACCCAGACCCATTTACCCCTTCACCTAACACTACGGACAATTTAGCATGGCCAATTCACCTAAGCTGCACATTTTTGGACTGTGGGAGGAAACCGGAGCATCCAGAGGAAACATACGCAGACATGGGCCAGACAGTTGCCTGAGGCTGGAATTGAACCCGGGTGTCTGGTGCTGTGAGACAGCTGTGCTAACTACTGTGCCACCGTGCTGCCCACTTTTTTTTAAAAGGTTCTCCCTGTCCACCTTATCTAACCCTCTGATTAGTTTATCCTTAAAGTATTCCAGTAGATTTGTCAAACGTGATTTCCCTTTTCTAAATTCATGCTGACTATGTCTGTGTCTGACTTTACCACTGTTTTCTAAGTGTTCGGTGATAAAATTCTTGATAATGTATCTTCCTTGATATTGACATCAGACTCACTGGTCTACAAAGAGGAGATTGTGGGAGATGAGCACGAGGGAGCAGATGGTAGTGGGAGAGTGAGGGAGGGGATGAGTGTGAGGATGGGGATAAGTGTGAGGATGAGAATGAGGATATAAGCAAAGAGGATAAGGAAATGGATGAGGGTGTTGGGGATGAGGGAAGGATGAAAGTGAGGGAGATGGGGAACGGAGGAGGGTGAGGGAGTGAATGTGGATGAGGGAGGGATGGGTGGTGAGGGATAAGAGGAATGAGATTGAGGAAGAAGATGATGAGGGATAATATGAGAGTGAGGGGCACAAGAAAGAGGGGAAAGAAAGCGATGCGGGTGAGGGGATGAGTGTGAGGATGGGAATGAGAATCAGATGCATTACGAACACTTAAATGACTCTTGGATAGGACATGAATATAGTAAAATGTAGGATATGTAGGTTAATTTGATCATAACATCGAGGGCTGAAGGGCCTGAACTGTGCTGTACTATTCAATGTTCTATGAGAGAGAAGGAGGGAATGACGGTGATTAGATGAGGGTGAAGGAGGGGATATGTGAAGGAGGGGCACAGAGAATGAAAGGAGAAAGAGACTGGGGACAAAGGAGTAGATGGAGGAGATGAGGGTGATGAGGAAGGGATGAGAGTGAGGGAGAAAGCAGGGAGTGGATGAGGGAGGGGGTGCAGCTGAGGGACAGTTGAAAGTGAGAGAGAGGATGGGGAGGGAGGGGATGAGGTTGAGAGTTAAGGAGATGAGGGTGAGGGACAGGATGAGGGCAAGGTAGTGGATGAGAGTGAGGGAAGAATGAGGGAAAGGAAGGGGTGAGGATGAGGGTGATGGAGAGATGAGAGTGGGAGAAGGGATGAGGGTGGGAGAGGGAGGCTGAGGATGGAAGAGAGGAATGAGTGTGGGAGAGAACAGTGTGAGGAGCATGTAAGATGACAGTGAGGGTGAGGGGATGAGGTGTGGGAGGAGATGAATGTGAGAAGTTGAGGGTGATTGCACGATGGCATAAGAGTGAGCTTGAGAGGATGACGGTGAGGGACTGGATGAGTATGCAGGATTAGGGTGAGGAGGTGGTTGTGGGATTTGACGTCCAGTGTGATTGCTTCTATGTTGTGGAGACGAAATACAGACTGGGTGACCACTTTGGAAAACACCCATGTTCTGTCTGCAAAAATGATCCTAAGCTTCTAGTTGCCTGCCACTTCAACACACCAAAGTGTTCCCAGACCAACATTTTTGTCGCAGGCCCATTGCAGTGTTTCAGTTAGCCTCAGCGCAAGCTCGCAGAATGACACTGCATTTTCCACCTAGGGACCCTGCAGCTTTTGTGACTCAACACTGACTTTGATAACTTTAGAGCTTGGTTTCATCCTTCCTTCCCTGATTTTAACCCAACCCCACTGTTGTGACATGGATTGTTTTTAGCATAGGCACCCACTTTCGCCTTATTATCACATCCCAGGGTTTGTTTTAAGCACGGGGCCCCTCATTCTCTGCTACCCTCAGCTCTCATTACTATTTATTCAGCTTCTCTCCTGTGCTGTTCTGACCTGCCATCCATGATGCCTTCTTTTCCCCACCTTGTTCATATTTATCTGTCTCTCAGCTCCATTTCCAACCATCTGACCACCTCTTCGGCAAAAATACCATTTTTTTCCCCCCCCAGCTGCTATCAACTGTGAAGAAGAGTCACTGGACCTGTTCCTCTCTCCTCAGCTGCTCTCAGATTTGATGAGCTCCTCCTGCACTGGGACAGCGAGCCAGAGGCTCAGGACTGAGCCACGCCCCTTCCGCCGATGCAGCCAATCCGAGCGGCGGACGACGCGGCGAGGTCGCGGGTGGTGACGCGTTTCCGGTTCACTTGCCTGCACGGACGATGCGGACCTGGAGCCTGATGTTTCGGCAGCTGCTCAAGGTCAGCCCGGGCTCCGGGACCTGCGGGCCCCTCGGCCCGGGCCTCGCCGCTCCGGAGGCCGGGCCCCCATCTCAAAAAGCTGCCGTCCTGGTCAGACCCGGAGCCTGCACACCTCACCATCCCCCAAACACCGGAGACCCCTCCCTTCCCCCAAATCATGGAGACCCTACTCCGCCTTCTCCCCTCAGCCCGGACCCCCCTCCTTCCACCTCCACCCAAAACTCTGGCGACTAATGTCCCCAAATGCAGAGACCTGTCCCTCCGCCTCCCCAAACTCTGGAGCCACCCCACCAGAAAGCCTGGAACGACCTCCACTCAAAAATTCTGGAGTCGCTTTCTTTTCACACCCTCTTTTACCCCCCCACCACCTCCCCTTTTAAACTCTGGAGCCCCCTTTCCACTGCCACCCCCCCCCCCCCCAAAAAAAAACCTGGGGCCTCCCAGTGTTTTCCCCTTCTCTCCCATTCATGATTCTTGTGCATTGATAATGCTAATTTCTGGTACTTAATGGGTACTGTCATAGAACTGTGTAAAGTGAATGCATTAGGTATTAGCCAAAATATGTGCAATATAAGTAGTACAACTAATTTAGTTGAATATAGTTCAGATTTAGTTGGTGCTGATTGTATTTTCAGAAAGCATGCACCATCTGTAGGATGAGATTTTTAACGTTCTAAAGGAATTATGATCCAGTTGGTCTGCTGTGATCTCCTTGTACACATTGTTTGACCGGTTTACCTTCACTATTTGTATGAGAGAAGAGGACCTAGCAAATGTGATGAAATCTGAAGATGGACTATCTTGTTCATCTTGTTTTTCAAGGTTGATTCCAATGTTGTTGAAATGTGTTTTTCTTCTGAATGCAGACTGGACGTGCTTGTCGTAGACTCCAAGGTCTTTCAGCAGTTGGGTTGCGGACCTATGCTGATGTTGCACCAGGTATGGTATGTGTTATAGACCCTGGCCAGCTGTGCTTTTCCAGCACTGCACTCTTTGATCTCCAGCATCTGCAGTCCTCACTTTCTTGTAGGGCTGTAGGTGAGAGTTCTCACCTATTAATCATTTTGTTGCTGATTTCCCTATGATTCTTCAACCTTTGTAATGTTAGGCTGATATTTTCATTATAATATCTTGGTGAACTTTAACCCTAATGGAAAACAATTATGAATTGCAAAAGGGAGCAGGAAAATATTTGTGGGACTGGACTTGTGTACTGGTAGATAAAACCACCGTTAGTGCTGTTAAATGCATGTCTGAGCATGTTGTTCCAAGTAGGCTAAAGTGAGGAAATGTGTTGATTCATTTTTAAACCTTCTATTTAGGTTTGCTAAGCAATTAGATAAATTTTAGAGGGTAATACAGCAGCGATTCAGGTCTATCGTTGTTCAGATCAATTTCATTAAAATAAATCCTAGTCTTTATGTGCAGTGTCCATTTTTACTCTTCTGAGAGCCAATGTGACTGTCTTTGAGATGAATCTAATGCTGTTTTATGTGTAACTCCCTTGTGAGGATAAACTGTTTACAATTGCCTACCATCTGCAGTTGAAGGTGTGGTTTTATGCCTGAAGTTATGTAAAAATATCTAAACTTGTACGATTCTGTTGGGGGGTGGCGGAGTGAGGTTTTGGGCACTCAACAGCACTACTGAAAGTCTCTTTTGTCACTCCTGGTATAACAACAGTAATTTTTCATTGGCAAGCTCAAATATCCATGTAATTAGTCTAAAATATGATTTGTACACTGAAATATTGACTTTATTCTGGTCCATGTGTGGACAGACTCAACGTGAAATAATGCTTCACTGGTGACCGTTGAAGCAGTTCAAGCATCAGCAATTGTTGCTCCCTCTCAGCTGCATCATATTTATGGCAAGGAATTTTGGAACCAGAAAGTAAAATTTACAGCAGTTAGTGTTGAAAATAAATTCCTTCTGTTGAAAGAGTCACTTGGCAGGCACTACTCAGTTTTTCCAAAATAGTCATTTTCTTGGAGCAAATGTTATGCAACCAACCAGGGAACAGGCTATTCTGGATTTGATATTGTGTAGGATTAATTAATATTAATTAATCTCAGTAAAAGATCTTCTAGGGAAGAGTGATCTATAATTTTAAATACACCGGGAGGAGGGGGAAGCTAGAGTCCCACACTAGTGTTATGGAGTTAAACAAAGAATTATATAGGCACAAGGACTGTTTTAGCCCTGATGGACCAAAGCAGGAAGACTAAAAGGGCAGTTGATGAATGAATAGTGGCAGATGCTTAAGGAGATACCTAATTGGTGGTAATTAAAATATATTCCAGAAAGAAAGAGGGGTGGTATAAAAGGTGGAAAAACATCCAATGCTAAGCAAGGAAGTTAAATATAAAAACAAAAACTAACACATCAGATTCTGGACACACCAGTAGATGTCTGGAGATTAATGACAGGATATGGCGATAATGTGGGAAAATGGTAGAAGAAGTGATATACTATGTTCTAGAATGGCAGGGCAAATTCACAGACAAGAACGACATAGGATTCTGCCACATTATGTCCATGCTGGTCAACAAGGATCCCATTTTCCAGCTTTTGCCCCATGCACTCATGGTATCACGAGTGAATATCTAAAAACTGCTTAAATACTGTGTGTTTCTGACGTGGTGCTCTTTCAGGCAGAGAATTCTCTACTCCCACCACCCTTTGCGTAAAATAGTTCCTTAAAGTAGCATGGTGGCTCAGTGGTTACTACCACAACATCAGGCATCTGGTTTTGACTCCACACTTGGGCAACTAGTGGAGTTGTACATTCTCCCCACATCTGCATGGGTTTCCTACCACAGTCCAGGGATGTGTAGGTTAGGTGGATTGGCCATGCTAAATTGACCATATTTATGACAAGAGAAATGCAGGTTTGATTAATTGGCTATGGGAAATGCACAGTTACATGGATGGGGTAAGGGGGTGGGTGTGATGCTGTTTGGAGGGTTGGTGTGGACTCTGAGCCAAATGGCATGTTTCCAGACTGTAGGGATTCTGTGGTTCAACATGATAGGTTGAATGGCACATTTCTGTTCCTAATTGTTCGCTTATGCAATGGCCAAACTTTGAGGCACAGATGTGATTTCTTCATAGAATCCATCTTAGTAAATTTTTCATTTTATGACGGGTCTTATTGGCGGTTCATGGTGTCTGATGACGAATATTGGTGTTATATTGGTTTATTGTGTCAGTGATGAAAGCTCAAGCTGAATGTACTCTATATTCCTCATTGCAGTTGATGCAGATGTCACAGTGGTGGGCTCAGGACCAGGCGGGTATGTTGCTGCCATTAAGGCCGCGCAGTTGGGGTTTAAGGTAAGTCAAAGGCTGGTGAGCTAATTATGAAATGGTTTCACATGTAAGGCAAAGCCTCTTGTCCAAATGTACCAATGATTAAAAGGGTAATATTGCAAACAATGTTAAAGGAAGCATAAAATTACAAAGAAGGCAGAAAAAAATGGCAAATAAATTGCTGTACAGGCCAATATGAAGTCCACATTGGACGTTAAAAAAGACTGACAGGGACATTATTTAAATAATGGAAAGCCAGATACAGTGGACAGGTACAGAAAGTTATGGTAAAGGTGATTTAAATGTTGACCTTTTCATAGACAACGTAAACAAGAAGGTAGAAGTCATGCTTCAATACAATACCTGGGTTACATGATGGCAGGAGGAATGGTACCATGTGTTAGGCCTTGAAGGGAGTGCAGTATAGAGTTACGAGGCAGATATCTAGGCTCCCAGAGTTAAATCATGAGAAGTGATTGCACAAACTAGGATTGTGTTCCCTGAAACTTAGAAGATTCAGGTTTAACTTGATCAGAGCTTTCAGGCAAGGAAGGGAAACAAATTATTCCTGCTAGTTGGACAATCCAGAGTTGGGAGACCTGGCTCTATTTTATACCTTTTGAGGAATAAAGTTAGGAAGCATGTCTGTGCATACTGCCTGGACATTTTGAACTCTTCTGCAAAGATTGATGACTGCTGAATTATTCATTGTTAAGCCAGTGATAAAGGAATTCTTATGGTATATTGGTTTATGGAGTCAGGTCACAGAATCATTTCATTGAATAGTAGAACAAGTGATGAATAGTCTCTTTCTGTTCCTGTGTGCTATTAGAAATAAATATCCATAGTGTTATGAAGCACCACCATGTGTGCTGCACGTTCATGCCTTTTACCCATAGCCACTCAGGTCTTTCTTTTTAGATTATTACCCAATTCCTTTCTGAAAGCCAGACTGACCCTGCTTCTATCACTCTCAAGCAAAGCATTCCAGATCCTAACCCCTTGCTGTGTGAAAATATTTCCCCGTGTCAAGTAGGAACAGGTTCTCCATATCTACCCCATGTTTTGAACACCTCTATCAAATCTCCTATCAACCTTCCCTCAGGAGAGCATGCTCAACTTCAGCAACTAATCTTCCTAACTTAAGTCCTTCATCCCAAAACCATTCTTTTGGATCTTTCCTGCCCCCCTCCAGTGCATTCATATTCTTCATAAAGTATATGGCCCAGAGCTAGACACTTTGTGGGCTCTCTGTAAAGCATAGGATCCTTTATTAATTTCTTAAATGTGTGACTGCACTTACCATATCAAAACTCCTGCAATGTTGCCTCAGGAAAACTTGATGGTGCTGCACGGGTTTGAGTGTTCAGCTCCTCAGAGTAAAGTCAGCCAATTGTAGAGCCAGTGATTGTAAAGGTGCTATTTTGCTGGGCTGGTCATTGTGCAAATGACTACCCCAGAAGGTATTCAACAGTGATGTGAAGCTATTAAGCACTTCTAGAGTTTCGAAGAATCTAAGAATGCTCAAAGACCTATCTAGAAAAACATGACATTTCAGCTGACTCAGGATGAAATGTGCGACAGGTAAAAATAACAATAGCTAATTCAGTTACAAGACAAAATATATCCACCTGGCTGCAGAAGACTCTCAAAAGGCAATCAAGGAAAGGTTGACGGTCAGATCAATCTGACATTTTTGTCCTATTGTGGGGGAAATATTCCTATAGAAACTAAATTTGTACTCTGTCCATGGGTGTGGGAGTTCACATTAAATACAGAACTCACTTTCCTATTCATCCAGACCCTACCTTCTGCATGCAGATTACGTGATCTATCGAGCCTTTTCTTTAATCAATATTCACTGATTTCCTGCACAGTAGAGCTTATATTTCAAACTCTTCAGCTTCATCAATAGACCCTGCTGAGATCCATTAGTCTCAGTCAGCATCATCTCTCCCAGCTCTGCATTTCTGCTATTATACACCAGCTGCCTATTCTTCTAGCTCCTCTCTCATTGCTAAGTTCAATTTTCAGCCACCTTTGCTACCTTGACCTATTCTCACCTTCAAAACCTTCCTTTCTAAAACTCTGCCATTGACAACTCCTGTTCAGCTCTTAACTGGACTGTAAGGTACTTTGGGATTTATTCCTGTTATTGTCCCTGAATCAGGGGAATTCATTCTCACCTCTGATTGTTCAGCTATATAAACCTCACATTGTTTGGCTATACATATATCTATATCAGTGATGATTTAAATATGTAAATGGTGTAAAGGCATTGTTGATAAATTAAGTTGTTATATATTTTATAATAGTATTTTAAAGGCAAAGGATAATTCATTCCTGTTAAGCAAAGGGGTGAAAGGTATCTGTTCAAAAAAGGGAATAGGAATAACCCCAGGAATTATAGGCTGGTTAGTCTTACTTCGGTGGTAGGCAAAGTAATGGAAAGGGTACTGAGGGATAGGATTTATGAGTATCTGGAAAGACACTGCTTGATTAGGGACAGCCAGCACGGATTTGTGAGGGGTAGGTCTTGCCTTACAAGTCTTATTGATTTCTTTGAGGAGGTGACCAAGCATGTGGATGAGGGTAGAGCAGTGGATGTAGTGTACGTGGATTTTAGTAAGGCATTTGATAAGGTTCTCCATGATAGGCTTATGCGGAAAGTCAGGATGCATGTGATAGTGGGAAATTTGGCCAGTTGGATAAATAACTGGCTAACTGGTCGAAGTCAAAGAGTGGTTGTAGATGGTAAATATTCAGCCTGGAGCCCAGTTACAAGTGGAGTTCCGCAGGGATCAGTCCTGGGAGTCGAAGGGTGGGTCAGTAAGTTTGCAGACGATACGAAGATTGGTGGAGTTGTGGATAGTGAGGAGGGCTGTTGTCGGCTGCAAAGGGACTTAGATATGATGCAGAGCTGGGCTGAGGAGTGGCAGCTGGAGTTCAACCCTGTCAAGTGTGAGGTTGTCCATTTTGGAAGGACAAATAAGAATACTGAATACAGGTTGAAAGGTAGGGTTCTTAGTAAGGTGGAGGAGCAGAGGGATCTATGTTCATAGCTCTTTGAAAGTTGCCACTCAGGTGGATAGAGCTTGTAAGAAGGCCTATGGTGTATTAGTGTTCATTAGCAGAGGGATTGAATTCAAGAGTCGTGAGGTGATGTTGCAGCTGTACATTTGGAGTACTGTGTGCAGTTCTGGTCGCCTCACTTTAGGAAAGATGTGGAAGCTTTGGAGAGGGTGCAAAGGAGATTTACCAGGATGTTGCCTGGAATGGAGAATAGATCGTACGAGGATAGGTTGAGAGTGCTAGGCCTTTTGTCATTGGAACGGCGAAGGATGAGGGGTGACTTGATAGAGGTTTATAAGATGATCAGGGGAATAGATAAGAGTGGACAGTCAGAGACTTTTTCCCCGAGAACAACAGAGTGTTACAAGGGGACATAAAGGTGAAGGGTGGAAGGTATAGGGGGGATGTCAGGGGTAGGTTCTTTACCCAGAGAGTGGTGGGGGCATGGAATGCACTGCCTGTGGGAGTAGCAGAGTCAGCATCATTGGTGACCTTTAAGCGGCAATTGGATAGGTACATGGATAGGTGCTTAAGCTAGGACAAATGTTTGGCACAACATCATGGGCCGAAGGGCCTGTTCTGTGCTATATTGTTCTATGTTATCAGGGTTAGGCAGGAATGTGGATTTAAGGTTACAATCAGATCAGTTGTGATCTTATTCAATGTTAGGCATGATTTGGAGGTGCCAGTGTTGGACTGGGGTGAACAAAGTTAGAAATCACATAACACCAGATTATTGTCCAACAGGTTTATTTGGAAGTACTAGCTTTCAGAGCACTGATCCTTCATCAGTTGGTTGTGATGAAGGAGTAGCACTCCGAAAGCTAGTGCCTCCAAATAAACTTGTTGAACTATAAACTGGTGTTGTGATTTTTAACGTTATTTAATGGTCCATTCCTGTTCCTAATTCATATGTTCTCAACTTAATCTGACTACTTTTATTGGTCACTTTGAGGAATTAGATGAAACAGTTATTAACCTAAAATAAAATGCTGCAAATGCACCGCAGGTCTCCTGGTACCTGTGGAGAGAGAAAGAGTTGACGTTTCTAGTCTGTGACCTTTCACCAGAACCTGATCTGCAACACTTCTTTCTGCACTGGTGCTGCCAGATCTGTTAACTCTTTCCAGCACTGTGATCTTTTCAGATTCTGATTATCCCTAGCATCTTGCCTTTTGTCTTAGTTTTGAGGAATGTTTATTTCCACAGATACTGGTACCTTGCCTATAATTACCACTGAATTCAATAATAATTGTCAGGAATATGGAGAAGGTAGAAGGTCAGTTACAATCTTATTGAATGACAGAGCAGGCTTGAAGGACAGCTTGGCAGAAACCCTGTATTACTTGTGTGTGTGTGTGTTCTTATCACATTGTTTGCAGTTACAGGTCAAACAAAGCACTGTTAATCAAGCTCACCTTCCTGAATACTTTCAAAATGGTAACTTTCATTTTTAAACATTGCAGACTGTCTGTGTGGAAAAGAATGATACGTTGGGTGGAACATGTTTGAACGTGGGATGTATCCCCTCCAAAGTACGTATTTGTTCAGTGTGTAAGACACTGCATTTTTAATCAATGTTCTATTGGAATGCTACTATATAGTCACTAAATGTTTTACATATCAATTGTAAGATTAACTGCTTAATCAAAGTTGTCACTCTTGTTCTAGGCCTTGCTGAATAACTCCTATCTCTACCACTTGGCCCATGGGAAAGATTTTGCCAGCAGAGGGATTGAAAGTAAGTATATCTTCAGAACAAAAACAAAAAGTGCAGGTAATGCCTGACAGTATTCTGAGAGAGAGAAGCTGTCACCTTTCATCAGAACCGGAAAAAGTTAGAAATATAGTTGCTTTGGATTGGTTGTAGGAGGTTTTAAAAAAATCAGTGCATGGTTAGAGACGTTAAATGACAAAAGGCTACATGTTGCAAAATCAAAGGGAGTGGTAATTGGAGGAGTAACTAAATGAAGATTGTCTAGTGGAGGTGTAAATGGCAGGATCATGAAGAGCTACCATTTACAAGGAAAAGGAATGATGTGAAATCGTTTTTTGAAATGGAAAAGGAAGTAAGTGAGACAGGTGGTGATTTAAAATTATTAGAGCTATACAAAATCATGAGGAGCTAAACAGATGAAGGAACTGTTCCCATTAATAGAAAGATTGAGACAGAGAGAACACAAATTGAAGGCAAGAGAGGCGATGGAGGAATGAAAATCTTTCTTCACTAAGTAAGTGATTGGGATTGGAAATGCCTTGCTTGTGTGTTGAGAAAGATTCAATCAAGGTATTTAAGCGGGAATTCAATTATTGTCTGAAAAGGAAGAAAAGTGGCCACACAAATTGCGTGATAAAGGAGATGTATGGCATGCTTGCCTTTATTGGTCAAGGCACTGAGTAAAAGAATCAGGATGTTATGTTGCAGCTTTATAAGACTTTGGTTAGGTGATACATTTGAGTTCAATTTTAGTCGCCATGTTACAAGAGGGATGTGGAGGTTATAAAGGGGGTGCAGAAAAGGTTTTCCAGGATGCTGCCTGGAATAGAAGGTATGAGCTATGAGGAGAAGCTAGTAAACTCTGGTTGTTTTCTATAGAGTGGTAGAAGCTGAAGGTAGTCTTGATAGTCTATAAAATTGAGATGCATGGATAGGGTTGACGGTCAGGCTCTTTTTTTTTCCCCCCAGAGTTGAAATATCTAATACTAGAGGGCATGCATTTAAGGTAAGAAGGGGGGATAGTTCAAAGGAGATGAGGGGTAAGATTTTTTAGTGTTAAGTGTCTAGAATGTGCTGCCAGGGATAGTGGTGGAGGCAAACACAAAGGGGGGTGTTTAAGGGACTTTTAGATAAGAACATAAATATGCAAGGAATAATGGAATATGGACCAAGGGGCAGGCAATAGGAATTAGTTTATGTTGGTGTCGTGTTCAACGCAATGCTGTGGGCTATACAGTTCTATGTTCTAGGAATGTGCAGAATAATATGACCATGTGCAGTCAGTTGGGATTAGTTTAGAATGGCATTGTAGTCCGTGTAGACAATGGCGGGCCAAAGGGCCTGATCCTGTTTGTACTGTTCTTTTGTAATGAGGAGATGGCATGGTAATGGTGCTCGGTGAATTCCTTCAGAACAGGTGAATGGACTCCTGTGCTGTAACCAGTCTGTGACTCCAGTAAATTCTGAAAACTCAGAAATTCCTAGTTGAAACTGAAGGGGATGAAGTGTTATTCCTCAAGCTTATATCAAGCTTAATTGAGGAGCAGAGTGCAAATGTGGAAGACAATTAAAATGCCAGGTGACCAGAGCTTGGATTAAATGAGCTAGCCGAATGGAAGACTATTGCAAAGCAGTTAGTAAGTCTACATTTGGTTTTCCTAATCTAGAAGAAACTATATTGAGCAGCAAATGCAGTATACTAAATAAAAATACAAGTAAACTGTTGTTTCACTTACAAAGGAGTTTTTAGGGTCTTGGATTGTGAAAAGAATATAGGTAAAATGTAGGAGTTACATTTTTTGGGCTTGCTGTTTGAAGGTGTCATATAAAGGGGAGGATGTGCTTGAGGTCTGGGCTAAGTTTTGACAGGCAAGCCTACCCTTTGGAATGGTAAAAGAGATGTGTAAGAGACCACATGGCATTGAGAAAAGGGTACAAATTGGAAGCAAAATGAAGAAAAATTTCAAATTCTGTAGGTACAAATGAGGAAGTAGCACTGGAGCAATAAACATACAAGGATTAGGAGATTTAGAGTTAAGATTTTAGGCAAGATATGTAAAATGAAGTGAGGAGTTTCTTTTCTCGCAGTTAGTGGTAATAACCTCAAACTGTTATCAATGAGGTTATCAACCTGTTATCAATGAGGTCAGTTGAAAATTGGATAGGATCTTGAGGGAAGTAAGCTTGTCAGAACATAAGGAGAGATGGAAGGGTGGAGAATTGGACTGTTTATAATGCTGTACTGGTTAGAAGGCCTCCTTCTGTGGTGCCATTAATCTGATTTCACAAACAGTCTCCTTTTTATTTTGAGTGAGTGGAATTGAAGGAGAAGTCATTTAAGATGAGGACAGGTTCAGCCAGATGGAGGAAGGTAGTGATGAATGGGTTCTGTGCAGGGAAGCACCAGGGAGCTTTGATTATCCTGGTATGATCATGTGTAGGGACACCCTTGATGAAGTCAGTCACTTGGGGCCAGGAAACTGGGAACGATTGAAAGTGACAGAGGGCATCAGAAGAATAAACTAGACCACTGGGAGTAAAATAGTCCAGAAGGGAAAGCATCCGTTGTGGGACAGAAGCAAGCTCAGTGTCTACTGAGACAGTTCTTATGGTCAAGTAGGTATATTTGGTTAATTGTCCTATTTCTTCCATTGCCCCACCACCTTGTATAAATCTGAGTGGTTTGGCTGGAAATAGGGAGTAAATGGCATATGGTGGAGTTGGTCATTGCTCACACTGTCACTTACTGATTTCCTCCCCCGCCACCACCTTAACTGTTGTATTTTATATAAAATATGGGGGCATAAAATTGACTTATTCTGTGTTTCTTCAGTGGGTTTAAAACTTATGAGTGAAGTTGGATGTCTTGTGGCTCATTTCAGTATATGACAAGGGCATGCAATCGCTTTAGAATATAAATATCCTTCCCTGCAAATTAACTGTAAATGTGAATAGCATATTTTTGATCCTAATTACATTTGGTTAAAATGTAACTTAGTGCACAATATTGAAAGTTCAAAAGGTGTTACTTTGAACTTTACTTCACATTTCTTTATTAAAGTCACAGGAATGAATCTTAACCTGGAGAAGATGATGGAACAAAAGA
This sequence comes from Chiloscyllium punctatum, assembly GCF_047496795.1. Lineage (NCBI taxonomy): Eukaryota > Metazoa > Chordata > Chondrichthyes > Orectolobiformes > Hemiscylliidae > Chiloscyllium > Chiloscyllium punctatum. Next base: position 21,154,040 of record NC_092782.1, on the reverse strand, counting down.
GCAATGCAGTGAGGTCACTGACTGGTGGAATTGCTCATCTTTTTAAACAGAATAAGGTTAGTTTCTGATTTAAATGCACCATTTGAATTAATGGTGCATTTATGGAGACCTTTGTCGAGGTAAGGGGAGCAGAGGTTGTTGCTTGCTTTACCATGTCCAAAGTCTTCCTTCTGAGGAGCTACGATAGAATGTGTTAAGTTTGATTAACTGTGAATCTTATCCTTAATACCTACTCACTTGGCCTATATCATTTGAGCATAGGCAGAACTAAAATTTAATCTCTGACATTTGGAAATAAATTTGAAAGTTCATGTACATCTTATAGAGGCAATTCTGTTTTAAATTTAGTAATATTTTCAGTTATTGCATTTAGTGTACGTTTTCTGCATGAAATGTCGACCACCCCAGGTTTGGTATGTTTTTGTAGTCTGCTGCTTCAAATCTGCATGTAGACCAATTAAAGTCATAGATTCATAGAGATGTACAGCACTAAACAGTCCCTTTGGTCCGACTCGTCCATGCTGAACAGATAGCCTAAATTAAACTAGTCCTCTTTGCCAGCACTTGACCCAGATCCCTCTAAACCTTTCCTATTCATATACCCATCCAGATGTCTTTTAAGTGTTGTAATTGTACCACTTCCTCTGGCAGATCATTCCATGCATGCACCACCCTCTGAGTGAAAAAGTTGTCCCTTAGCTCCATTTTAAAATTTTTCAGTATTTACTACAACTCCACCAATTTCCATGACACCAGTTAGCTGGATACTTATCCAGAACAACTCACTTGATTAGCACCGCATCTACTAATATTCACTCCCTCCACGATTGATGCTTATTAGCAGAAGTATGTATTATCTACCAGATGCACTGCAGAAATTTGCCAGACATCCTTAGACAGTACCTTCCAAACCCCTAAACGCTTCTATCTAGAAGGACAAGGGGAGCAGATACATAGGAATGCTACATAGGAATTCCCTTCCAAGTCACTCACCAACCTGACTTGGAAATATATCACCATTCCTTCACTGTCACTGGGTAAAAATTCTGGAATTCCTTACCTACAGCATATTGATTGCAGCAGTTCAAAAAGGCAGCCTACCAACACCTTATTAATGGTAAGTAGGAACAGGCATTAAGTACTGGCCAGCCAGCGATGCTCACGTCCTGTGATTAGATTACTTAGTGTGGATACAGGCCCTTCGGCCCAACAAGTCCACACCAACCTGCCGCAGCGCAACCCACTCATTCCCCTACATTTGCCCCTTCACCTAACACTATGGGCAATTTAGCATGGCTAATTCACCTAACCTGCACATTTTTGGATTGTGGGAGGAAACCGGAGGAAACCCACGCAGACACGGGGAGAATGTGCAAACTCCACACACAGGCGCCTGAGGTGGTTATTGAACCCAGGTCTCTGACGCTGTGAGGCAGCAGTGCTAACTGCTGTGCCACCATGCCGCCCACCAATGTGAGTGAATTTTTTAAAAAGTATCCTTTCCATGAAAGCCAGCTAGCATTTGTCGCCTTCACCGCCTGTTTATATTGAGGAGCTGGTGCACGATGACACCCTGATCACGTTACAGCTTTCACTTTCCCAACCTTTCAGATTCTTTCCTATTTTTGCTACCAAAGTGGATAAATATCCACGTTATACTTCATCTGCCATGTATTTGCCTCAACTTGTCCAAATCACACTGAAGCTTCTCTGCATCTTCTCTTTTCACCCTCCCATTCACATTTGTCTGAAAACTTGGAGATGTTACATTTAGTTCCCTTGTGTAAATTGTTATAAAATACTGTGCTGGTATCCAAACACTGATCCCTCCAGTACTCCACTGATTACCAGCTGCCACTCAGAAAATGACCTGTTACTCCTATTGTTTCTTGTCTGTCAAAGTTAAAAATCTCAACACCAGATTATAGTTCAACAGGTTTATTTGGAAGCACTAGCTATCGGAGCACTGCTCCTTTATCAGGCAGCTACCTGAAGAAGAGGAGCAGTGCTCCGAAAGCTATTGCTTCCATATAAACCTGTTGGACAATAATCTGGTGTTGAGATTTTTAACTTTGTCCACTCCAGTCCAACACCGGCTCCTCCACTAGTCTGTCAACAGTTCTCTATCCATGTCAGTACACTTCCCCCAGTCTTGTGTGCTTTAATTTTACTTGCTAATCTTTTGCATGAGATCTTATCAAAAGCTTTGAAAAATCTAAGAAAACCACATCTACTGCTCTACCCCACTTAAAACTCTACGAGGCAAAATAAAACTTGTTGATATTTGTCGTTGTCATTCTATTTCGTTACAAGGTGACACATGTTCAAGGACATGGGAAGATTACTGGGAAAAACCAGGTCACAGCTTACTGTAGTGATGGTAGCATACAAATCATCAACTCCAAGAACATTCTTATTGCCACAGGATCAGAGGTTACACCTTTCCCTGGGATTCAGGTATGAGAGTTAACTTTAAAAAGCGGGATTATTCTCAATTGATAAATTTCCATGTTTTTACACAACTATTTAGCTGATGTACAATCACGTTTAAAAATGTGGTAAGTGACAATTTTAGTACAGTTGAAGGCCATTCAGATTGTCATACCTATTCTGGTGCAGATCTGATTTAGTGCAACCCACTTCCAATTCCCTGCCTATTCTCCATGTTTTTGACATTCTCTTTACCTTGACAACAGTCTTGTGTTTTTATAGAACCTGTTACTGCTTTTTGCCTGGAAGTCAGTTTTGTAAGAGTGTTAAATTAACAATATCAATATGCCATACCCACAGATTGATGAAGAGACAATTGTGTCTTCAACTGGAGCTCTATCATTGAAACAAGTTCCTGAGAAGCTGGTGGTTATTGGTGCTGGTGTCATTGGTGTTGAATTGGTAAGCAGAAGAAACTGCAGAAATGAGGTCTTGCTTTTAAGAACAATTAATCAAAATATTACATAGAAACCCTTTGTGTTTGAACTGGATCTTTGGTAGAACTAACTATTTAATCCATGTCCCTGACTTTTCTTAACTGACCTGCAATTTCTTCCCCTGGTTCAAACCTGCAGATTATTGACCAGTGGCACTCCAGTAATCGTGTATGTCAGCATCTGTCTGAGAACCTAAATCAAAAAAAACTTCTAATCTCTTGAAAATTTGTGTCACACGTTTCACTCCCCTTAACAGATATCAAAACAAATCTTGGATTCCACTAACCAAGAGTGGGATTGAGAAAGGAAATGAATCCTGTAGTTGATTAAAATCAATGATTTAATGGTATGTTAGGGTAATATTTCCTGACTGTGAAGGATGTCACAGCTATCACAGTTCTCAGAAAGTGAGCTGATATCCCTTATAACAGCACTGACAGGTCTCACCAGTGGGACCGTTAACTTACACAGCTGTCCAGTTACAGTCTGCTAACTACGGTCTACTACAAGTTACATGATACCCGTCTAATATACTGCCTCCGAATTCCAGGCTATTTCAGTACCAACTAGTGTCTCACCCCACTCGGCACCATAAAAGGTGGAGCATTTGTAGAACTACTGGTGTCTTGGGCATTAATCTCCAAGTGTGGCTCCTAAAGGTGGTCCAACAAGTGACTGGCCGCCTACCTTCCAGGCTGTTGGGACTTGTACTTTCTGCTCTTGTTAATTTATCTTGATGGTGACATCTCTAATTGTTAGATCAACGTCACCATCAAGATTCTGCACAACATTTGTGGATGTGCAAATGTCTGGACTGTCATACAGAGAACAAATGTCCCATGTACAAATTGCAGCAGTTTTAAATGGGGCGAGCAGAGCTGGGCAGCAATCTTAATGGATGTCTTGGTGCCTCACTCAGCAAAGGAAATTAGAGGGAATGTTGATCCTAAGCCTGACGTAGCGTCACATGTCAGGAAGAGTCTACAGTATCTCTCTAGCAGTGAAGTTCCACCACTATGCTTGTTAACAGTTACCACCCACCACTGCTGGAGAGGGAGAAATGAAACCAGTGCTCTTGCTGTCCTCAGCCCTGCTGCATTATTGAATCTGTCAGTGTATATGTTGCAGTAGCCAGTCTCTGGAAGTTGTGATTTTCTTCTGTTTCCAGGGCTCTGTATGGCAACGCCTTGGCTCCGAAGTGACAGCTGTTGAATTCTTGGGGCATGTTGGAGGAATCGGCATTGACATGGAGATTGCAAAGAATTTTCAGCGCATTCTTCAGAAACAGGGTCTGAAGTTTAAGCTTAATACAAAAGTGACTTCAGCAACTAAGAGACCCGATGGGAAGATTGATGTTTCGTGAGTATGAAGTGAGAATGTATGAGTAATGGATTAATTATAAGCCATAAGAAGTGAGTTATAAGCAGTGTGTAAAGTTAAGCACAGAAAAGTACTTTGTACTCCATGGACACACTTTGAAGCGTTTTATCTACTTGCTCCAGATTTGAGGCTGCAGCCGGCGGAAAGGCAGATACAATCACTTGTGATGTGCTGCTAGTGAGCATTGGCCGTCGCCCCTACACTGAGAATCTGGGACTGCAGGACATGGGAATCGAAGTTGATAAGAAAGGTCGGATACCAGTCAATAATCGCTTTCAGACAAAAATTCCAAAGTAAGTGAATCCTCTTCTCCACACACAATTATTCCAGGAACGTATATGGACACTTGTCTGTGTCTGTGTTTGCAAGCTGTAGACAGCTAGAACAGGAATTGATCACTAAGTCACTTGAGCATTTCCATCAATCAATGACACCCTGGTTGATCTGTGACTGAACTCCATTTGCTCACCAAATTAAGTAGCATGTAGCACAGCTTGAAAAAGTAGTTAAAGTTGGGGGATTTAGTAAGTGAAACATTTTTGTGCAGTAAGGAAAGAAAGTGCTGTTCTGCACCACAGCACGTGGTATTGAAAGGGGACCTCCAGGAGATAAGGACCAAGCAGTCAGGGCATGAGTGCATCTTGCTCACAACTGGGATAGGAGCCAGAGTATAGATTCAGAAGGGAATGACTAAAGATGAAAATAAGGAACAGAAACGGAGTCAGCAAGTATGGAGGGTCGAAGGAACAAAATCCAGAAAATAGCCAGCAAAGGACGTGGTCAGCAGTTCATGATGTGTACTTCAATGTGAGGAGTCTGCTCTTACTCACTAATGAGCTGATGGCGCAAGTAGAAATTTGGAAATATATATTAGTCATTGTTGAAAATTGACTGCAAGCAAAAAAGAGATTGGTAGCTCTATATGGTTTACAGTTGGTATAAAATGGAGGGTTCACCATCTTGGTAAAGGATCAATTATAGCTGTGGCAGAAAAAGAGAAAGTAACATCTAATGAGGCCACGTGAGTTGAACTGAAGAATAAAAAAGGAGTCTGTCACATTACCTAAAAAGGATTGTGGAGCCACCCCAGGAATAAAGAAACAAATTTGTAGATAAATTACTGAGAAGAGTGTAGATATAGTAAGAGGTCGCAGCTAACGCAATGTTAACTGGGATGGATCAGTGTAAAAGGTATAAAAAAGCATTGAAAGTGCATTTAAGAGGAATCTTTCAGCCAGAACAGAACAAAATTGACATGTTTGTGATGTCATTTTAGGGAATTAATTTGGCAGGTGATAGTGGTGTTAGTGGGTCAGTATTTTGGTGGCAATGATTTAGGCTCGAGGGCCTGGACGGCTTACTTCTGCTCCAGGTAATTGAGTTGTATGAGGTACTTGCTATCTGTATAGATGAGAATAAGGACTATAAGGGTCAGTGGGAAGTGGACAATGGAACCGTGGTGCAGTATGCCATTCAACTGATCGTCTAAGGTGGTAATAGAGGAAAACTGGAGAAGCGACAGAGCATGATTCTGGGAGAAGTTGGCTCACTCACCACAACGGAGAAGGGGATTGCAGAGGACCTGGTATCAAATACCATGGGCTAGAGAAGTTGCCAGGTAGGATCCATCTTAAGTTGCTAAGGGGGGTAAAGGAGCAAATAACAAAGTCGTTGACAGAAATTTTCTAGATTTCTCTGAACACAGGATTAGTCCCAGGGGACTGGAGGATTGCAAATGTAACACTGTTGCTTAAGAAAGTGGCAAATGATAACCCAGGAAGCTACAGGCCTATCAGCTTGACATTAATAATGGGAAGACTGATGGAGACCATAATACAGGCATAGGTAAACATATATTTAGTGAAAAATAGGTTAATATGAGACAATCAATATGGTTTGGTCAAGGGCAGATCATGTCTGACAAATTTGAGTTCTTTGAAGTGACACAGGCAGGGGTGAGGTTAGTGCTGTGGACTTTCAAAAAGCATTTGGTACAGTGCCATTTGTCAGCTCGTTTAGCAAATTAAAATGCTTGGGTTTGATGGATCCTCGGCAGCATAGATTAGAAGTTGGCTAAAAGATAGGAAATTCAGGGTAGGTACAGACGGATGTTCCTCACATTGGATATCAGTTGAAAGTGGTGTTCCCTTGATCAGTGTTGGGATTCTTGTTTTTATATAAGTCAGGAAGTGCTGTGAAGGTGGGTGTTGAGGGCAACATCTTAAAATTTGCAAATGTTGCTAGGGAGAATAGTGAATTGTGAGTATGATGTTGAGTGATTTCAGAAGGACAATACAAGTTGGCCAAATGGGCAGACACCCAGCAGATGAATTTTACTGAAGAGAAATGTGAGCTAATGCAATTTGGTAGAAGAAACATGGAGAGACAATACAGGCTCCATCGTACAAGTTTGAAGGGAACATAGGACCAGGGGGACCTTGTGGTTCACGTGCATAATTCTCTGAAGGTCACCTGCAAGTTGAAGCAGTTGTTAAAATGACTTATAGGATCCTTGAGTTTTTAAATAGAATCATAAAGTATTAGAGCAAGGAAGTGATGCTGCACCTCTACAAATCATTGGCCAACCCACACTGGGAGTGTTGTGTTCAGTTCTGGGCACCTTACTTAAGGAAGGATTTTAAAGTCCTTTAGAGAGTGCAATGGAGATTTCCTGGAATGATACCAGGAATTAGGGATTTTACATAAAAGGAAAAGTTAGAGAAATTGGTCTTATTGGAGTCGCACAGCACAGAGTGAACTGGTCCATGTTGACCAAAATTTCCATCTACACTAACATATCCTTCAAAACATTTCCTATTCATGTATTTGTCCAAATGTCTTTTAAATGTTGTTAATGTACATATCTCAACAGCTTCCCTTGGCAGCTCATTCCATTTGTGTACCACCCTCTGTGCAAAACAGTTTCCCCTTGGGTTCCCTTTTATTCTTTTCCCCTCTAACCTTAAACTGATACCCCTAGTCCACGATTCCCCAACGTCTCGAGTGAATGAAGAAAAGGTCCTGCTACAGGATATCGGGAGAAAAGATAGAAAACATGACCTCCAAGAATCTAATACATTATTAGCATTAGAGTCAGTCACACTCTTTCTCCATATCCCTCCAATATGTTTTGTCTGTCCAATTCCCTTCTGAGGATTGTTATTCAATGTGTAAATTACCACTACTTACATTAAGAATTACATTCCAAATCCTGTTGTGTAAAAAGATTTACTACTTCAATCCCCTGTTGGGTCTTTTCCCAATCCTTTCAAACCCATGCCTTCTCATTATCTAACAGTTATTAGAAATATTTTGTCAATAGTTATTCTCAATTTCTGTCCTCAAATAAGAACAAGCATAGTTCTTCAATCTTATTAACATCACCTCAAGCCCTAGAAATATTCTAGTAAATCTCTTCTGTACACATTCCACTTGTCTTATCCTTCCTGAAGTTTGCTGCCCTCAAGTAGCTGCCAGCTGGAGTAGTGTGACGAAGTTGCCTTCTGTCATGTTTAGCAAACCTTCTCGTTTTTCTACTCCATGACTTTATATGGCCCAGAATTCTATCTGCTTTATTGGCTACTTTTTTAACCTGTTATACCACCATTCATGCACAAACCCTTTTCCAATCTCTGTTCTTGTACCCTCTTTAGTGTTGTACTCTCCAGCATGTAAGGTGTGTCTTTATTCTAATGTTTACTTTGAAATCTGTCTTTAACATTGTTTATCATACTTCCAGATTTCATGTCATGTGTGAATTTTGAAATAGTCCTTTTCTCCCTACCCCTGTTCCAAGTCCAAAAACAAGAGATCCTAGTACTTGAACCTCTAGAAAGTTGGCTGTATACCTTTGTAGCACATTTTAATTGAATCTAAATGGGTAGTTTAATATATTGAACTACAAAAAAGTATTTTTCCTTCCATAGTATCTTTGCTATTGGGGATGTGATTGCTGGTCCAATGCTGGCTCACAAGGCTGAAGATGAGGGGATCATCTGTGTAGAGGGAATGGCCGGAGGAGCTGTACACATTGATTATAACTGCATCCCATCTGTTGTATACACTCATCCAGAGGTTGCTTGGGTTGGCAAATCTGAAGAACAACTGAAGGAGGAGGTAACATTCCCACTCATTCCAAATCTTTGCCCTTTTGACTTCAGCACAAAATATTAAACTAGCAATCTGTTACTAAAATGGATATTTTTAGAAACTAATGTTCAGCCACTTAACCCTCCTAAAAACATTAAGATGACTTTTAAAAAATGAATTGAAATGTGTTTGAGGATTAATAATGACTCCTGCAGGTGCTTGCCTGTTTTAAGGATTATAATTAGCAATACAATTAGCAGTGCATGAAATGGTGGGTCAAAAAAGCCTTGTCTTTGCATTAGGATGTCCTTTAGGGTATGTTAAGAATGAGCTTACTGCTATAAAATGCTTCTATGACTTTAAGATGTTCTCAAATAGAATTAAAGAATGGTGGTTTCATAGTGGTAATGTCATTGGGCTAGTAATCCAGACCCTGTAGAATGCTCATAGTTTCAAATGCCACCGTGGTAGATCCCACAGAAACTGTAATTAAAAGCTAACATAGGAAAGATTTTGGAGGGATATGGATCAGGAGCAGGCAGGTGGGTCTAGTTTAGTTTGGGATTATGTTGAGAATGGACTGGTTGGACTGTGGTCTGCTTCCATGCTGTATAACTTTCATGACATGACCCTAATTGCAGCCATATAGTCACTGATTGTCATGAAAGCCCATTTAGCTCACTGATCTCTATTAGAGAGGAAATCTGCCATCCTTGCCTCATCTGGCCTACACAGGACTCCAAATGTACAACAATATAGTTGACATCTAACTACCCTCTGACATGGCCTAGCAAGCCATTCAGTTTTGGATGTAGGTTTGCTCGCTGAGCTGAAAGGTTCATTTCCAGACGTTTCATTACTTTTCTAGGTAACATCTTCAGTGGACTTTATGCAAAGCAATGCTGAAACTTCCTGCTTTCTATTTATATGTTTGGGTTTCTTTGGGTTGGCGATGTCATTTCCTTTGGTGATGTCACTTCCTGTTCCTTTTCTCAGCGGGTGGTAGATGGGGTCTAACTCGATTTGTTTGTTGATAGAGTTCTGGTTGGAATGCCATGCTTCTAGGAATTCTCATGCTCGTCTTTGTTTGGCTCGTCCTAGGATGGACGTATTGTCCCAGTCGAAGCGATGTCCTTCCTCATCCGTATGTGAGGATACTAGTAAGAACGGGTCATGTCTTTTTGTTGTTCATGTATCCTGGTGGCTAGTTTTCTGCCTGTTTGTCCAATGTAGTGTTTGTTACAGTCCTTGCACGGTATTTTGTAAATGACGTTAGTTTTGCTCATTGTCTGTATAGGGACTTTCAAGTTCCATTAGCTGCTGTTTTAGTGTGTTGGTGGGTTTGTGGGCCAAGGGTCTGAGTAGTCTGGCAGTCATTTCCAAGATGTCTTTGATGTAGGGGAGAGTGTCTCTGGTGGACCTATGCCTTACCACCCACTTGACCTTCAACAACAAAACTTAGACAAACCAATGGAATGCCCATGGGATCTCCGATATCAGGGTTATTAGCAGAGGCAGGAATGCAGAGACTTGAGCAAACAGCTCTGCCAACCATTCACCCCAAACTCTGGGTCCGCATGGATGACACCTTTGTCATCACTAAACGAAACCAGTTAGAGGTAACCTTCAAGACCATCAATAATACCCTTACTGGCATAAAACTCTCTAAAGAGGAGGAAAACAACAACAAACTGCCAGTCGTAGGGTGTCACAGTAGAGCGAACAGCCAACAGGGAACTTCAAACCAGCGTCTATAGAAAAACAACACATACAGACCAAATATTGAACTACAGAAGCAATCATCCCAACACCCACAAACTAAGCTGCACCAGAACATTATTTCAACGAGGCAACACACACTGCAGCACAAAGGAATCACGCAGAGCAGAAGAAAGTCAGCTATACGGTGTATTCAAAAAGAATGGGTACCCAATGAACACAGTCCGCCAATTTCTCAGCAACAAACCCAAACAAGCAGACAAAATACGTCCGAAACCCTAGCCACTCTCTCCTACATCAAAGACATCTTGGAAGTGACTGCCAGACTACTCAAACCCCTTGGCCCACAAACCCACCAACACACTAAAACAGCAGCTAATGGAACTTGAAAGTCCCTATACAATGAACAAAACTAATGTCATTTACAAAATACCGTGCAAGGACTGTAACAAACAATACATTGGACAAACAGGCAGAAAACTAGCCACCAGGATACATGAACACCAACTGGCCACAAAAAGACATGACCCTCTCTCACTAGTATCCTCATATACAGACGAGGAAGGACACCACTTCAACTGGGACAATACATCCATCCTAGGACAAGCCAAACAAAGACGAGCACGAGAATTCCTAGAAGCGTGGCATTCCAACCAGAACTCTATCAACAAACAAATCGAGTTAGACCCCATCAACCACCCCCTAAGAAAAGGAACAGGAAGTGACTTCACCACAGGAAACATCATCACCAAAGGAAATGACATCACCAATCCAAAGAAACCCAAACATAAATAGAAAGCAGGAAGTTTCAGCATTGCTTTGCATAAAGTCCACTGAAGATGTTACCTAGTAAGGTAATGAAATGTCTGGAAATGAACCTTTCAGCTCAGTGAGCAAACCTACATCCAAAACCTCAACCTGAACTACAAATCTTCTCAATACGCTAAGCCACTCAGTTGTTTCAAACTACTATGAAGTCTAAACAAACAAGTAAAACCAGACTGACCACCTGATTCACTCTCCACCTTCTTTGCAGTTGTAACACAGTATTTTGCAATCTGTTCTGCTACCCCAATGCACTTTGTATGGTACAATCTGTCTGTATTGCATGCAAAACAACACTTTCTACTGTATCACAGTAGATCTGACAATAACAAATCAAATCAAATGTCAGCCCATGCATGGGAAATGCTAAGGGCAAGGAACAGCCTTGACAAATGTAAAATATCCTTGTTACCAACATAGGATAGTGTCATGCTCTGGCTGGCTGTCACATTCTCTCGCGCTCTGTCTCACTTGTGCCTGGCTCTCTGTCTTTTTGAGCTGCTTCAGTACAGCTGCAACACTGGCATCATCCACTAATGTTGAAAATTGCCCAGGTATGTTTTGTGTACACAAAGCATCCCAATCAACCAATCTATTTTCAATTGTTGGCAAAGTAATGGAAGCGGTCAGCAGCAGAGCTATCAAACAGCATTTGTACAGGAATAACCTGCCCACTGATGCTTAATTTGGCTTCTGTAAAGGTCCCTCAGCTCCTGATTACATGGTCCAATGATTTGACTGAGTGTGGTATCAAAATTGAAGTCGAGGGCTATCTGAAGAAAACTTGCTGGTTTGAGTCAAGCCTAGCACAAAAAAAAGTCTGTTATTGGTGAATTATCTCCTACTTTAGGAAGGAGCAAAACCAGAATTATCACTTTGATCATGATTATTGAGCAGTCTTAAGCTTTAAGTCCTGTAGCTCTACTTTGCTTAAAATTTCTGCAGGAGTTCCTCAGGGTAGTATCACAGTATAATAGTATGTGAGGCCCAGTCACCTTCAGCTGCTTCATCAATGACCTTTGCTCCATCATTAAGTCAGAAGTGGAGATATTTGCTGATAATTACACCACATTCAGCTCTATTTGTGACCCCTCAGGTACCTGATGCAGTCTATGTCCAAGTGCAATAAAGACCTGAACAACATTCAGGTTTGGGTTGTTTAGTATCATTGCCAAGTATCGTTTTATGATGGAGAAAGTGAGGACTGCAGATGCTGGAGATCAGAGCTGAAAATGTGTTGGAAAAGCACAGCAGGTCAGGCAGCATCCAAGGAGCAGGAGCAGGAGGTTTCCTGAAGAAGGGCTCATGCCCGAAACGTCGATTCTCCTGCTCCTTGGATGCTGCCTGACCTTTGCGCTTTTCCAGCAACACATCTTCAGATCGTTTTATGATGCAAAACTACCAGGCGATGACCATCTCCACTGAGAGAAAATCATCTTATTGTTGTGGTTCTGTTTGCCGAGCTGGGAATTTGTGTTGCAGACGTTTCGTCCCCTGTCTAGGTGACATCCTCAGTGCTTGGGAGCCTCCTGTGAAGCGCTTCTGTGATGCTTCCTCTGGCATTTATAGTGGTTTGAAACTGCCACGTCCGTTGCAGTGTTCGGTATATTGGGTCCAGGTCGATGCTTATTGATTGAATCTGTGGATGAGTGCCATGTCTCTAGGAATTCCCTGGCTGTTCTGTTTGGCTTGTCCTATAATAGTAGTGTTGTCCCAGTCGAATTCATGTTGCTTGTCATCTTGAGTGTGTGCCTACTAAGGATAGCTGGTTGTGTCGTTTCGTGGCTAGTTGGTGTTCATGGATGCGGATCGTTAGCCGTCTTCCTGTTTGTCATATGTAATGTTTTGTGCAGTCCTTGCATGGGATTTTGTACACTACATTGGTTTTGCTCATGCTGGGTATCGGGTCCTTCGTTCTGGTGAGTTGTCTGAGAGTGGCTGTTGGTTTGTGTGTTATGAGTCATAGTGGTCACAGTAGTCTGGCTGTCAGTTCAGAAATGCTCTTGATGTAGGGTAGTGTGGCTAGTTCTTTGGGTTGTGGCATGTCTTTCATTGTCTTTCCCTTAGGCATCTGTTGATGAAATTGCGCGGGTATCCGTTTTTGGCAAATACATTGTATAGGTGTTCTTGTTCCTCTTTTTGTAGCTCTGGTGTACTGCAGTGTGTTGTGGCCCTTTTGAATAGTGTCCTGATGCATCATCTTTTGTGTGTGCTTTCACGCATTTGAGAGGCAGTGTGCACATGCTGTGAACAATAAAAAAACCTACACAAAAGTCATTCAGTCCATTAAACCCAGACCTGTTCTGAGTATGATTAGATTAGATTACTTTTTTTGATTAGATTAGATTACTTCCAGTGTGGAAACAGGCCCTTCGGCCCAACAAGTCCACACCGCCCCACCGAAGCGCAACCCACCCATACCCCTACATCTACCCCTTACCTAACACTACGGGCAATTTAGCATGGCCAATTCTCCTGACCTGCACATCTTTGGACTGTGGGAGGAAACCCATGCAGACATGGGGAGAACGTGCAAACTCCCAGTCTGATCCCCATGGTCCTGTAGGTTTTTTGTTTTGAGTGCCCATCCAGTTTTCTTTTCAAATCATTGTTACCACTTCCAGCACTTGCATGGGCATTGAGAGTTGGGGGGGTTTGAGCTATAGAAAGGGGCTGTTTTTCCTGGGGCATTGGAGGCTGAGGGGGTGACCTTTTGGAAGTTTATAAAATCATGAGGGGCATGGGTAGGGTGAATAGACAAGGTCTTTTCCCCAGAGTAGAAATTCCAAAACTAGAGGGCATAGGTTTAAGATGAGAAGGGAAACATTTAAAAAGGAGCAGAAGGGCAACATTCTCATGCAGGGTTTGGTGCATCTATGGAATAACTGCCAGGAGGAAGTGATGGAGGCTGGTATAATTACAACATTTGGGTGGGTATATGAGTAGAGAGGGTGTAGGGGAATACGGACCAAATGCAGGCAAATGGGACTAGATTTATATAAGATATCTGGTCGCCGTATAGGAGTTGGACCGAAAGCTCTGTTTCCATGCTATACTGCTCTATGACTGACTTCCAGGTCGTTGCCACTTACTGTGTAAAATTATTCTTCCCAAAACTCCCTGCATATATTGTACTAGATTTTAAATCTGTTTCTATAGGACTTGTCCTCATATGAAAATAGTGCTTTTTCCCCAACTTATCCAAACTTTTCCATCTTATACACCTTTCTTCAATCTATTATAATCTACTTTGCTCCAGGGAGAATAGTCCCAGCTTCTCAAACCAATCATGTTGAAATTTTACTCTACATCCTAAGTCCTCTTTATACAACAGGATAAGTTGTGCTTCTAGCACAGAACTTTTGCAGTACTATTTACAATGAAATGGCTTTGAAATCTGATCACTTTCAAAGCAGCCCTTTTGTGCACGGCAAGATCCTGCAAGCAACATTGAAGGAATGACCATATAATGTGATTCAGTGATGTCAGGCCAGAAAAGGGTATGGAAATATTTCTGATTTCCTTCTGTAAAGACCATAGGACCTTGACAATCCTTGTCAGGGGCCAGTGAACCACTTACTTAATAACTCAGACCCAGGATAGCACTGTACTGAGAGTATCCATCTGGAATTGTTTCTACTCATGGGATGTGAGCATTGCTCTGTAGACCAGCATTTATTGTCTGGAGAGCATTTATGAGCCAAATTGTTTGCTGTGGGTCTGGAGTCAAATGTAGGCCAGACCAGGTAAGGTAGGTAGATTTGCTAACGTGATGCCACGTGACTTATGACAACCGACAGTACTTGCACGGTCATCATTAGGCTACTTTTTGAACTGAATTTGGATTTCACTTTCTGTCATGATGGGATTCAAATCCATGTCTCCCAGAACATGAGTCTGGGGTTCTGGATCACCCATCCAGTGACGACATCACCACTACACCACCATTAACCCCCTTATGACTGCAAGTTTGTAGAATGCATGTCACTAAGTGTACACCTCACTTGCTGCAAAAACAGGTCTGTCTTGAACGTAAAGCATATGTGAGCCTGTTTTATTCAGTATTGATCATTCATTTTCTTTTAGGGCATTCCGTACAAGATTGGCAAATTCCCATTTGCTGCCAACAGCAGAGCAAAGACTAACAATGATACTGATGGTCTGGTAAAGATTCTTAGCCATAAAGAAACAGACAGAATGCTTGGAGCACATATCCTTGGTTCTGTAAGTAGCAAACCCATTGTGGTGTAGATGGGATAGAAGTAAATGTGGTTTTCTCTCTGTTAAGGGTGCTGGGGAAATGATCAGTGAATGTGGTTTTCTCTCTGTTCAGGGTGCTGGGGAAATGATCAATGAAGCCACCCTCGCTATGGAGTATGGAGCATCATGTGAAGATGTTGCCCGTGTTTGTCATGCTCATCCAGTAAGTAACGCTGGGAACTTTGGAGTACTGAACAGGGATAGCACTGCACAGATTATTAAAAACCTGCATCCCTAAAGTCTTCACGGCACGCAAATGTTGTACCTCTACTGAAAGAGCAGTTGTGCTTATTCTATATATTTCTTGTCCATGTGTATCTGACTAGAAATCAAAGCAGCAATAGGTTATTTGGCCCATCAGGCTTACTTCCCCATTCTACACAATCAAGGCTGATCATGGGCTTCACGGTGGCACAGTGGTTAGCACTGCTGCCTCACAGCGCCAGAGACCCGGGTTCAATTCCCGCCTCAGGCGACTGACTGTGTGGAGTTTGCACGTTCTCCCCGTGTCTGCGTGGGTTTCCTCCGGGTGCTCCGGTTTCCTCCCACAGTCCAAAGATGTGCAGGTCAGGTGAATTGGCCATGCTAAATTGCCCGTAGTGTTAGGCAAGGGGTAAATGTAGGGGTATGGGTGGGTTACGCTTCGGCGGGGCGGTGTGGACTTGTTGGGCCGAAGGGCCTGTTTCCACACTGTAAGTAATCTAATCTAATCTAAAAAACTCCACTTTAGTGTCTGCTCCCCATATCCCTCTCTTCCTGAGACATCAAAATCTGTCTGTCCAAGCCTTAGATATATTAAGTGATGGAGCATTCACACCCTTCTGGAGCAGTGAATTGTGTGAATAAATGTCTCCCTATTTCGATCCTAAACGATCATCTGCTTATCCTGAGACTGTGCCCCCAGATTCGAGATTTCCCCAGTCAGGAAGAAAATAACATCTCTGTCTACC
Source organism: Chiloscyllium punctatum (assembly GCF_047496795.1). Lineage (NCBI taxonomy): Eukaryota > Metazoa > Chordata > Chondrichthyes > Orectolobiformes > Hemiscylliidae > Chiloscyllium > Chiloscyllium punctatum. Next base: position 21,137,890 of record NC_092782.1, on the reverse strand, counting down.
CTGGGAGAAAGTGAGGACTGTCGATGCTGGCGATCAGTGTCAATATTGTGGTGCTGGAAAAGCACAGCTGGTCAGGCAGCATCTGAGAGCAGAAGAATCAACATTTCGGGCATAAGCTCTTCATCAGGAATGAGGGTTGTGGTCCGGGTGATAGCCACTTTTTGCTTTTGAGAACTGTTTCCATTCTCACTAATAATCCCTATGTTGTACATTTTTACTGTTTTGCCTAATACATTTACTTTTATATGGATTATTTGCACTTTCTAAACAACTGAAATACCAACTCTCAAGATTCCAATTGGCTGCTCTCTACCTCCCAGCCCTTCACTCACTTCCCAAACTTTGTTTTCTGCTTTATTCCATATTGTTTGTAAATTTGTATTTAGCTTGGAACTGGAGCAGACAAAGTTCTTGTTTTGGTTATGAAAGTAATTACTGACCATTGCTAAGACTCTGTGAAACTAGTAATTAAACAGTCTCACTGCTTTTTCTCTTCTCTTGCAGACTGTTTCAGAAGCTTTCAGAGAGGCAAACATAGCAGCATCATTTGGCAAAGCCATTAACTTCTAAAAGATTTGTGATTTGTATATAAACTGTAACTGGCGTCGGAACCATTAGTAACTTGGCATTGTGATGAAGAATGAAATTATCTGTTGGCCTTAAGCAGGATTGTAATAAACGATTTGTTTGTCAAATGATGCCACATTACTTGTATTTTAACAGTAATAAAACTGAGGAAATGATGTATAGATTTCTGTTCGATTATTGTCAGTGTTTTCACCCCAAAATGCCGGTGTTCCAGCCCTCTTCCTAGGTAGGAGGCTGAGGGAGTTCAAGGAGGGCAGGGGGCAAGGGGAAAGAATGGCAAAGGGGAAACAGAAGTTTGAGCATTCAATGAGACTGCAGCATGGGACAGAAAGCAATCATGGAATTGAATATGAGGGCTTTAAGTTCTATAGGACTTGGTAATGAGGATGCAGGAAGGGCTGGAATCAGGCACCCATGACAATTCCTATTTAGCAAATTAGTCTGGGACCAGCTATAGAGAGGCAGACCTTGGAACTGAATTTTCAAATTGCAGTTTGTAGAAAACAATTGGATGCCAAACAATGCTGGAGAAACTCAGCAGATCTGGCAGCATCTCTGAAGAGAGAAACAGTTAACATCCCAAGGGCAGATCAATAGTTAGCACTGCTGTCCCACAGCACCAGGGACCTGGGTTCGATTCCACCCTCTGGCGATTGTCTGTGTGGAGTTTGCACTTTCTCCTTGTCTGTGTGTTTCCTCTGGGTGCCTCCAGTTTTCTCTGCCCAAAGTGGTGCAGGTTAGGTGGACTGGCCATGCTAAATTGCCCACAGTGTCCAGGGATGTGCAGGCTAGGTGGATTAGACATGGGAAATGCAGGCTTACAGACATGTATGGGTCAGTGTGGACTCTGGACCAAATGGCTTCCATCCTGTAGGAATTTGATGATTCTGAATCTCATTTGACTTCTTCAGAACATCTCCAAGGTCTTCTGTGGTAGAGAATTCCACAAGTTCACTACCCTTTAAATGCAGGAATGTTTCCTAGTCTCAGTCTCGGGATATTGAGTAGGCTATTTAGTACTGTGTACCCTGACTAGACTCTGGACTGCCAGGGAAAACAAACTGCTTGCATCTTGTTTGTCCAGTCCTGTTAGAATTTTAGACATTTCAATGAGACCTTCTCTCAACATTCCAATACAAGCCCAGTCAAACTAATCTCTCCTCATAGGTCAGACCTGCCATCTTTAGTATCAGCCTAATGAACTTTCGCTGCACTCGCTCTATGCCAAGTGTATCATCCTTTGGGGCATCAAATGCACACAATAGTCCACTAAGACTCTGTATAACTGCAGTAAGGCATCCTGACTTCTGAATTAGTCTTGTCTCAATGAAGGTCAATGTACCATTTGCTTTCCAAATTGCTTGCTGCACTTCTTCAGGCCTTCACATGCAAAGAATAATCCTCTGCCATTTTCGCCGACGCCACCATTAAACACATCTTCCCTTCCTTCCCGGTGTCTGCGTTCCGCAGAGATCATTCCCTCCAGGACAACCTAGTCCACTCCTCCATCATACCTAACACCTCTCCCATCATACACGGCACCTTCCCATCACACCTAACACCTTTCCCATCTCCCATCTCACAGCACCTTCCCATCACACCTAACACCTCTCCCATCACACACGGCACCTTCCCATCACACCTAATAGCTCTCCCATCTCCCATCACACACGACACCTTCCCATGCAATCGCAGAAAGTCATCCAAGGCCCCAAACACTCATTTCAGATTAAGCAGCGTTTCACTTGTATCTCTTTCAATTTGGTCTATTTCATTCGTTGCTCCCAATGTGGTCTCCTCTATAACGGAGAGACAAAACACCGACTGGGTGATCACTTTGCTGAGCACCTTCGGTCTGTATGCAATCAGGTCCCAGACCTTCCCGTGGCTTGCCACTTCAACACAATCCTGCTCCCATGCCCACATGTCTGTCCTCTGCCTGCTGCAATGTTCTAGTGAAGCTCAACGCAAACTGGAGGAACAGCATCTCATCTTCCAACTAGGCATGTTACAGCCTGCCGGTCTCAACATTGAATTCAACAACTTCAGATGATTATCCCATCTCGACCCCTCTGTTTTCATTCTGCTCCGTAATTTTATTTCACTTATTTTTTAATTATTTTTCATTGTTCTGTACCTCTTATTTCTTGATTGTCTTTCTCTCGCTCCCCACTCTCTCATCACCTTTTTCCTCTCCTCTTCCCCCTTTGCTACCCTTCTCCCCTGTTTTCCATTTTGCCTCTGCTTCACCCATCCCCCCCATTCCTCACATATTTTGTCACAGCACTGGCTTCAGCCTTGGTCATTCACAACTCGTAATCTCCCTATAATCTCTCTATGCACTGTTGTTATCACCTCTTTATTGCTACCTTTGCTTCTGGAGCCATGACTCACCTTCTCTCAGCCTAGTATAAATACCTCCCTATTTCTCCCTTTTTTTTTAGCTTTGATAAAGGGTCAGTTAGACTTGAAATGTCAGCTCTTTTCTGCCAGACCTGCTGAGATTTTCCAGCATTTTCTCTTTTGCTTGATGTACTTGCTTGTTAAATTGCATTGACTGGTGTGTAAGGATGCCCAGATCTCTGTGTACATCCATATTTCTCAATGTATCACTAATTAAATAATCATCTTTCCTGTTTCCAAAACCAAGGTGTATAACTTTACATTCAGCCACTTTGTGCTGCATCAGCAATGTGTTTGCCCATTCATTCAACTTATCTAAATCATCCTGACATTAGTTTACCTCTTCCTCAGCTGAGAAGGGCTCATGCCCGAAACGTCGATTCTCCTGCTCCTTGGAAGCTGCCTGACCTGCTGTGCTTTTCTAGCAACACATTTGCAGCTCTGATCTCCAGCATCTGCAGTCCTCACTTTCTCCTAGAAGATTTTTGCCTCTTCCTCACAACTGTAGTTGAATTTTGTCATACCTGTCAAATGTGCCAGAGGTTAGGAAAGCCACCAGAGAGACAGGTGTTTAGTTACTGCCCCGCAGAGTGAGAAATCAAATCCAGATGGCATGGACCTTAATGTGCCTCAAAATACGTTAAATAATGAGGAAGTTCTTGAAGAATGGTATAGGATAGTGAGCTATCTGCATGGTTTTGTGTGAGGAAAATTGTGTCTCACAAACTTGGTTGAGTGTTTTGAGGAAGTTACCAAAAATATTGATGAAGGCAGAGCAGTAGACGTTGTTTATTTGGATTTTAGTAAAGCCTTCAGTAAGGTTCCACATTGTCGATTAATTAGTAAAGTTAGATCACATGGGATTCAGGGTGAGCTTGGCAATTGGATAGATAATTAGCTTCACTGCTTTACAGACTGGAGGTCTGTCATCAGCAGTGTTCTGTTCTGGGTCCTCTTTTGTTTGTCATTTATGTAAATGATTTGGATAAAAGTATGGTCGGCATGGTTTTTAAGTTTGTAGTCGACACCAAAATTGGTGGCATAGTAGACAGTGAAGATGGTTTTCTAAGATTACAAAAAGATGGGTGGCACGGTGGCACAGTGGTTAGCACTGCTGCCTCACAGCGCCAGAGACCTGGGTTCAATTCCCGCCTCAGGTGACTGACTGTGTGGAGTTTGCACGTTCTCCCCGTGTCTGGGTGGGTTTCCTCTGGGTGCTCCGGTTTCCTCCCACTGTCCAAAGATGTGCAGGTCAGGTGAATTGGCCATGGTAAATTGCCCATAGTGTTAGGTAAGGGGTAAATGTAGGGGTATGGGTGGGTTACGCTTCAGCGGGTCGGTGTGGACTTGTTGGGCTGAAGGGCCTGTTTCCACACTGTAATGTAATCTAAAAAAAAAGTAATCTAATCTTAATCATATAGGTCAATGGGTTGAAAAATGGCAGATTGGTTTCAATCTGGATAAATATGAGGTATTACATTTTGGTACAACAAATAAAGATAGGGCTTATTAAATTAATGGTAGGGCCTTGAGTAGGGGTGCAGCTACACAATTATTTGAAATTTGCATCACATATAGACAGAGTGGTTTAAAAAGTGCTTGGCATGCTTGCCTTCATTGCTTAGTCCTTTGAGTATAGAAGTTGGAAAGTCATGTTGAGGTTGTATAGGACATTGGTGAGGCCCCTTCTGAAATACTGTATCCAGTTCTGCTCACCCAGTTATAGGAAAGATATTAAGATATCAGAAGAGATTTGGCAGGTATGGAAGGTTTGAGTTATAAAGAAAGCCTAGATAGGCTGGGACTTTTTTCGTTGGAGAGTAGGAGGTTGTGACTCAAACTTTTAAGTTTATAAAATAATGAGGGGTATAGATAGAGTTAAAGGTAGTTGTCTTTTCTTTAGGATGGGAGAATTTCATGACTAGAGGGTACCTTTTTAAGGTTAGAACAGAAAGATGTAAAAAAAGACACTAGGGATAATTTTTTTATACAGGTGGTTCACATATGGGATGACCTTCCTGAGGAAATGGTGGATATGGATACAAACATTTAAAAGACATTTAAATGTACATGAATGGGAAAGGATTGGAGGGATATCGGCCAAGAGCAGGCAGGTGGGACTGGTTTAGTTTGGGATCATGTTTGGCATAGATCAAAGGGTTTGTTTCCTTGTTGTATGACTCTCCTTGTAAGACAATCCCTTCATACATGGTGCAATCTTAGTGAATCTTCTTTGGACTGCCTCCAATGCTAGTACATCCTTCATAAGATAAGAACAAAACTGTTCAGAGTATTCCAGTTGTGGTCTAACTAATGCCATATTTAGTTTTAAAAGACTACTTTATATTCTATTGTTATGGACCAGGCCAGACCCCTCAAAACATTCCAAGAAGGTAGCCCAGACCCTAATTTTGCTAGTTGTTTTAAGCAGGTGTTCAGTTGATATTCCAGGAGAGATGCAGCTGGTCAAACCACTTAGTTTTAAACAAAACACAATTTATTTACAAGATTACTGAATGAAACACAAACATCAGAAAATAGAATACCAAATAACTTAACCTCTCCGAAAACCCAATAGATCATCCCAACTTAATGATGCTGTTCCAAATATTTGCAACAATTCTCACAAATACCCCTTGGCACAAAAAGTAAAATCAAACACAGGTTCTTGCAGGATAGAGGACAGAGACAGAGTACCAACCTGGACCTGCTTCTTTGGGTCCAGCAACATCTTTCACACTACTGTTCAAAACCAAACCAAGCCAGAGAAAAGCAGAGCTGGAAGAACTGGCCACTCCCCTTTCATTGTACCAGTTTTTTTTAAGTGAAAGCCTTTTGCCTCAGGCAGTATCTGTTTGCTATAAACAAATTGGCCCTAAACCCCTTCAATCCCAGACTCTTATGTTTATGACGTCTCTGAAAAAGAAAACAGGACAGCATAACCTTGTTAAAGAAGCAGCTTTATCACATCATTTCCTTCAAAATAAAGTGCAATAAGATGCAATGGTCAGTTTGCTCATCTTGCCTGCAATTCCACTGTAGTCCACACAGTTTGCAAGAACCTCCTAATAGTTGGATAATTGTCGGGGCCAAGGCTCCTGTAATGCCACAGCTTGTGTCCTCATACCTGCCTCACCTGCATAAAGCAAATTTGAATTACCTGGACAGAGAAGCATTTCCAGCTCCTGGTGCAAAGTCTCCAGGTCATTTTTCCACTCCCTCATGCGGCACAAGTCTGCAGTTCAGACTTCAGCTCTTCAACTCAGATCTAAAATTCCTTGAGCTATAAATGCTTCTGTCTCTGCAAACCTCTGGTTCCAAACAGTGCCTGTATACAGACTAGCTTCTGTCCTGCCCCTGCAGTGTTGGTATGGCTTCTCTAGTTCAGCATCAGATCAACAGTGACCCTTCAAATATAGTCTTGCTACTGCAGGGCGAGGCGAAGATGGCTAGACAGAAAATAAAGAAGTGCAGCTGATGGAAATGTGAAGCAAAAGCAGACATATCTGGGGAAATGGGTCAGGTCTGGCAATATCTGTGGAGAGAAAACCGAGTTAAATGTTTGGGTCTGATGATCCTTCTTTAGAGCTGATGGCTTGGCTTTGTTTAGTGGAGATGATAGTTTGTGGTTTAAACCATCAGATAATCCAGCAGCAGGTCCTGGGAAGTGAGGCAAAGGCTTGTGCGTGAACTTGTGGGAACTGTCCCTGACTTGATAACAGTGAGGATCTCTACTTAGACAGTTTAAGATGACTTGCAATAGAGTCATGGTGTCTTACAGTATGGAGACGGGCCCTTTAGTCCAAACTGATTCATGCCAATCAACATGTCTGTCCAAGCTATACCCCATTTCCCTGCACTTGGCCCATATTCTTCTAATCCGTTCCTATCCATGTATTTTAATGGCTTTTAAATGTTGTTAATGTACTCACCTCAGCCATTTCTGCTGGTAGGTCATTCCATATGCGTACCACCCTCTGTGTAAAAGAATTGCCTTCAGGTTCCCTTTTATTCTTTCCTCTCTAACCTTAACCTGATGCCATCTAATCCTTCCACTATTATCCACTGCTTCCTACCATCTAGCCAATTGTGTATCCAATTCGCCAGCTCCCATTGGATTCCATGCAATCTACCCTTTCAGAGCAGACTACCATATGGAACCTTATCAAAGGCCTTACAGAAATCCTTATATACTACATCTACTACCCTTCCCTTGTCAACCTTCCTAGTCACTTAGAGTCATAGAGATGTACAGCATGGAAACAGAACCTTCGGTCCAACCCATCCATGTCGACCAGATATCCCAACCCAATCTAGTCCCACCAGCCAGCACCCAGCTCATATCCCTCCAAACCCTTCCTATTTATACACCCATCCAAATGCCTTATAAATGTTGCAATTGTACCAGCCTCCACCACTTCCTCTGGCAGCTCATTCAATACCCGTACCACCCTCTCTGTGAAAACGTTGCCCCGTAGGTCTCTTTTATATCTTTCCCCTCTCACCCTAAACCTATGCCCTCTAGTTCTGGATTCTCCAGCCCCAGGGAAAAGACTTTGTCTATTTTCCCTATTCATGCCCCTCATAATTTTGTAGACTTCTATAAGGTCACCCCTCAGCCTCCGACGCTCCAGGGAAAACAGCCCCTGTCTGTTCAACCTCTCCGTATAACTCAAATCCTCCAACCCTGGCAACATCCTTGTAAATCTTTTTTGAGCCCTTTCAAGTTTCACAACATCTTTACGAGAGGAAGGAGACCAGAATTGCACACAATATTCCAACAGTGGCCTAACCAATGTCCTGTACAGCCGCAACATGACCTCCCAACTCCTGTACTCAATATTCTGACCAATAAAAGAAAGTATACCAAACGCCTTCTTCACTATTCTATCTACCTGCGACTCCACTTTCAAGAAGCTATCAACCCGCACTCCAAGGTCTCTTTGTTCAGCAACACTCCCGAGGACCCTACCATTAAGTGTATAAGTCCTGCTAGGTCCAGCACCTCGCATTTCTCTGAATATTAAACTCAGCCACATCCGGTCAAGATCCTGTTGTAATCTGAGGTAACCCTCTTCGCTGTCCACTACACCTCCAATTTGGGTGTCATCTGCAAACTTACCAACCACACCTCTTTTGCTCGCATCCAAATCATTTATGTAAATGACGAAAAGTAGAGGGCCCAGCACCGATCCTTGTGGCACTCCACTGGTCACCCCAGTCTGAAAAACAACCCTCCACCATCACCCTCTGTCACCACCCTCACCCACCTTAAGCCAGTTCTGTATCCAAATGGCTAGTTCTCCCTGTATTCCATGAGATCTAACCTTGCTAATCAGTCTCCCATGAGGACCCTTGTCTAATGACTTATAGATCACATATAGATCACATCTACCGCTCTGCGCTCATCAATCCTCTTTGTTACTTCCTCAAAAAACTCAGTCAAGTTTGTGAGACATGATTTCCCACGCACAAAGCCATGTTGACTATCCCTAATCAGTCCTTGCCTTTTCAAATACATGTATATCTTATCACTTAGAATCTTCTCAAGTAACTAACCCATCACAGCTTACTGGTCTCTTCATTCCCAGGCTTTTCTTTACAGCCCTTGTTAAATAAGGGCACAGCATTCTGTACCCTCTGGTCTTCTGGGACCTCACTCGTGGTTAACTATGGAGCAAGAATATCAGCCAGGGTCCCTAGAGAAGAATTTAATCTCTAGCCTTTTTCAGTGTTCTTGCATATAGAATCCTGATCAGCATTATGCTTCACTCTGGGTTTTGCTGGAGTCCATGCTCCGGGTTTTGCGGGAGTGTGAACCCCGCCCCGGGTTTTGCGGGAGTGTGAACTCTGCTCCAGGCTTTGTGGGAGGCCCTGCTCCGGGTTTTGAGTGAATGTGAACCACGCTCTGGGTTTTGAGTGAGTCCACTCTCTGGTTTTGTGTGGGTCCACTCTCTGGTTTTGTGTGAGTTCACTCTCCGGGCTTTGTGTGGATCCACTCTCCAGGTTTTGTGTTGATCCACTCTCCGGGTTTTCTGTTGATCCACTCTCCGGGTTTTGTGTTGATCCACTCTCCGGGTTTTCTGTGGGTCCACTCTCCGGGTTTTCTGTGGATCCACTCTCCGGGTTTTGTGTTGATCCACTCTCCGGGTTTTCTGTGGGTCCACTCTCCGGGTTTTGTGTTGATCCACTCTCCGGTTTTTGTGTTGATCCACTCTCCGGGTTTTGTGTTGATCCACTCTCCGGGTTTTGTGTTGATCCACTCTCCGGGTTTTGTGTGGATCCACTCTCCGGGTTTTGTGTTGATCCACTCTCCGGGTTTTGTGTGGATCCACTCTCCGGGTTTTGTGTTGATCCACTCTCCGGGTTTTGTGTGGATCCACTCTCCGGGTTTTGTGTTGATCCACTCTCCGGGTTTTGCGGGAGTTGACGGTTGGGACGTCGCGGTGATGGCGGCGGGAAATGGCCTGTCCCCGAATCGATCCAAAGAGCTTCTGAGGACGGAGAGTGTCCCTGGTGAGAGGGTCAGGGTCAGGGACAGGGACGGGGTGGGGGGGGGGGGGGGGGGGACAGGGACGGGGTGGGGGGTCGGGGGGGGGGTGAGTGGGCTCTGAGAGAATGGCGGTTGATTTTGGTTGTTTATTTTATTTTTGCGGCAGGTTTCAGGCAGAGCCTCGTGGTGGATCCGGCTCGATCGAGGAGATCAACCCGACCCCAGATCGTGAGAGTGGAGAGGAGCAGCGGTGAGTGCAGCCCTGACCCCCGCCCATAACCCCCCTCCCCGCCATAACCCCCCCCCCTCCGCCATAACCCCCCCCCCCCCCCGCATTAACCCCATCCCCCCCCCCGGCCATAAGACCCCCCCCCCGCATTAACCCCATCCCCCCCCCGCCATAACCCCCACCCCCCCCCCCCCCCGCATTAACCCCCTCCCCCCCGCATAACCCCTCCCCCCGCCATAACCCCCCCCCCCCGCATTAACTCCCTCCCCCCCCCCCCCCGGCCATACCCCCCCCCCCGCCATAACCCCCCCCCCCCATAACCCCCCCCCGCATTAACTCCCTCCCCCCCCCCCGCCATAACCCCCCCCCCCCATAACCCCCCCCCGCATTAACTCCCTCCCCCCCCCGCCATAACCCCCCCCCCCCGCATTAACTCCCTCCCCCCCCCGCCATAACCCCCCCCCCCGCATTAACTCCCTCCCCCCCCCCCGCATTAACTCCCTCCCCCCCCCAGCCATAACCCCCCCCCCGCATTAACCCCATCCCCCCCGCATTAAACCCCCCCCCCCCGCATTAACCCCATCCCCCCCCCGCATTAACCCCCCCCCCCCCCCGCATTAACCCCCCCCCCCCCCCCCGCATTAACCCCCTCCCCCCCCCGCCATAACCCCTCCCCCCGCCATAACCCCCCCCCCCGCATTAACTCCCTCCCCCCCCCCCCCGGCCATACCCCCCCCCCCCCCCCCCCCCCCGCATTAACCCCCTCCCCCCCCGCCATAACCCCCCCCCCATAACGAACCCCATATGCCGCCCCCCTCATAACACCCTCATACACCCGCCATAACCACCCCCCACAGTCTCTTCCCCCCGTCTCTTTTCCCCCCCCGTCTCTTCCCCCCCCCCCGTCTCTTCCCCCCCCCCGTCTCTTCCCCCCCCCCGTCTCTTCCCCCCCCCCCGTCTCTTCCCCCCCCCCCCGTCTCTTCCCCCCCGTCTTCTTCCCCCCCCCCCCGTCTCTTCCCCCCCCCCCGTCTCTTCCCCCCCCCCCCCCCGTCTCTTCCCCCCCCCCCCGTCTCTTCCCCCCCCCCCCCGTCTCTTCCTCCCCCCCGTCTCTTCCCCCCCCCCCCCCGTCTCTTCCCCCCCCCCCCCGTCTCTTCCCCCCCCCCCCCCCGTCTCTTCCCCCCCCCCCGTCTCTTCCCCCCCCCCCCGTCTCTTCCCCCCCCCCCCCGTCTCTTCCCCCCCCCCCCGTCTCTTCCCCCCCCCCCGTCTCTTCCCCCCCCCCCCGTCTCTTCCCCCCCCCCGTGTCTCTTCCCCCCCCCCGTGTCTCTTCCCCCCCCCCGTCTCTTCCCCCCCCCCTCGCCTCTTCCCCCCCCTCTTCCCCCCCCCCTCGCCTCTTCCCCCCCCCCCCCTCGCCTCTTTCCCCCCCCACCCCCTCGTCTCTTCCCCCCCCCCCTCGCCTCTTCCCCTTCCTCATTCTCCCTCCCCAGTCTTCCTTTCCCTCCACTCTTCTGTTCGCCCCCCTTCCCTCACATGCACCACCCCGAAGTCCATTTAAAAACAGTGCAGACATTGTCAGTTACGATCCCACTTTGCAATGTTTAGGTTTTATCTCTACCTGTCTTTACCCTCAGTGTTGGACAGAGTTCAGAGCTTTCTGCCAAAGTTGGCCAATGCGAATCAGGAACTCTTAAAACAGATGGAGATATCTAAACCGGAGACAGTTTGACATCGAGAATATAGAGGATTGTTCCGATAATGTTATTGAAATGGTGAGTGAGAACATAGGATGGAAACGGGGCCGGGGAGGTGAGGGGGGAGGGCGCGACAGAGGGGCGCGGGGAATGGGGGAGGGGCGCGACAGAGGGGTGCGGGGAATGGGGGAGGCGCAACAGAGGGGCGCGGGGAATGGGGGAGGCGCGACAGAGGGGCGCAGGGAATGGGGGAGGGCGCGACAGAGGGGCGCAGGGAATGGGGGAGGCGCGACAGAGGGGCGCGGGGAATGGGGGAGGCGCGACAGGGGGGGGGGGGGGGGGGGGGGGGGGGCGAGCGGGGAATGGGGGAGGGTGGAAGGGAATGGGAGATGGGGAAGGGTCAGATGGGAGAGGAAAGATGGGGGAATGGCAAGATGAAGGGAGTTGGTGGGGAGGTGGGAAGGTGTGAGATGACCCGAGTGGGTGGGGCAGTGCGAGCTGAGGGGAGTGGGGAGCAGTTGGGGTAGGGGGTAAATGAGAGTGGAAGATGTGGGAATGTCGAGATGAGCTGAGTGGGGTGGGAGATGGGGAAGGAGTAGGTGTGGGGAATGGGGGGTGGCAGGGCAGCTAGAGGAAGAAGGTGGAGATGGGAGTGCAGAGGTGAGATGAGGGAGTAGGTGGGCAGATGGGGAGGGGCTGGATGAGGGGAGTGGGGGACAGATGGAAGAGGAGCGTGATGTGAGGACTAGGGTGGCAGATGGGAGCTGTAGATGACGGGAGTGGCAGATGGAATGGTGAGATGGCAGTGGGGGGGGTGGCAGATGGGCAAGGGGTGAGATGAATGGTGAGCGGAGAGGAACGACGAGGGAATGGGGAGGGTAACAAGGGGGTATTGGGGAGGGACGAGGGGGGAGCGAAGGGGAGTGTGGTGTGGGCGAGTTGGTTTACGATGGGGAATGTGGAAGGGGAGTGAGGGATACAGGGAACATAGAAGATGGGGGAAGAGTGTGGGGCATGTGAGATAGTGGAGGAGGATGGAGCAGAAGGACAAGGAGGAGAGGGGGCACGAGGGAGGATGTGGAGAGGGCAGATGGGCACAAACTGGTCAGGTAGGCAGAGCAGTAGCAAATGGAATTCAATCCAAAAAAGTATGAGGTGATGTACTTGGGAGGGGTAACAAGACAATGGGTTATGCTGAGTGACAGAGCACTGTAAAGTATTAAACATCACAGACACCTTTTGGTTTGTGTATCCACAAACACCCTGCAGGGCAAATAGATTAAGAATGCAAATGGGATTCTTACCTTTTTGCACCTGAGGCATAGCACACAAGAACAGGGAGATTTTGCTGAAACTTTATAAAACACTGTTTAGGCCACAATTGCATCAAATTTTGGGTCACCACATTATAGGAAGAATTTGATTGCAATAGTGAGGGTGATTTGACAGGATGTTACCTGGGCTAGACAATCTGTGCTATGAGGAAGGATTGGATAGGCTGGTGGGTTGTCCTTGGAGCAGTAAAGGTTAAAAAGGGACTTGATAGAGATGTATAATCCAGAATTACACGCATTGGCCTAACCAATGTCCTGTACAGCTGCAACAAGACCTCCCAACTCCTGTACTCAATACTCTGACCAATATAGGAAAGCATACCAAACGCCTCCTTCACTATCCTATCTATCTGAAACTCCACTTTCAAGGAGCAATGAACCTGCACTCCAAGGTCTCTTTGTTCAGCAACACTCCCCAGGACCTTACCATTGTGTATACGTCCTGCTAAAATTTGCTTTCCCAAAATGCAGCACCTCGCATTAATCTGAATTAAACTCCATCTGCCACTTCTCAGCCCATCTGGTCCAGATCCTGTTGTAATCTGAGGTAACCCTCTTCGCTGTCCACTACACCTCCAATTTTGGTGTCATCTGCAAACTTACTAACTGTACCTCTTATGCTCGCATCCAAAGCATTTATGTAAATGACAAAAAGTAGAGGGCCCAGCACCGATCCTTGTGTCACTCCACTGGTCATAGGCCTCCAGTCTGAAAAACAACCTCCACCACCACCCTCTGTCTTCTAAGAAGTTTACAAAATTATGAGGGGCATGGATAGGATGAATAGACAAAGTCTTTTCCCTGGGGTCGGGGAGTCCAGAACTAGAGGGCATAGGTTTAGGGTGAGAGGGGAAAGATATAAAAGAGACCTAAGGGGCAACTTTTTCACACAGAGGGTGGTACATGTATGAAATGAGCTGCCAGAGGATGTGGTAGAGGCTGGTACAATTACAACATTTAAGAGGTATTTGGATGGGTTTATGAATAGGAAGGGTTTGGAGGGATATGGGCCGCGTGCTGGCAGGTGGGACTAGATTGGGTTGGGATATCTGGTCAGCATGGACGGGTTGGACCGAAGGGTCTGTTTCCATGCTGTACATCTCTATGACTCTGTAAGATTGAGGTGCATTAAAGGGGTGGATAGGATGGCACTGTTTTCATCCATAGAGGAGTTATTAACCAGGAGGCATAAAATTAAGAGATCGAAGGCTGACACGTGAGTTGAGGATAATTTTTTTTTGTCTCGGCTTAAGCCAGATATTTAAGTTCAACATTTAAGCAGTATTTAGATATTGCCATAGCCTCCAGGGGTCTAGGTAAAAAGCTGAAAAATGAGTTAAGTATAGTCAAGTCTTCACTGATTGTCACAGACTTCTGTATCATGTTTCCTACTCTGCTTTTCCAGTTCCCAATCTCTTCCCATCATCCCATCCCTGACCTCTCTGCGACCTTTGTCTTTGTGCACCTGTTTCATTACCCCTCAGTTGCCCTCTCTTCTTTCCCTCTCAATTACTCTCTCTGAAATACGTTCCCACCTCACTCCCCATGATCCAAAACCTCTGCAACATCTTTCTGTTTACCCTATCCTCACCGATTCCCCTCCAGTCTCTGGAACCCTCCCTCACCCCACCCTTCCTCACCCCACCACCCCACCCTCCCACTCAAACCAATCTCCACAGACTTAACAAACTGCCAATTGTTACTGTCCAGTTTCTCCCTGCTGCTTCATTTGCCTATTGTACTGTTTCAGAATGTGTCTCTGTTTGAGATGAATGGCTGTGACAAAAGTGGAGAGGAAGCGTTAACTTCTGAGGATGAGGATTCTCAGTGTGAAAATGATTCTCAGTGTGGGGAAGTTACAGAAGCAAATCTCAAACTACACAGATCCCAGAAGCAAAAGAAGTGTAGAATAGAAGTTCTGTCAAGTGATGGCACCCACTAACTGTCCAAAGGAGCCTGGAATAGGGGCATTAATTTCTTCATATTTAAGAGGGATGCAAGTGATGCAATGTCCTGCATGATTTCAGAAGATAATTGAATTGTTTAGTCCTCAGTCTCACTGTTAACAGTCACACTGACCTCAGTAACATCTGAGTGGATTAATAGAGCATCCATCTAAGCTGAGGAACTGAAGGTACCTCATGAATTATCTTGCAAAGGAATCAGCCAGATGTGTGACTTTCCAGCAAAGCAGCATGCTGCACTTGTAGCACATTATTTGTATACTTCATGTCAGTTGGTTACTTTCAACAGCCATTCAAAACAGGCTGCCTCTGGAAACAGCAGTGCCTGATGTTCCTGAACATTATGGGTCTGCTGTTCTGATGAACTTCCCCTAATGGAAATAATTTCACCAAATGTCCTGGTACTGGAGAAACTGAAAGAAATCTCTTTAACAGAATGAAGCTCTGGTTGAGTGTTAAGCTCCACAACAACCAGCAAATAGATGGACTTAGTTTAGCCATTGCTGCCCGTTTGAGAGTTTATGGTGTTAAGAGTGTTGTAAAGAGAATGACAAGTGATGTAGTTTTTGAAAAGTGAATCAGTAAAATGAGCAGAATTTTGTAAAAGTGACATTTGAAGTGATAACCATAGGAATCTGTGTAATGCGAGTATTTAACAAATCAACCCATTTCCCTGCAGAGCTAATGAAATTTGATCGTTCACTTTACTGAGAAATCTGGGCATCTCTTTGTAATTAGGAGCTGGTGGATAATTTTGTTCAATTCTACAGCACCTTGCTGTAACTCATTTTTAGAAAATACCAGTTATATTTTGATATCATGAAAAATGATTTAACAGTGACAGTACTATATCCTGTAATTACTATAAACAATCTTGTGCATTATAATCCTTGTGAACAGACATTGGCCAGGTCTGTGCTGCAAATTCAATGGTGTAGGAATGTGCTTTAGCTGCAATCACTTCTCAATTTGAAAGCAGATCTACTTGAAATCCATCACAGCAGATTTCAGCTGTAGGTGCTGCATTCAATTGCTTGATAGCATTCAAACATTTATCATTTTTGTCTGTCTTGCAACACCAGTTCTGACAAGTCATCACATCTCCTGATCCTGACCCAGCTTAATGATGCTTTTTTTTTCTCTGCCTTTGTGTTTGAATATTCTTTTTTGTACTCTATAAGCTGATGCATTTTTCCATCAAATCTAACTACACCTGGTAGAAAGTTGGGTCATCTGTTATTTTCAATCTTTAATCTCATCACTTGTGTTTGGCCAATTGAATTTTTTTCTTTACTCATCCTCCTCCAAAGCCCAACCCTCTGAGTCACCTCCTTAGGATTCAATAAGCTACTGAGCATCTCTGGTTTCTTATGGTTTAGTAAGACCAATCTTCTGATTCTGCATGTCTTAGGGTTATCTATCTAGTTATTGTTGCAGTTTCTGCAGATGCTTCAAATGCTGGAATTTTTTTATTGTCATGAACCTGTGTCCAGCAGAGGGAACAAAACTCTGCCTCTGATAAGTCTGAATGTTCCGTTGAAGGAAGTGCTGTTGCTCACTGGTGCCTGATCTTTTCTGAAGATCAGCGAGTGTGGTCTCCACCTCGTGTGCGTGGAGCTTTCGTTTACATTCAAAAGTTCGTATTAATCAAGAAAGACTCCCTTGAGAAGGATACATGAGTAAGGATAGTGTCAAATTGATAAACTAGGATTGAGAAAAGAGAATGATTTTAATTACAGACACGTTCTTTTTGTAAAACAGTGGTTTCTTTGTATAGATAAACATTTTGGTGTAACTAATTCTGTATTCAATAGTTTCCATATTATTGCTGAATGTCTCTTTCAGGAACACTGATTCTGTATGGTAACCTTGTAATAATTCATATTTCGTTTTAAATAAAAACCTATTTGAATTTACCAGCTGAAGAGTCTTGTTTTTACTGTGTGTCTAAGTCTCATCTGAACCATAAAAATCTGAAGATTAAGTTGGTAAAGTTAACTTTTATGGTAGTATATTTGAATTCTGCTGTTGACTGAAAATCTGTTTGAAGAAGTCAGAGTAAGTTGTAGTGGGACAAACAGAATACAAAAGCTATAGGAACAAACGTTCCTGCAATGAGATGCTCATGACTCAACAAATGTAAGCAAACCCTAAAAGAGAGGTGTACCTCTGATTTGAGTACCAATTTACTGGGGGAGATTTATCTTTGGGAGGATTTTGTGATTTTGTCCTTCCACTCAATGCCCAGAATGTGCTGCAAACACTTTGAGATTGGATAAGCTGGATTTCTTCGGGAGAGGCCAAGTGAAGATTTAATTCAGGCATTTAAAATTATTAGGGACCTCAGTGAGTGGATAGGACATACGTTGTTAGCTAATGCTAGGTCAGTGGTTTTCAAGTATCTGGCAGAAAAATTAATGAGGCACAGAGGGCAATTCTTTTCACCAAAGTCGTCTGGAAGGGTAATGGGGGTCTGGTCTGATTGCTTGAATAGGTAATACAGCCAGATTCTTCAATGCACTTTAAATGCTGTAACTTAGAGCTTTATACCAAAAGTTGAAAAGCAAGATTAAACTTTTTTAGAGCTGGTCATTTTGCAACTTTAATTTTTAAACATTATTATGTTACGTGATCAGGAAACAGTCATTGATGATTGATCATTGAACATAGAACATTACAGCACAGTCCAGGCCCTGCGGCCCTCAATATTGAAATCAATTTGAAGGCCATCTATCCTACACTATTCCATTTTCATCCATATGTTTATCCAGTGACCATTTAAATGCCCTTAAAAGTTGGTGAGTTGCAGGCAGGGCTTTCCATGTCCTTACTACTCTCTGTGTGAAGAAACTACCTCTGACATCTGTCCCCTCATGTTAGCCATCACTATTCAAGTAAAAAGGCTCTCACTGTCCACCCTATCCAACCCTCTGATCATGTTTATGACTCTATTAAGTTCTCAACTACCTTATTTCTAATTAAATCAGACTCCAGACCAGACTTTACTAACATCCATATACACCACATCAACTGCTTTACCCTTATCCCAGTTTGGTCACCTTTTCAAAGAACTCAAGAAAGTTTGTGTGGCATGACCTACCCTTCACAAAATCGTGTTGACTATCCCTAATCAAATTATTACTTTCTAGATGATTATAAATCCGATCATAACCCTTTCCAACACTTTATCCACAACCAAGTAAGGCTCACTGGTCTATATGACCAGGGTTGTCTCTACTCACGTTCTTGAACAAGCAGACATTTGCTGTTCTCCAGTCTACTGGCACTATTCCTGTCGACAATGATGACATAAGGATCAAAGCCAAAGGGTCGGCAATCTACCCTCTAGCTTCTCAGAGAAGCCTAGGATAAATCCCATCTGGCCCAGAGGACACATCTATTTTCACACTTTCCAGAATTGCTAACACCACCTCCTTCTGAACCTCAATCCCATAGTCTAATAGCCTGTATCTCAATATTCTTCTCAACCACATTGTCTTTTTCTGTGCAAAAATTGACAAAAAAAATTCATTTAGTGCCTTTCCTATCTCCTCGGACTCCATGCACAACTTCCGAGCTAACTTGTAACTCCCTAGCACCTTAACTGAACCTTAACATCTCATCTTTACATAGTTAAAAATCACACAACACCAGGTTATAGTCCAACAGGTTTAATTGGAAGCACACTAGCTTTCAGAGCGATGCTCCTTCATCGGGTGATAGTGGAGGGCTCGATCGTAACACAGAATTTATACATAGAAAAATTGATTGTCCGTTAAGCCTTTCATCTGTTAGAATACAGTGATAGTTTCACTTCTTTCATGTGTAAATCACAAAACCTTTTTTTAAAAGTTGCATTCTCAGGTTAGCTGTTAACAATGGTGATAGCTAGACAATATTTTGAAGGTGTTAGCCCCCTGTGTTCTCTGTCTATGACCTGATGTTTAGGTTGATTCTAATCTAAAAAGTGAGATAACAGAGTTTTACATAAATTCATGTAGTTTTTGAGCTCAGAGTTCGACATGAATGTATGCAGTTTTTGAGCAAAGTGCAATATAACTCTGCAAGTACAAATTCACCCCACAAAATATATGTGTGCATGTGGGTCTTTGTCTGTCTGTGTGTGTCTGTCTGTCTGGGGGGGGGTGTGTGGTGTTGTGAGTGTGAGAAAGTGTGTGTGTGTGTGTGTGTGTAGTGAGTGCAGAGTGTCTTAAGTCTGTGAGGGGGTGCATGTGCACTTTGCACAGGGGGCTAACACCTTCAAAAATATTGTCTAGCTATCACCATTGTTAACAGCTAACCCGAGAATGCAACTTTAAAAAAAAAGGTTTTGTGATTTACACATGAAAGAAGTGAAACTCTCACTGTATTCTAACAGATGAAAGGCTTAACGGACAATCAATTTTTCAATGTATAATTTCAGTTACATCACACTGCAAATTTTTGCTATAAATTCTGTGTTACGATCGAGCCCTCCACAATCACCTGATGAAGGAGCATCGCTCTGAAAGCTAGTGTGCTTCCAATTAAACCTGTTGGACTATTGTGTGATTTTTAACTTTGTACACCCCAATCCAACACCAGCATCTCCAAATCATCTTTACATAAGTCTCCTTCTTCCTCTTCACTTCCTCTCATACGTGTCAAGGACAAACAGTTAGCTGTTCCTTGAACAAGCTCCACATTGCAATTCTGCCCATCCCCTGCAGTTTCCTTCCCCATCCTAAATCTTGCCTCATTGCATCATAATTGCCTTTCCCCCAGCTATAACTCTTGCCCTGTGGTATATACCTATCCCTTTCCATCGCTAAAGTAAACATAACTGAATTGTCACTATCACTAAAGTGCTCACCTACCTCGAAATCTAACACCTGGCCTGGTTTATTAACCAGTACCAAATCCAATGTAGCCTTGCCTTTTGTTGGCCTATCTACATACTGTGTCAGAAACCCTCCTGACAAAACTTAGCCATCTAACATACTCAAACTATAGTGTTTCCAGTCAATATTTGAAAAGTTAAAGTCTTACAAGTTAATATTTAAAAGTTAAAGGAAGGGCTTATGCCTGAAACATTGAATCTTCGGATGCTACCTGACCTGCTGTACTGTTCCAACACAACACTCTTGACAAAGTTAAAGTCCACTATAACAACTACCCTTTTATTTTCACTCATACGGATACATCTTAGCTATCCTTTCCTCTACATCGCTGGAACTTTTCGGAGGCCTATAGGCGGCACGGTGGCACAGTGGTTAGCACTGTTGCCTCACAGTGCCTGAGACCCGGGTTCAATTCCCGCCTCAGGCGACTCACTGTGTGGAGTTTGCACGTTCTCCCCGTGTCTGCGTGGGTTTCCTCCGGGTGCTCCGGTTTCCTCCCACAGTCCAAAGATGTGCAGGCCAGGTGAATTGGCCATGCTAAATTGCCCATAGTGTTAGGTAAGGGGTAAATGTAGATGTAGGGGTATGGGTGGGTTACGCTTCGGCGGGGCGGTGTGGACTTGTTGGGCCGAAGGGCCTGTTTCCACACTGTAAGTAATCTAATCTAATCTAATCTAAAAACCCCCAAAAGGGTGACCTCTCCTGTTTCTAACCTCAGCCCATATTACCTCAGTAGAGGAGTCCTCATCAAAAGCCCTTTCTGCCACTGTAATACTATCCTTGACTAACAATGCCATACCTCCCCCTCTTTTACCACCTTTCCTGTTCTTTCTGAAACATCTAAACCCCAAAACCTGCAACAATGATTCCTTGTCCCTGCTCTATCCAGGTCTCCAAAATGGCCACAACTTTGAAGTCCCAGGTACCAACCTATGCTGCAAGTTCACCTGCCTTATTCCGGGTTCTTCTGCTGTTGAATTAGACACACTTCAAACCGCTTTACTGCCTGCTGGTAGACTCTTGCAACCTTAACCTCACTACTCTCAACCTCCTGTACATTGCAGCTACAATTCAGGTTCCTATCACCCGCCCCCCCCCCCGAATTAGTTTAAACCCTCCCGAAACCACCACCCCCATCCCGGAATATTGGTACCTGTCAATTTTATGTGTGGACCATCCCATTTGTAGAGGTCCCACCTACCCCAGAATGAGCCCCAATTTTCCAGGTATCTGAATCCCTCCCTCCTGCACCATCCTGCAGCCATGTGTTCAACTGCTCTCTCTCCCTATTCCTCGCCTTGCTAGCATGTGGCATGGGTAACAAACCATAGATAACAACTCTGTTTATCCTCGTTCTAAGTTTCCACCCTAGCTCCTTGAATTCCTTACAACCCCATCCCTTTTTCTAACTATGTCATTGGTGCCTATATGGGCCACGACTTGTGGCTGGTCTCCCTGTCCCTTAAGAATCCTGAAAACACAGACCCTGGCACCCGGGAGGCAACACACCAACCGCACGTCTCTCTCGTTCCCACAGAATCTCCTATCTGTCCCAGCTGTGGAATCCCCAATGACTATTGCTCTACTCCCCTCTTCCTTCCCTTCTGAGCAACAGGGCAGACTCTGTGCCAGAGACCTGTAACCCATTGCTTACCCCTAGTAAGTCACTCCCCCAACAGTATCCAAAATGCAATTGAGGGGAATGGCCACAGGGGATCCCTGCACTGTCTCAATGTTCCCTTTCTGTCCCCTGACTGTAACCCTTTTTCATGTACCTGGGGTTAAAACCTCACTGTAACTCCTCTCAGTTACTCCCTCAGCCTCTCAAATGATCCAAAGTTCATCCAGCTCAAGTTCCCTAACGCAGTTTCTGAGGAGCTGGAGTTGAGATTTATTTATTGACAGAAAAGTGACCAGGTGTCTGGCACTCCCTAAATGTAGAGTCCTGCACTCTATGACTAATAATCCATTTACCAGTTCACATCTTAGAATCATAGGATCCTTGCAGTGTTGAAGCAGGCAATTCAGCCTATTGACTCCACATTGACCACGAGTTGAACAGCATCCCACCCAGATTCTTTCTTCCTCCCTTACCCTTTCCATGTAACCCTGCATTTCCCATGGCTAACCGACTTGGTCAGCACATTCCTGAACACTATGGGCAATTTGGCACAGCTAATCTACTTAATCCTTACAGGCCACTCTGTAGATGATGTAGTACCAACCAAGCTTACTCTTGTTCTCTGCTTCACCAAATGTGCTTCTTTAATGGAATTAGAGAAATTTCACAGAAAACAATCTATTTATCACAATTAGTGTTGGCATTTAATATTAATGTCCTAATCTCTTTGATCCAGAATTATCCCAATCGTATCAGACAGGAGGGTAACTGAGCATATCTTTATCTACTACACAATGTAGTTTTCACCCCAACCACAACATCTTGAAGTTAGTGCTTCATATTTCATCTTAGACTGAAGAATACAAATTTATGCAAATAATTTAAACAATGGGATGAACCTCAGCATGATCATGTGTGGGGAACATCCACAAACAAAGGTTTTTAATCAATGGATTTATTCCAAGGTCATCTTTGCTATATATGCGCTAGAACAACTGAAAGCAATGGCTGAAAACCACAATCACCAAATACCCAGCATTAAGAGCAGGGGAAATTTAAAAAGAAACTGGCTCAATATCAGCTGGAATGCACAGCAAAGCTTTATTTTTACTAAATTATGCGATGCATGCTTAAACCACAACTACTAATTTTTACATTCATGATGAATAAATTCATAAAAGTGAGTTGTGAAAACAAACATAAATGGAAATTTAAGCCATCTCAGAGCAGAAACAAACCAGAATATTAAGCAGATCTTCTTTTCCCACATGATCTCAGAGACACAGTGGTGCCTGTTGAGGTGGAGTGAGACCAGTTCCTCACAATCAAGATATAAGCTATGTGTATTCATCAAAAACACTGGTACGTGTAATTTCTCCTGGACTAGATTTGATCACCTGATGGAATTGGAAAACAGCTTTTTGGAGAATGTTATTCCCTATTGTCCATTGTTTCTCTTTATTGTCTCTCAGGAGATCAGCTGACTGCAGGGTGGAAATATCTGTTGCAATACTTTAGCCATCATTGCGGGGGGGGGGCGGGCAGTCTTGATGGATCAACTTTTTTTTTAACCTACTCCGAGTTTTAAATGCCAATGTTGCCCTAATTCCCCATCACACCAACTCCAAGGTTCATTTTGTCAATTACTAATATTCTGCAGCGATCAAGTGAAAGCGTTATGAGATCACTTTTCAATGGTATCAGACGAACAATAAAATGGTCAGGACTAAGGCAGATATATAGATATATTGCCAGTAAGGAATTAATGCAACTGAAATTTTCTTACACAAATGAAGCAAGTGTTCTTAACAGAACCCATGAACATAATAATATAAACACACTTTCAGACAGATGTAACTACTGGATTAACCAGTATTTGTATGACATTATAGGTATATTACAAAACACAATCTTGATACATGTGCCTACAGTCAAGACATACGTCAATTCCAGAGAACAGGCATTCAAGTTTACAGAGATACAAAATATTGAAATTATTCAAAATTAAAGCTTATTATGTAGTTTAGATGCTACGGTGCTGTCTTCTATATTACTATATAGAAAGTTTTCTAGTTTCCCAGATCTATATAAGTTTTCTACATCTATATTAAGGGCACTTCATTGTAATCATGTGCAAATAAATTTGTAGTGATACTTGGCAGCACCATCATTCGGACAAAACTAAAGCGACATATTATTCTGTAACTATTAATGCAATAACATCAGAATTTGATGATACCACCCTCACCTCAGTCCAACACCAGCACTTCCACATCATATCAGGTTTTGTTGAACAAAATAAATGACCTTTTTAAATGGTCAGTCGATTTAAAAATCCCAAACATTTAAGTGCTTCGTTCTGATGTTCAGTTGTACTGATTTTCTCTCCACAGAATTTTCCCAAATTCCAACATAAAAATTTGCAGAATTTCAAGTTCAGATCACATTTCTATGATATTTTGAGATAGTTAATCACTGTGCCTGCTCACTGCCCAGATTGAATTAATCACCATGGTGAGTTTCCACAATTGCACTCATTTTCACACCATCTAAAAAGGTCTTTAATAAACTCTCTTGTTTTTATATTAAAGGTGTAATATGCCATCAGACACCTTTTAAAACTCAGAATAAAACTGATACTGTACACCACTAACTCACAACTGATGCAGTGTAGTCACTTTCACTTAAAGTGCTAGATCAAACATTAATTAATTTTTTGTGATAAACCCAATTGCAGCTCAATAAAACTGCACCAGTTACCACTTCAGATATTTTAAGGAATATTTTTAATTCAAATGTAAAGAAAATGTCTAAAACAGCCCTATTGTACCAGTTCATGGAAGATAATATGTATATAATATTGAGGGAAAAATTTAAAGAGCAAACACTTCCATGAACTGATGCAATTTTGAACATTACTTTATGTCTAAATATTGATTGCACCCACAAAGCATAATCTGTGGCTAAGAGTTCAAACTAGTGATTATTTAAGATATATTGGATGATATTGAGGCACACGGAGATGTCAATGCATCAACAATGTAAATGGGATAATTTTACTTCTCTTGGGGGCTATAATTAAAAGCAAGTAAGTCACGGTTTTCCCCGAGGGTTCAGTCTGTATAAGTCAGGTGACCCTAGGGTTCAATTTATTTATAGAAAATAACAGCAGATCTGGCAGCATCTGTGGACAGAGAAACAGAGTTAACATTTCGTATCCAGTAAGACATTTCTGCGGAACTTTTCTCTCCAGAGATGCTCTTAGATCTGCTGAATTTCTCCAGAAGCTACTTTGCATATCAGATCTCCAGTATATCACAATACTTCATTTTTATTTCAGTCTGTACAATTCAGTTGTCACCGAGGGTTCAGTCTGTAAGATTGAGCAGTAGCTTTACTGGTTTAAGTGTAGCCAGTGTGAACAAAGATGGTTCTAATATTCCACAGTTACAGCTTTAGTTCGTAGATATTCATGAAGAGCTTCCTCACCTAAAAATGGAAAAAAAAAGATTTAGATTTAGAAACTTCAGAAATCTTGAAATCAAACACCCAGATGATCAGGTTGTCTTCTTCTGTAACAGGAAAGGAGCAGTCACTTTATTGGGGGTTTTCTACGCGCCCCTCCAACAGCAACAGAGACACGGAGGAGCAGATTGGGAGGAAGATTTTGGAAAGCTGCAGAAGTAACAGGATTATTGTCATGGGTGACTTTAACTTCCCTAATATTGATTAGAATCTCCTTAGTTCAAATAGTTTGGATGGGGCAGATTTTGCCAGGTGTGTTCAGGAAGAATCCCTGATTCAATATGCAGTTAGGCAGACTAGAGGGAAGACCATATTGGATCTGGTGCTTGGCAATGACCCAGGTCAGGTGTCAGATCTCTTGGTGGGACAGCATTTTGGTGACAGTGATCACAACTCCCTGACTTTTACTATAGTCACGGAGAGGGATAGGAGCAGACTGTATAAGAAAGTATTTAATTGGGAGAGGGGGAATTACAATGCTTTTGGCAGGAACTGGGGTGCCCAAATTGGGAACAAATGTTCTCAGGTAAATGCACAACAGAAATGTGGAGGTTGTTTAGGAAACATTCGCTGATAGTGCTGGACAAGTTTGTCCCACTGAGGCAAGAAAGGGATGGTAGATTGAAAGAACGTTGGGTGACAAGGGATGTGCAACATCTAGTCAAGAGGAAGAAAGAAGCTTACTTAAGGTTGAGGAGGCAAGGATCAGACAGGGATTTCAAGGGTTACAAGGTAGCCAGGAAGGAACTGAAGAATGGGCTTAGGAGAGCTAGAAGGGGGCATGAAAAGGCTTTAGCAGGTAGGACTAAGGAAAACCCAAAGGCAATCTACACTTATGTGAGGAACAAGAGGATGGCCAGAGTGAGGGTAGGGCCAATCAGGGATAGTGGAGGGAATTTGTGCCTGGAGTTGGAGGAGGTAGGGAAGGTCCTTAATAACTACTTTGCTTCAGTATCCACTAATGAGAGTGACCTTGTTATTTGTGAGGACAGCGTGAAACAGGCTGATATACTCAAACAGGTTGATGTTAAGAAGGAGGATATGCTGAAAATTTTGAAAAATATGAGGATAGATAAACCCCCTGGGCCAGACGGGATACACCCAAGGTTCTTACAGGAAGCGAGGGAATTCACTGCTGCACCTTTGGCGATGATCTTTGCGTCCTCATTGTCCACTGAAATAGTACCAGATGATTGGAGGGTGGTAAATGTTATTCTTTGTTCAAGAAAGGGATTAAGTTAACCCTGGGAATTACAGACCAGTCACAGTCTTGTGTCTGTGGTGGACAAATTATTGGAGAGGATTCTGAGAGACAGGATTTATGATTACTTGGAAAACTATAGTTTGATTAGAGATAGTCAGCATGGCTTTGAGAGGGGTAGGTCATGCCTCGCAAGCCTTATTGAATTATTTGAGCATGTGACAAAACATATTGATTTAGATAGAGCAGTGGATGTGGTGTGCATAGATTTTAACAAGGCATTTGATAAGGCTCATTCAGAAAGGAGGCATTGGATACAGTGAAATTTGGCTGTCTGGATACGGAATTGGCTGGCCATAGAAGACAGAGGGTGGTAGTTGATGGCAAGTATTCACTCTGGAGCTCGGTGACCAGTTGTGTTCCACAGGGATCTGTTCTGGGTCCTCTGCTCTTTGTGATTTTTATGAATAACTTAGATGAGAAAGTGGAAGGATGGGTTAGTAAGTCTGCCAATAGCACAATGGTTGGTGAGGTGGTGGATAGTGTGGAGGGCTGTTGTAGGTTGCAATGGGACATTGACAGGATGTAGAACTGGGCTGAGGAGTGGCAGATGGAGTTCAACGTGGAAAAGTGTGAAGTGATTCATTTTTGAAGGTCAAATTTGAATGCAAAACATAGGGTTAAATTCAAGATTCTTGGCAGTGTGGAGGAATAGAGGGATCTTTGGTTTCTTGTCCATAGATCCCTGAAAGTTGCCACCCAAGTTGATAGGGTTGTTAAGAAGGGTTGTTGGCTTTCATTAGCGGGGGTTGAATTTAAGAGCTGTGAGGTTATGCTGCAGTTCTGTAGAGCCCTGGTTAGACCACACTTGGAATATTGTGTTCAGATCTGGTCGCCTCATTACAGAAAGAATGTGGAAGCTCAAGAGGAGATTTGTCAGGATGCTGCCTGGACTGGAGGGCATGTCTTATGAAGAAAGGTTGAGGGAGTGAAGTAGGGTGAGAGGTGAATTGATACAGGTGTACAAGATGATGACAGGCATAGATAGAGGGAATAGTCAGAGACCTTTTCCAGGCCAGAAATGGCTATCATAGGGGGCATAATTTTAAGGTGACTGGAAGAAGGTTTTAGGGATGATGTCAGAGGTCAGTTCTTTACGCAGAGAATGGTGGGCATGTGGAATGCACAGCCAGTGGCGATAGTAGAGTCAGATACATTAGACACATTTAAGTGACTCTTAAATAGGCACATGGATGATAATAAACTGTAGGGGACGTAGGTTAGTTTGATCTTAGAGTAGGATAAAAGATCAGCACAACATCAAGGACTGAAGGGCCTGTACTATCCTGAAATGTTCTAATTAATTTCTCACGATTTTCTTTTAGACTCACTCTGCAAATTTATGTTGCCTCTCAAATTAGTGCATAATGGTCCAAATGTTCAGTCACTCTGTCCTTGTATAAGATTCTAGGAACTGTCCCGCAACTGATATTAGACTCAGAAACCTGTTAAACAGCATAAATGACATCAGTCAGTTTCCCATCCAAAGGGGCAATTTGTGACATTTTGGACGATCAGTTTTCTCACTTCATTCTTTTAACATCCTGGAGAGTTGGCTACCTTTATAATCTTTTTAGTTTTGCTGTAATATTATTTTATTTGTATTTAATCCCGTTAGTTCCTCCTCACGCTTTATTTCCAGGTTTCTCAGGTACTTTGTCCTCAACATTTACTGTGAAGACATATACAAAATAGCTATTAAAAAGAATGAAAACAGAAGATCCTGAGGAGAATTTATGGTTGGATATTGACTGGAAGGGACTAAAACTAAGAACATGGTTTAAAACTTGTGGATCGTCCACTTAAAAGTGATGGGATTTTTCCTCACAGAGTGTCATTGACCTGTGAAATTCTCCTTCCCAGAAAAAAAAAGAATATCTGTCATTAAGGCAGATTAGATAGATCTTTGATTGGCAAAGAGGTAGACATGACAGGAGAGTGGAGTTGAAACCACATGCAAGTCAGCCATGATTGTCACAGAGTCATAAAGAATAGAAACAGGCCCTT
Organism: Chiloscyllium punctatum; assembly: GCF_047496795.1. Lineage (NCBI taxonomy): Eukaryota > Metazoa > Chordata > Chondrichthyes > Orectolobiformes > Hemiscylliidae > Chiloscyllium > Chiloscyllium punctatum. Next base: position 21,109,897 of record NC_092782.1, on the reverse strand, counting down.
CGGCCCATCATGTCTTTGTTGACCAACAAACATCAAGATACCCTAATCCCACTTAGCTGCAATTATTTTATAGCCTTCAATGTCTTGGCATTTTAAGTACTCATCCAGATGCTTCTTGAATGTTGTGTGAGCACTTGGCTCCACCACCCTCTCAGGTAGCACGTTCTATATATCTACCACCCTCTGGGTGAAAACAAGTTCCTCAGATCTTGAAAGCACATGCTCCTTTTGAACAGGCTTGAGTGGCTGAATGGCCACACTCATTCCATGTATATACGTCCTTATTTAACATGCCTGCCATTTTCTGGTTTACAATTACAATATTACTTGTGTCTTTAAGGAATTTCTGCACCTCTCTCTGATTCTCAAAATATTAGCAAAATCCCTCAGCATTGTCCCTGATTTTTGTTTTATCTCTTTGCTGTTTTTCCAGAATCTTCCAGTGCATGCAATCTCCACTCATATGCCTTTGCACAAGATTAGATTAGCTTCCCTACAGTGTAGAAACAGGCCCTTCGGCCCAACAAGTCCACACCAACCCTCTGAAGAGCAACACACCCAGATCCATTCCCCTCCGTTCACCCCTGACTAATGCACCGAACACTATGGGCAATGTAGCATCTTTGGACTGTGGGAGAAAACCCACACAGACACGGGGAGAATGTGCAAACTCCACACAGACAGTCGCCTGAGGTGGGAATTGAACCCAGGTCCCTGGCGCTGTGAGGCAGCAGTGCTAACCACTGTGCCACCGTGCCACCCCTCTTTCAGTTGCACACTGTGTCTCGCCTCTGTTCCCCACATTTCTGCTCGCTGATTTTAAAAACAGTTCCAAATTTGAAAATAGCTCACCTGACATCAACTCCACATCTCAAAAATAGGAGCAGGAGTAGGCCATTAGATCCTTCAAGCCTGTTCTGCCATTCAATATGATCAGGACTGTTCCCGCTTTCTCCCCTTATCCTTTAATCCCTTTAGCTCTAAGAACTATACCTAAGTTCTTCTTGAAAACTTCCAATATTTTGTCCTCAGCCACTTTCTGTGGCAGAAAATTTCACAGGCTCACCACTCTCTGGGTGAAGAAATTTCTCCTCATCCCAGTCCTAAATGGCCTACCCCGTACTCTTAAACTGTGACTCCTAATTCTGGACTATCTAGTTATTGGGATCATCCTTCCTGCGTTTAACCTACCCAGTCCAATTAGAATTTTACATGTATATATGAGATTCTCTCTTTTTCTTCTGAACTCAAGGGAATATAATCCTAACCAATCCAATCTCCTAAGCAGAAAGGATAAAGAAATATAGATTCCTAAATAGAGAATTATGGTTAGGAATCTACAGAACAGACATCACTTCTGCAAACTTAATGAGACTGAGATAGGAAGACAGAGACAAACCAACTTTTTTTGCAACATGTCTTCAAATAGCTTCTTTCACCTCTCAGTCTGCTGAATATTGAAGTCACATGTTAATTATATTGGCAAACCATACACTATTTACAATCAGAATCTGGATTAGATTGCTAGGAATGGGACACATGTTGACTTAATGACTCAATAGCAGCTGGAAACTTAGTTCCTTCCAAGTATGACAGAGGGAGAATGTTTAAACATGCTGCTAGTTAATGTTAAAATTATTTGGCCTACAATCTTAATGAGAAAGCAAAGGAAGAGTGACGTGACTTAGAAGGTGCAGTGTCGATATCAAAATAGAATGTAACGCTTTCTATAAATCACAAACGAAGCTGCAAACAGCTATTGACAGAATGTGCATAAAGTGGCAAATGGAATTAAACAAATTTGAGGTGAAACACATCAATAAAAAACACAACAAAACAAAACATAATCTAAGCCCAATATCTGTAGGAAGCACATTCCTTGAGAAGATCCTGAGAGCTAAGATATACATGCACTTGGAAAGATGAAGGGCTTTTGCCTGAAATGTCGATTTTCCTGTTCCATGAATGCTGCCTGACCTGCTGTGCTTTTCTGGCATCACACTCTCGACTATAATCTCCAGCATCTGCAGTCCTCACTTTGGCCCATTTGGATAAGAGTAGTCGGCATGGCTATGTGCATGGGAGATCATGCCTCACGAATTTGATAAGAGTTTGTTGCTGAGGTGACCAGGAAGTTTGATGAGGACAGGGCATTTGATGTAAGCTATATAGATTTCAGTAAGGCCTTTGATAAGGTTCCACATGATAGACTGCTCTAGAAGGTTAGATTGCATAGAATACACAGGGAGCTGGCAAATTGGATACAAAATTGGCTTGATGGTCGGAAGAAGAGGGTAATAGTAGAAGGATGCTTGTTGGACTGGAGGCCTGTGACTTGTGGAATGCCTCAGGGGTCGATGCTAGGCCCATTGCTGTTTGTTATCGATATCAACGATTTGGATCAGAATGTACAAGGCATGATTAGGAAGTTTGCAGCTGACACTAAAATAGGCAGTATCGTGGACAGCGAGGAAGGTTATCAGAAATTGCAGCAGGATCTTGATCAGCTGGGAAGTGGGTTAAGAATGGAGTTTAATATAGATAAGTGCGAGGTCTTGTATATTGGAAAGTCAAATCAAGGTAGGAGTTTCATGGTAAATGGTAGTGCTTTAAGGAGTGCAGTGGAAGAAAGGGACCTTGCAGTTCAGGTGCACAGTTCTCTGAGAGTGGAGTCACAGGTAGACAGGGCAGTGAAGAAGGCTTTTGGCACACTGGGCCCTTCATCAGTTAGGGCATTGAGTTTAGAAGTTGGGAAGTTATGTTGCAGTTGTACAGGACATTGATGAGGCCACACTTGGAGTATTGTGTTCAGTTTTGGTCACCTTGCAATAGGAACGATGTTATTAAATTGGAAAAAGTACAGAATAAATTCATAAGGATGTTGCCAGGACTCAACAGTCTGAATTACAGGTAGACGTTGGACAAGTTAGGACATTCTTCTTTAGAAGGTTAGAGACTGAGGGAGGATCTTACAGAAGTGTATAAGATCATGAGAGGCATGAATAAGGTAAATGCGCTCAATCTTTTTCCCAGAATTGGGGAATTGAGGACTAATTTATGGTTAGAGGAGAAAGAATATAAGGGAACCTGAGGGGCAACTCTTTTACACAGTGAGTGGTATACATATGGAACGAGCTGCCAGTAGAAGTGGTTGAGGCGGGTACATTAACAAGATTTAAAAGGTATTTAGATAAATGCATGGACAGGAAATGTTTAGAAAGATATGGGTAAGTGCATGGAAATAGGATAGCGTGGATGGACATTTTGGCCAGCATGGCCAAGTTTGGGCGTAAGAGGCAGTCTCTGTGCTTTAGGACTCTATGGCTCTATGAATGGAAATAGGCTCAGCGTTATGGAAGGGCGGAGGAAATTGGAGAATAGGTACACCATTGCCACAGTTTGATAAGGCTGCAAAAATAAACAAGAATACTATGTTCTACCACATGCAGCAAAAAGTTGCTCCATCATGATTCGGCATTCAAAAAAAACGAGCAAAACCAGAGTCAATCCCCCAGAAGGAGCTCCCACATACTCAGTCCTGGAACTTAATATAACACAACTGCCTGGTCATAGAGTGAATGCTGCAACAGAATGCTGCCATTAAAAACCTTATGACCAACACAAGCTGTGTTTCTGAATAAAGTTTAAACTTACCCAGATCTTTTCCAAATCCAGACTGTTTGAAACCCCCAAAGGGAGCTGCAACATCAGTTTTATTATATGTGTTGATAAATACAGTTCCAGCATCAAGTCCATCGCTCACGTACATTGCTTTTCCAATGTCCTGTGTGAAAACCCCTGACGCTAAACCAAACTCAGTATCATTTGCCCGATGCAACACTCCATCAACATCTCTGTAACCAATATAAAGAGAGTAAAATCAGTGCTTCACATTGGACTGTACATTTCATCTCATAACCACAAATATTTCTTCAAATATAAAGCATAGTAGAAAAATACTTGCATTAGATAACAGGTTTATAAAAGAAAGAGCATTAAGAATGAACTGAAAAAGTAAGTGAGAGGTCAAAAGCAGTGAATTTTAATAGATTACTAAGAAATATGTGTGAATCCAGGAAGTGTTTTTTTTAAGTAAGCAAGTGACCACACAAAAATGATGCTAAAAACAGGAGTGACTACTGTTATAAAGCAGAGGTTGACCCCCTTCTGAGAACCAAAACTGAAACACCCAAAGAGGAGCGCCTCACCCTGTTAAAAGGAGTGTGAGAAAGGGTGTAATCCATTTTCATCAAATTTTAGTGGTTAAATAAAAGAAACTCCTGACATTCACTTCACAATCAACAAGCGACAATTTATTTATTTAACTCTTGACAGTGAACAACTTAACTAAACTATTAGAAACTGAACAATCCCCTTCCAGCTACTAACTCTTTTGAAATAATGCAAAATTTGAATGGTATGCTGTTCCAATAAATATAAGTCTCATTCATATACAAAGAAAAGAGTTTAGTCTCGAAATTACAGCCAGATTACATGCCTTCTGGAATTTTCTGTGCCTACTTCATCGCTTCTGTCAGGAACATCTTCTCCTCCATTGGTATTGTTATCAGTTGGATGGTGCTTTGTCTAATACATAGATGACTGTGACTGCCAATTTCTCTCTTGAGAGAGAGATGAGAGCTGAGAGCTTTTACCTCTGGCAGGATGGCAGCTAGCTCTGTAGATTTTTCAACTGCCCCCTTCTTTCATACCTTGATGACCTATCAATATTTTTACAATCGGATTGGCCCGAGGTTGTCAAAATCATCAGGTTTAAATTTGCTAGGTTTTTAGTACCTAAGGGCCTGATTTAAATTGAGTGGCTAAATTTAAAACCTGTTGTCTTGACAAAAACTGCTGCTGGGCCTACTAACTGTCGTGCCTTTTGATACAAATGTTTCAGTTCGGGCTGTCTATGTACCGGCAAACTCAAACTGCTGCCAGACGTCCATTTTAACTCTAAGCATAGAAAAAAACACCATCTTTTAACAGAACCACACAATACATTCCCCATTTTACAATTTTACAAACACCAACTTCACAACACTACAGACCAAAAAGGCAATCTTCTGAAGCAGAGAGTATGGCTATGGTGATGAGTGAGCACTTTGAATCCAATTTCTTTCAAGAAAATATGGGCGGCACGGTGGCACAGTGGTTAGCACTGCTGCCTCACAGCACCAGAGACCCGAGTTCAATTCCCGCCTCAGGCGACTGACTGTGTGGAGTTTGCACGTTCTCCCCGTGTCTGCGTGGGTTTCCTCCGGGTGCTCCGGTTTCCTCCCACAGTCCAAAGATGTGCAGGCCAGGTGAATTGGCCACGCTAAATTGCCCATAGTGTTAGGTAAGGGGTATGGGTGGGTCGCGCTTCGGCGGGGCGGAGTGGACTTGTTGGGCCGAAGGGCCTGTTTCCACACTGTAAGTAATCTAATCTAATCTAATCTTTATTCAAAAGGATACTGCCTCTGTAGCAGTGAAATAGAAATTGGACAGAATGGAAATTCACTCTCAAATAGAGTTTGGAATATGATAGGGGAATCGCTCTGGGTGAGTTACTCTTCGGAGGGTCGGTATGACTTGTTGGGTCAAATGACCTATTTCCACACTGTAGGGATTGTATTGTATTATATTTTATTATATTTTTGGTTTGGATATTTGGGGAACTGCTATTGATGCAGACTTGGATATGGGGAGCATATTTCAAAGTTTATAGATGACAAAATGCAAATACTTAAGAGGATTTAACAATGACAGACATTCAGAGGGTAAAATTTACCATAACTGTTAAATGATTTATTCTAGTCTAATGAATGAGACACTAAATGATCTAATTTTAGATGGGATGCAGAGAAACAGAGAGTCCTGTGGCAAGTAAGGGTGAGTGTGTGCACATATATATACTAACTGAGCACATTGAGAAGGCTGTTAAAACCTTTTGTTTCATACAGGCATATAGTAGAAACGAAAGGAAGTTGGCAAAATCTTAGTACTTTGGTTAGACCATACTAAATTTCGGCACTACAGTTTAAAAGGGACAGTAATGCACTTCGTTGGGTTTTGTCTGTCAGCCCATGTAATATATACCAGAAGACTGGATTCTTGGTGAGTCACATGTCTCCAAGTTTATTCACAACACTAACTACTTTTTGCACTTGTATGAATAGTCTGGGTTGTGTTCTTATTGAAGTCACTGTCACTGCAAACACTGAAGTGACTGACCACACACTGAATCCATTCAGAGAATGTCTAAAAACAAGGCAGTACCTGTACATTAGAATGTCATATACAAAGAACAAAGAACAAAGAAAATTTACAGCCCAGGAACAGGCCCTTTGGCCCTCTAAGCCTGAGCCAATCCAAATGTACTATCTAAATCTGTTGGTCAATTCCTAAGCATTTGTAACCCTCTGCTCCCTACGTACTCATGCATCTATCCAGACACATCTTAAATGAATCTACCTGCTGGCAACATGTTCCAAACATCCACCACCCTCTTTGTGAAGTACTTGTCCCGTGTATCCCCCTTAAACTTTCCACCTCTCACCTTGAACGCGTGACGTCTGGTTATTGAATCCTTCACCCTGGGAAAAAGCTTGTCTCTATCCACCCTGTCTATACCCTTCATGATTTTGTAAACCTCAATCAGGTCTCCCTTCAATCTCGTTTTTTCTCGTGAAAATAAACCTAACCTACTCAATCTCTCTTCATAGCTAGCACCTTCCATACCAGGCAACATTCTCATAAACCTTCTCTTCACCCTCTCCAAAGTGTCCACATCCTTTTGGTAATGTGGCAACCAGAACTGTATACAATATTCTAAATGCAGCCGAACCAATGTCTTGTACCAGGATGGCTGGTCTGGCATCTCTGGAAATATGATAAAACTTTGGGAAGGTTACAGTGAACATTTGATGTAATAGGGATGTGGGACTAGCTAGGTTGAGGGTCTTTAGGTCTGTGGGGAAACCAGAAGAGCTGAGTTTCTTATTGTTAGGACAGAGAAGGTTAAAAGGAAATTTAAGTGAGGTGTTCAAAACCTTGAAAGGTTTGATAGGTTAAATATGAGAAACTGCCTCCAGTGGTAAAACCAGATCTTTTGATTTGAGGTGATAGCAAAAGAATCACAAGTTCTTATAACCTGGCTGTGCTGAACGAAGGGCTGATGCAAGAGATTAAATGATAACATTCAAAAGGGAGTTGGATGAAAATGAAGGAAAACTCTGATGTACAAAGAGTTAGGGGCGTGGGACTAACTAGGGTAGCTTTTCTAAAGAGCCAGTCCAGGTGTGATAGCCTGAATGGTCTCTTTCTGTATTGCACCATTTTAGATTAGGAAATCTTGAACAAAATCTCTCAAAATACAGCTAAATCTTCAATTCTCATAGAAACAGTTCTTGCCTTTGATATACTGTGAACAGGAGAGGTTTCCAGTTTGCCTGCACACCCTCAGTTGCTTCTCATCAATTCCTCAGTCACTATCTATCATCCCCATGCAGTCTCTACCGTAACCACCACCATGAGAGAGAGAGAGAGAGAGAGAGAGAGAGATAGAGAGAGAAAAAGAGAGAGAGAGAGAAAGAGAGAGAGAGAGAGAGAGAGGGAGAGAAGACAGTAGAGTTTATTGTCACCATGTGTTGTGCCTGTACCATTATGCTACAATCTTATTTGGTTTTGAACTTACTGGCTGGACACTTAACTTGCCTCCTTGTCCATACACCTTGCCAGAGTGGGAGTGGCAGTGAACTGGACACACTAAGAAGGGAAAAGATTATGGGAACAGCCATAGAAGATCTGGAGAAGTATGTTTAAGGAGTACCCTCTACAGCTGAAGTGGAAAAGATTGTAATGGATTGAGGTTAGTGACAGAGTCTTGCCGTCTATTTTCCTGTACCAAACTCAAGGAATCTCGTCTATGGCTGAGTCATTTAGAACATAGAACATAGAACATAGAACATAGAACATAGAACAATACAGCACAGAACAGGCCCTTCGGCCCACGATGTTGTGCCGAACTTCTATCCTAGATTAAGCACCCATCCATGTACCTATCCAAATGCCGCTTAAAGGTCGCCAATGAATCTGACTCTACCACTCCCACGGGCAGCGCATTCCATGCCCCCACCACTCTCTGGGTGAAGAACCCACCCCTGACATCTCCCCTATACCATCCACCCTTCACCTTAAATTTATGTCCCCTTGTAACACTCTGTTGTACCCGGGGAAAAAGTTTCTGATTGTCTACTCTATCTATTCCTCTGATCATCTTATAAACCTCTATCAAGTCACCCCTCATCCTTCGCCGTTCCAACGAGAAAAGGCCGAGAACTCTCAACCTATCCTCGTACGACCTACTCTCCATTCCAGGCAACATCCTGGTAAATCTTCTCTGCACCCTCTCCAAAGCTTCCACATCTTTCCTAAAGTGAGGCGACCAGAACTGCACACAGTACTCCAAATGTGGCCTAACCAAAGTCCTGTACAGCTGCAACATCACCTCACGACTCTTGAATTCAATCCCTCTGCTAATGAACGATAATACTCCATAGGCCTTCTTACAAACTCTATCCACCTGAGTGGCAACCTTCAAAGATCTATGTACATAGACCCCAAGATCCCTCTGTTCCTCCACCTGACCAAGAACCCTACCATTAACCCTGTATTCCGCATTCTTATTTGTTCTTCCAAAATGGACAACTTCACACTTGGCAGGGTTGAACTCCATCTGCCACTCCTCAGCCCAGCTCTGCATCTTATCTAAGTCCCTCTGCAGCCGACAACAGCCCTCCTCACTGTCCACAACTCCACCTATCTTTGTATCATCTGCAAATTTACTGACCCACCCTTCGACTCCCTCATCTAAGTCATTAATAAAAATTACAAACAGCAGAGGACCCAGAACTGATCCCTGCGGAACTCCACTTGTAACTGGACTCCATGCTGAAAATTTACCATCTACTACCACTCTCTGCCTTCGACCGGTTAGCCAGTTTTCTATCCAATTGGCCAAATTTCCCTCTATCCCATGCCTCCTGACTTTCCGCATAAGCCTACCATGGGGAACCTTATCAAATGCCTTACTAAAATCCATGTACACTACATCCACTGCTCTACCCTCATCCACATGCTTGGTCACCTCCTCGAAGAATTCAATAAGACTTGTAAGGCAAGACCTACCCTTCACAAATCCGTGCTGGCTGTCCCTAATCAAGCAGTGCCGTTCCAGATACTCGTAAATCCTATCCCTCAGTACCCTTTCCATTACTTTGCCTACCACAGAAGTAAGACTAACTGGCCTGTAATTCCCGGGGTTATCCCTATTCCCTTTTTTGAACAGGGGCACAACATTTGCTACTCTCCAGTCCCCTGGTACCACCCCCGTTGCCAGTGAAGACGAGAAGATCATTGCCAACGGTACTGCAATTTCCTCTCTTGCTTCCCACATAATCCTAGGATATATCCCGTCAGGCCCGGGGGACTTGTCTATCCTCAAGTTGTTCAAAATGTCCAACACATCTTCCTTCCTAACAGATATCTCTTCTAGCTTATCAGTCCGTTTCACACTCTCCTCTTCAACAATACAGTCCCTCTCGTTCGTAAATACTGAAGAGAAGTACTTGTTCAAGACCTCTCCTATCTCTTCCGACTCAATACACAGTCTCCCACCACTGTCCTTGATCGGACCTACCCTCGTTCTCGTCATTCTCAGGTTTCTCACATACGCATAGAATGCCTTGGGGTTATCCTTGATCCTATCCGCCAGGGATTTTTCATGCCCTCTCTTAGCTCTCCTAATCCCTTTCTTCAGGTCCCTTCTGGCTATCCTGTATCCCTCCACTGCTCTGTCTGAACCTTGTTTCCTCAACCTTATGTAAGCCTCCTTCTTCCTCTTTACTAGACATTCAACCTCCCTCGTCAACCAAGGCTCCCTCACACGACCATTTTTTTCCTGCCTGATCGGTACATACATATCAAGGACACGTCGTATCTGCTCCTTGAAAAAGTCCCACATTTCCACCACATCCTTCCCTGACAGCCTATGCTCCCAACGTATGCTCCTCAAATCCTGTCTTACAGCATCGTAATTTCCCTTCCCCCAATTGTAGAAACTTCCTTGTTGTGCGCACCTATCTCTCTCCATAACCAAGGTGAAAGTCACAGAATTGTGGTCGCCATCACCAAAATGTTCACCCACTAACAAGCCCACCACTTGTCCCGGTTCGTTACCGAGTACCAAATCCAATATGGCCTCCCCTCTGGTTGGACAATCTACATACTGCGTTAGAAAAGCTTCCTGGACACACTGCACAAACACCGCCCCATCCAATCTACTTGATCTAAAGAGCTTCCAATCAATATTTGGGAAGTTGAAGTCGCCCATGACTACGACCCTGTGGCTTCTGCACCTTTCCAAAATCTGTTTCCCAATCTGTTTCTCCACATCTCTGCTGCTATTGGGGGGCCTATAATAAACACCCAACAAGGTGACTGCACCTTTCCTATTTCTGACTTCAGCCCATACTACCTCCAGAGGCAGATCCCCCTCAAACTTCCTTTCTGCAACCGTTATACCATTTCTAATTAGCAATGCCACCCCCCCTCCTTTTTTACCACCCTCCCTAATCTTACTGAAACATCTGTACCCAGGAACCTCCAACAGCCATTCCTGTCCCTCATCTATCCATGTTTCCGTGATGGCTACAACATCGTAGTCCCAGGTACCGATCCATGCCTTAAGTTCACCCACCTTATTTCTGATACTCCTTGCATTGAAGTATACGCACTTGAGCCCATCTCTGTGTCTGTAAGTAGTCCCTGTCAGTGCTACCTTCTCCACAGCCTCCCTACAGTCTTGGACATCCTGACACACAGCTAGCTTACTTGCTGGACTACAAGTCCGGATCCCATCCCCCTGCCAAATTAGTTTAAACCCCCCCGAAGAGTGCTAGCAAACCTACCCCCCAGGATATTGGTGCCCTTCTGGTTCAGGTGCAACCCGTCCTGTTTATACAGGTCCCACCTTCCCCAGAATGCAGTCCAATTGTCCAAATATCTGAAGCCCTCCCTCCTACACCATCCTTGCAGCCACGTGTTCAACTGCACTCTCTCCCTATTCTTTGCCTCTCTGTCACGTGGCACCGGCAACAACCCAGAGATGACGACTCTGTCTGTCCTAGCCTTTAGCTTCCAGCCTAACTCCTTGAGCTCTTGAATGACCTCCCCGCCCCTCTTCCTACCTATGTCCTACCTATTTCATTTAGTTTACAGTATAGCACTGCCCGTAACCTCTTTCTATTCACACAGCAAGATGGTAGTTCCACTTCATCATTCAACTCACCCATCTCGAAACTTAGAAATGACCATCACTGGTCCAAAAGATTCTTCTTTCGCAATGAACATGTCATCCTCCACATCAGTGAACACTGTCGGTTCCATGAAGAAACCTAGAACAAAGATAACCACCAGAAACAGAATAATCGCTGCTGAGTCAAGGCTGAAAACTCAAAGTCTTTTGACTACAGGCACAGTATACAGACTACACCATGTCATTTAACAAGTCATTGGACTCAATGGCTTAACTCAGTCTGTTCCTCACCACTTACCAACTCACCATGGAAGGATACAAAAGAATAAAGAACAAAACAAATAGTAAGAGCTAGTAAAAAAAGAGCATAAAAATAAATGTACACTATCAAACCAACAGAGAACATGTTTACAATTACAGGAGAAAAAAACTGGTAATGGTAATATATTATATTACATGCTGAATAATCACTTTAAATCAGTCTTTCCAATGGCATGACCAGTGATCATGCCAGAAGTTTCCAGAAATTTAGTAAATCAGAGGACAGGGAGTTACCAGAAGTAACCTAAGCATAGTAACAGTAATGCAGAGAATCACAGCATTTAATATTGACAAATTTGTAGAACCACGTAATTCTGTTTAAGATTTATATAGGAAGTAGGTGAGAACAGCGCTAGTGCCCAAACTATATTATTGCAAGTTTCTCATGATTCAGAAACAGTTCTATTAGATTGAAAAACTATGCATATATAAGAAAACAGAAAGGGAGAAACTAGGGAATTATTAACTGGTGATCTGAATATTTATTCTGTGGAAATTGTCAGAGTTTGTAAGTAAGGATATGGTGACTGAACACTTTGAAAATATTCAAGTGACGAGAGAGAACCAGCATAGATTTTAAAGGCTAGGTCCTGTCCAACAAATCAAACAAATATTTTTTGAAGAAATGATTGCACTAATGGCTGGAGGTATATTTATTTGGACATTCAGAACATGGTAAACTCCCATGAGGCTATTAGCTAAAGTTGGAGTTCATGGCATGAAAGGCAGATTATTGCCTTGGTTAGGAAATTGGCTGAGTGACAGAGACAGAGACTGGGATGATAGACAATACTTTAACTGTCAGGAAGGGACTTGTTATGCCCCTCAACTATTCACTGCATTCATTACTTACTTAGATTTTGGTGTACAAAACTCCACATTGCCGACAAGGCAGGTAGGTAATAAGTTGCAAAGAAATATTGATACATTAAATGAAAAGGCAAAACTGTGGGAAGTGAATGCAGGACAGATCAGAGAACCTCCTAAACAGTTACAGCTAGAAACAAGAAGGGCTCACTAAATCAGATAATTAAAATGTTTTAACAGGTCCAGAAAATAATCAAAAACCTAACAGAATGCCAATCTATAACTTTATGAGGACTAGAAAACATGCTTAGCTTCAGCAAAATAAAGTTTTGGTTCGAGTTCACCTGCATTCACTGTGAGCAGCCCTAGGGATCACACCTTAGAGAGGAGGTTTTCATCATGGAAGGAGTTACTGTAGATCTACCAGAATGGTACCTCAACTCCAAAGGTTGAAGTAAATGAAGTGATTACAGGCAAACTAGGGTTATATTGCCTGGAATTTAAAAGGCAAACAGGTGATTTGATTAAAGCTTTAAAGATATTAAGGAAAAGGGATATAGTACATAGAGAAAAATTATTTCCACTGGTTAAGTCATCTCTGATCAGGCGACGCTCTAAAAATTAGAACCAGACCTTTCAGAAATAGAATTTTGAAACACTTCCATAAAAGAGATAGGAAATGTTTAAGACTGTATTCCATGAACAGCTACTAAGGTTCAATGAAGTGTCCAAGATTGATGGGACTTTGTTATCTGAAAGGACAATGGGTGAAGACAGATATATGAAGTTAGCTATCAGATGAGCCGTTATCTCACTGAACAGTGGATCAGGTTCACAGGTCTGAATGGGTAAATCTGTTCATACGGCAGAACTGTACACATGCTTAACATTCTATCATCTTTAAAGTCCTCCTGTCTTTCCAGTAACATCCTCTGTTCCTGCCTTCAAGTATGCATAAAAACGAAATACTGCTCAACTGTATCACATAAAAACATGTGGGTTTTTTTGTCAACCCATTTCTATAAAGTTAAAGACTTCATACCAGGTTGCAAAACAGACTTTCCCCCGTATACCAGTGTCGCTCCTTCCTTCACTCCAATCTCACAGTATTCCAGCAGTTTTTCCAGATGAGCTTTATGGTTTTGTGGCCCATGATCTGTTGACCTGTCTAAAGGATCACCAATTTTCATCTTCTTAATCTCCTCAACCTGTATAACAGCATGGGAAATAAAATACAGGACCACCACACATTAATAATGTGCATTTTCTCCTTAAAACGGAAGAACAATAAACAAGAAGAACTTCATGATAACTTACCACTCGCTGAACAAATTTATCATGGACAGATTCTTCAACAAACAAACGGCCAGCAGCAATACAGTTTTCCCCTTTATTGAAATATACTGCACCCATACCCTGCAGGAGGAAGATTAACAATTACATATAAGAAAAGGAATTGCTGTGTTCACTGAACAAGAATTGGGGTCAGTTTTCATTTATTGACAGACTGACTGCATAGTTGTAAACACAAGGATGTCTCAGGTAACACTCACCATTCTTACAGCCTTATCAAGGTCACAGTCATTGAAGATGATGAGTGGAGATTTCCCACCCAACTCCAAAGAGACCTTTTTCAGATTACTCACAGCACAGCTGTTAAACAGATGTTAAAAGGTCAATTATATTATCATTCATTCATATCTCATTTGACAATTGTCATTATAAATTTTTTTTCTCCCATGAGTCAATCCCACTCATACTATTGACAAGTCAAGCTATACCAAAGATCTGTGTATATATGCTCTCATGTAATAAATATAAACACCATCACGTCTGCAAAATATGACAGAATATTGACTGGATGATCGAACCTTGAAGGTTTCTAGAAGTTAAGAATAAAAGAGCATGACTCTGCAGGTGGTATTGTAGTTAAAAGAAAGAGAAATCCCAAAATCTGTTTTAAACCTACACATTCCTTAATAAGCCATTCTTGCTGATTAATCATCAACTCCACCCTCCAATATTTGAACCTGTCTCCTATATTATGATGTCTGAGATTTACTTATTTGTCTTATTTCTATGGAGTTTCCTGTCTATTTTCTCTTCTTTCCAACCCCAATTTCTATCTTCTGCCGACTGCAACCTACCCTGCCTCCCCCATCTGATTCTTGCTTCAATGTTAAGACTGTTCTGTGCACATGTGCAGTGTGAACTTAATGCATGATGCAACAACATACAGGGTCTGGAACCATGCGGATGCACATTTTCAAATGAGCGCAGTTGCCCTGTAGTTGCAGTATTATCAAAAGCTGACTTTCCGAACATTCCACCTACACCCCTGAGATTCTCAGCACTATGTGGTTTCTTTATCAACCTACCTCAGATGTCTTCTTGAATTACACCTTCTGACCATGACTCAGATTTTAAGATTATTCTTTGTCAGAGGGAAGGTCTGTCTGTCACCACAACCAGAAAGGCATAAGAAAGAGTGAAGGATGAAAAAGGCCATTCTTCACCTTATCAATGTTCTGAGCTGTTCAATTTATTGGGTGCTTTAGCTGTTCGACCCACTTCTGCCTTTGTAAAATGTTTTGTTTATTTCTCACATTCTGATTTGAAATTCTCTGTATCTTATTTTGTCTACAACTGCTATTTCATTTACAATTATTGCTCTCAAAAAAGGCAAGGTCATAGTAATTGCTCAACAACCAAAGATTTATCTACTGTTTATTGGTGAGTTGACAATGTCCCGTTGAACATCCTGAAAAAACGATTTTACAACTTACCTTTTCATAATCTGTTTACCGATTGGAGTTGATCCTGTGAACCCCAGTTTGCGAACATCCGGGTGTTCTGACAGCCGCTGCCCAACCAGGCCACCTAGGATTAAATGTGAAGGATTCGATGGCTATTAAATATCTTGATTAATATCAAAGTTCAGTAGTTGCAACCCGATTTGTAGAAATTTGAATAGCAATATAGTATTTTTGTCTGCACAGTGGCTATGTTATTGGAATTGTAGCCAAGAATACTGTGTCTTCATCACCATTCATGGGAATGTCTTATCTCACCAGTGGCACAGTGGTATATGGTCAGCAGAGCATGGTCCAACAGACTCTGAAGCCATGAACTCTCATGGCACCGGGTAAAATGGGCAAATATCCTGCTGATTACCACATGTCCCACAGCTGATGGTGGCTGCAGATATAGTGGATATGCATTGATTGCAATCTCTCAAGATTCCCTAGACACCTGGAAAGGTCCTAGCAAACCACAAATGCAAGACCTTATTCAAGAAAGGAAAGAATCAGAAAATGGGAAACTATAGGTCATTTCTGCCTAATATCTGTCTTCAATGAAATGATGGAATCCCTTATTAACATACCAGTGGTAGAACATTTAGAAATAAATAATTGCTTGGTTGCATAGAACATAAATATTGCTTAAAGATGACCAGAAGTCAAAACTGTTCATCTTTTCATCTGGACTATTACATGAGAAACAGTGTAGGTGCTCCTTTTTTCAAGTCTGACAAATGCAAGACAAAAGGTTCTGATTTCTTGTCTTGTTTTAGTAACATTTAGAAAAATGTAATACAATCAGGTAGTGTCAATACAGTTTTGTAAATGGGAAATTGTGTTGATAAACTTATCAGAAATCTCTGAGAAATACAACAAGCAGGGTGGATGAAAGGGAACCAATAGATGTGTGAGATATTGTGTTATACGTATCTTTACTAACTCACTCACCAGCTCGCTATACTCATTCATACTGCATTCCCATTCATTTGTTCAAAACCCTTCATTGACCTGTAATTTACTTTAAAATGTTTTCATTCATTCATTCATAAAACTGTGGTTTTGTAGTATATTTTACTATTACAATATAGACTAAATTAAAACATCCCTTTCAACCCATTACTGCTTCTTCATTCCTTTAACCCTGATCAGGCCTATTTCTACATCAAAAACTACCTTTGGTTAGATGTCAATGTCATAAAAAATACCATCCCCATCAAGTCTCCACAAAACATTACAATATTAATCAGCCCTTACCAACCATCTATCAGACCTGAGTAGATACAAAACATCTTCCTCAACTAGACCCATACAAATGAACAGAACTGTTAAGAAACTTCCTATCAAAACAGCGCTGGAACTGAATGAATGAGAACTGTCAAAACCGGCAAGTAGAAAACAAAATCTCACAGCCCAATTTAACATTCTCCACATAAAGACATCTATAATTTCTAACTTATTTAGATTATATAGGTTTAGCATTTTTACTAACATAAAGGTTGATTCAATAAAGACCATTTCAAACTTAAAAGATAAAAGAACTAACATCTTTTAATTACACAGCCTGGACAGACACACTGATCAGAGTAGCAGCCAACAGTTAGCAAGTGTTTAAACAATCTCCGGCCTCCCCAGGACTGATGTCAAACAAATTTTTGTATATAATAGATCAAACTATGCAACACCATAATGATAGAATTTTATTATAGAGTCACAGAGATGTACAGCATGGAAACAGACCCTTCGGTCCAACCTGTCCATGCTGACCAGATATCCCAATCCAATCTAGTCCCACCTGCCAGCACCCGACCCATATCCCTCCAAACCTTTCCTAATCATATACCCATCCAAATGCCTCTTAAATGTTGCAGTTGTACCAGCCTCCAGCACTTCCTCTGGCTGCTCATTCCATACACGTACCACCCTCTGCATGAAAAAGTTGCCCCTGAGGTCTCTTTTATATCTTTCCCCTCTCACCCTAAACCTATGCCCTCTAGATCTGGACTCCCCCCACCCCAGGGAAAAGACTATGCCTATTTATCCTATCCATGCCCTCAATTTTGTAAATCCCTATAAGGTCACCCCTCAGCCTCCGATGCTCCAGCGAAAACAGCTCCAGCCTGTTCAGCTTCTCCCTGTAGCTCAAATCCTCCAACCCTGGCAATATCCTTGTAAATCTTTTCTGAACCCTTTCAAGTTTCACAACATCTTTATGATAAGAAGGAGACCAGAATTGCAGGCATTATTCCAAAAGTGACCTACCCAATGTCCTGTACAGCCACAATATGACCTCCTAGCTTTAGTACTCAATAAAGGAAAGCATACCAAATGCCTTCTTCACTATCCCATCTACCTGCGACTCCACTTT
Organism: Chiloscyllium punctatum; assembly: GCF_047496795.1. Taxonomy (NCBI): domain Eukaryota; kingdom Metazoa; phylum Chordata; class Chondrichthyes; order Orectolobiformes; family Hemiscylliidae; genus Chiloscyllium; species Chiloscyllium punctatum. Next base: position 21,092,301 of record NC_092782.1, on the reverse strand, counting down.
CAAGGAGCTATGAACCTGCACTCCAAGGTCTCTTTGTTCAGCAACACTCCAGAAGACCTTACCATTAAGGGTATAAGTCCTACTAATATTTGCTTTCCCAAAATGCAGCACCTCGCATTTATCTAAATTAAACTCCATCTGCCACTTCTCAGCCCACTGACACATCTGATCAAGATCCCATTGTAATCTGAGGTAACCCTCTTTGCTGTTTACTACACCCCCAATTTTGGTATCATCTGCAACCTTACTAATTATACCTCTTATGCTCACATCCAAGTCATTTATATAAATGATGAAAAGTAGTGGACCCAGCACCGATCCTTGTGGCACTCCACTGGTCACAGCCTCCAGTCTTAAAAACAACCCTCCACCACCACCCTCCGTCTTCTACCTTTGAGCCAGTTCTGTATCCAAATGGCTAGTTCTCCCTGTATTCCTTGAGATCTAACCTTGCTCACCCATCTCCCATGGGGAACCTTATCAAATACCTTACTGAAGTCCATATAGATCACATCTACTGCTCTGTCCATTTCAATTTTTTTGTTACTTCTTCAAAAAACCCAATCAAGCTTGTGATACATGATTTCCCACGCACAAAGCTATGTTGACTATCCCTAATTAGTCCTTGCCTTTCCAAATACATGTACATCCTGTCCCTCAGGATTCCCTCCAACAACTTGCCCACCACCAATGTCAGGCTCACTGGTCTATAGTTCCCTGGCTTGTCCTTACCACTCTTCTTAAACAGTGGCACCACGTTAGCCAACCTCCAGTCTTCCGGCACCTCACCTGTAACTATCGATGATACAAATATCTCAGCAAGGGGCCCAGCGATCACAGAGTCTAGGGTACACCTGATCAGGTCCTGGGGATTTATCCACTTTTATACATTTTAAGATATCCAGCACATCCTCCTCTGTAATATGGATATTTTGCAAGATGTCACCATCGGTTTCCCCATATTCTATGTCTTCCATATCCTTTTCCACAGTAAATACTGATGCAAAATACTCGTTTAGTATCTCCCCCATTTTCTGTGGCTCCACACAAAGACCGCCCTGCTGATCTTTGAGAGGCCCTATTCTCTCCCGAGTTACCCTTTTGTTCTTAATGTATTTGTTAAAACCCTTTGGATTCTCCTTGACCCTATTTGCCAAAGCTATCTCATGTCCCCTTTTTGCCTTCCTGATTTCCCTCTTAAGTATTCTCCTACTGCCTTTAAACTCTTCTAAGGATTCATTTGATCTATCTTGTCTATACCTGACATATACTTCCTTCTTTTTCTTAACCAAAGCCTCAATTTCTTTAGTCATCCAGCATTCCCCATACCTACTAGCCTTCCCTTTCACCCAAACAGGAATTAATTATCTCTAGTACATGGAATATACTGGAGTACTCTTCATTTGACCGAATGAATACATTTCCAAAAAAATTGAAGAAGCCCAACACCAAAAAAAGCCCAAATGAATGGCATTCTATCTACCACCTTCAGCATTCATTCCCTCCACGACCAGTGGCAGCAACTGTGCACCACTGACAAGATGCACTACAGTAACTCACGAAGACCCCTTAGCTAGCATGAAACATATTTGACACATCTAACAACTCAAAGAACATGGGTAATAGATCCATAGGAATTAGCTGTAAGTTCCATTCCAAGCAGTGCACCATGCAGATAACGAAATATACTTCCATTCCTTAATTGCCATGACTTCAAAAATCAATTCTCTCTCTAGCAACATTGTACATATGGTTCAAGAGGACAGTTCACCACCACCTTCTCCTGAGCAATTAGGAATGGACAATAAATATTAATAAACGTCAATGATATCCACATCCCAGAACAGAACTAAAAACAGACAAGCCTAGCATAGAATAGGTTACATTGTAGATGAATTAATTCAGGAATGACAGGCTACACTGACTGAGAAGCTTGATGGTGCCTATTGTAGGAGTGGAAGGTAATGGATTGGGGAACAAAGCTTGCTCCCCATTGAGGTCAGATCTCAGCACTGAGTGCAGTGTTAAAAAACAATCTGAGAGAGATTCATTATATAGCATCACAGCAGATAGCAGTTCTGACAGAATTCAAAACCAGCTCCCCTTGTAGGATAAGTCCTCTCCACAGCAAGCTTCATTCTAAATCTACTTTTTGTCTAGCACATTCTGCCATTTTCCTGCTCCATCCTAGCACTAGTGCATCCAGTAGCCTCATTTCCACTAACAAACTTTCATCTGGTTGCCCTTCCCCTTTACCTTAATTCCACTGGATCTCCTCTCCTGCAGAGTTCTGCACTCAGCACAGTTAAGTATGAGAGAGGTGTGGATGATGCAATAACTCATTGTTTAGACAGCATTGAAATACAGAACTAGTTAGTCACTCCCAAAATATATTGAACAATTCCAACAAAAGAAGAGTTTGTCAGTTCACCTGATCCAGGAAGAATATTGATAACTCCTTTCGGTATTCCAGCACGTGCTGCCAATTCAGCAAACTTCAGTGCAGTCAGCGGAGTCACCTAAAATGGAATAAAATCCAGACACAGTTACCAGAGGAGAATCTGGGGTCAAGTGTACCCTAACTCACTAAATGGAAAGCCCAAATATTGAATCAAATCTTGAATTTTACAATCATTCTCCACTATTCAAAAACTGGGTGAGGAATAAAACTAATTTCATTCAATTCCCAAATCCCTGTGTTTGGGTTCAAATTACACTCAGAGGTGACTTATGCTATGTTTGTTGGTCATTTCTGCTGAACAGAATAATAAAAACAAGGATTTAAAAATCACTATGATTATTTCAAAATTGCTTGAAACATACTAAATTACATAAAGAGACCATGTGGGTTTTGAAACAACCTACTCATACTGGCTTCAACGTTTTTCATTCTTTCATGGGCTGTGGAAATGCTGGCTAGGTTATTTCACAACCACTGGATATTTCAAATCACTTCATAGCCAATGAAGTACTTTTTGAAATGTAGTCACTGTTGTAATGCAGCAGCCAATTCGCACACAGTGAACTCCCACAAATACATAATAATAATGAGCAGAGAGTATGGTTTTCAGGATGTTTCTTACCTTTAGGGTGTTAATAAATATTGATCAGGGTATCAGTAGAACTCAGCTGCTCTTCTTCTCCATGGGATCTTTTACATGCACTGAGGCAGACAGGCCTCAGTTTAACATTTTATTCAAAAGTCAGCACTCACTGATTATTCACTGGTTACTGCGCTGGACTGGAATTTGAACCCAGAACCTTATCATGAGCGGGTTTGTTAGCTACCAACTGAGCCATGACTAACACCCCAGCATAAAGGCACTGCTCGATTTAGGGTAGCAACTTAGCCCACCGATATTACACATTTGCTTAAGGAAGAATTACTTTACATCAGCATGACTCATCTCAGCTTTACTGGATACAGTGAGGGCTGTAGAGTTGGTGAATTAGCTGACCATGCCACCATGGTACAGGAACATATACAAGATAGGAGTAGGAAGGAATGCAGTGGCAATATATAACAATATAATGAGGGGCACTGATACAGTTCTCTTCAGCAAACACAGGGGTCCAGAGGGCTATGCTGATATCAGGGCTTGGGATATCTGCTTAGTGTTATTTAATGTCCAATGAAACAAAATAAATTTAAAGTCTCATAGTAAAGGCATCCATAGGTTCCAATGATCATATTATAATTGAATTTAATATTCAGTTTTAGGGAGAGAGGAGCGAGTCCAAGACTACTACTTTAAAAATATAAATAAGAGTGATTCTATGAGGGCATGAAAGCAGAGCTGGCTAAAGTCAACATGCAAATTAATTAAAGGGTAGAGTTGCTGTAGCAGGCATCAAAGGGAATATGATAGAATACACAGAATAGATAAATTCCAAAGAGTAAGAAAAATCCAAAGGGGCAGACCCCTATCCATGGTTGACCAAAAATGCTAAAGATAGAATCAAAGTAAACAAGTTGCATATAATCGCACAAAGACAGGTGGCAGGTCAGAAGATTGCACAGAATATAAAAATACAGCAAAAAGTGACTAAAAACTTAATGGGGAAAAGCTTGGAGTACAACTGAAAACTAGCCAGAAATATAAAAACAGATGGTAAGAGTTTAATAGCTTAAAAGAACGAGTTAATAAAATTAGCATTGGTCCTTTGGAAAGAGAGTCTTGAGTATTAATAATGAAAATGGGGAAATTGAATGGTATTTTGCAACAGTCTTCACAGGACACAAATAACATACCAGAAGCAGTGATATAACGAGGAAACAAAAGTGAGGAAGGAAATCAAGAAAATCACAATCACTGAATTTATACTGAATAAATTCTTGGAGCTACAACCTGACAAGAGCTCAAGTCCTAATGGACTTTAACTTCAGGTCTTAAAAGAAGTGGTTAGTGAGATAGCTGGTATACTGATTGTAAGTTTGAGTATGTGGGAAGATGAGAGTAAAGAAGTCAGAACTGAGATTTCAAGATCGCAATAAGGCACCGGCAGGCAAGAAGTTGGTTTGAAGTATGTCTACTTCAATGCCAGGTGCATCCAGAATAAGGTGGGTGAACTTACAGCATGGGTTGGTACATGGGATTTCATTGTTGCAACCATTTCAGAGACAGGAATGGTTATTGCAGGTTCTGGGATTTAGATGTTTCAGTAAGAACAGAGAAAATGGTACAAGAGGGGTTGGTATGGCACAGTTAGTCAAGGGCAGTATCGCGGTTGCAGAAAGGACGTTTGAGGACTCCTCTACTGAGGTAATATGGGCTGAGATTAGAAACAGGAAAGGAGAGGTTACCTTGTTGGGAGTTTTCTATAGGCCTCCAAATAGTTCCAGAGATGTAGATACAGCTTAGCAAGGATGATTCTCTATAGGAGCAAGAGTGACAGGGTAGTTGCTACAGGCTTTTAACTTTCCAAATATTGACTGGGAATACTTGACTGGGAAAAGTTCAAGTACTTTAGATGGGTCAGTTTTTGTCCAATGTATGCAGGAGTGTTTCCTGACACAGTATGTCCTTAGGCTGACAAAGGGTGAGGCCACATTGGATTTGGAACCAGGCCAGGTGTTAGATTTGGAGATAGGTGAGCACTTTGGTGATAGTGACCAAAATCCAGTTATGTTTAACTTAGTGATGGAAAAGGTTAGGTATATATCGCAGGGCAAGAGTTGTAGCTGAGAGAAAGGCAATTACAATGTGATTAGGCATCGGATGGGGAAGGAAACTGGAGGGGATGGGCAAAATTGATACGTGGAACATATTCGAGAAAGTATATACTTTTCAAACAGAGAGGAAGTGGGTGAGTGAGGGAGCCGTGGTTTACTAAGGAAGTTGAATCTCTCTTCAATAGGAAGAAGAAGGCTTATGTTAGGATGAGATGTGATGGCTCAGTTAAGGTCCTTGAGAGTTATAAGTTAGCCAGGAAAGACCTAAGCAGAAAGCTAAGAGGAGCCAGGATGGGACATGAGAAGTCACTGGCAGATAGGATCAAGGAAAACCCTATGGTTTTTATTAGCAATATCAGGAATAAAATGACTAGAGTAAGATTAGGGCCAATCAAGCATAGTGGTGGGAAGTTGTGTGTGGAGTCAAAGGAGATAGGGGAAGCACTAAATGAATACTTTTTGTCAGTATTCACACTGGAAAAAGACAATGTTGTTGAGGAGAATACGGAGGTACAGGCTACTAGACTAGATGGGATTGAGGTTCACAAGGAGGTGGTGTTAGCAATTCTGGAAAGTGAAAAAAATAGATGAGTCCCCTGGGCTGGATGGGTTTAATCTTAGGATTCCCTGGATGCCGGTGGGGTGGGGGTGGGGGTGGTGAAAGTGGAGGGGGGATTGCCGACCCTTTGGCTTTAATCCTTATGTCATCATTGTCTACAGGAATAGTGCCAAAAGACTGGAGGATAGTAAATGTTGTTCCTTTGTTCAAGAAGGGGAGTAGGGACAACCTTGGAAATTATAGACCTGTGAGGCTTACTTCAGTTTTGGGTAAAGTTTTGGAAAGGATTATAACAGATAGGATTTATAATCATCTAGAGATTAATAAGTTGATTAAGGATAGTTAACATCGTTTTGTGATGGGTAGATCGTGCCTCACAAACCTTATTTAGTTCTTTGAGAAGGTGACCAGACAGGTAGATGAAGGTAAAGCAGTTGATGTGGTGTCTATGGATTTCAGTAAGGCGTTTGATAAGGTTCCCCACGGTAGGCTATTGCACAAAATAGGAGAAAGTGTGGATTGCAGATGCTGGAGAGAGCTGAAAATGTGTTGCTGGAGAAGCGCAGCAGGTCAGGCAGCCACTAAGGAGCAGGAGAATCGACATTTCGGGCATGAGCCCTTCTTCAGGAATCAAATTCCTGAAGAAGGGCTCATGCCCGAAACGTCGATTCTCTTGCTCCTTGGATGCTGTCTGACCTCCTGCGCTTTTCCGGCAACACATTTTCAGCTATTGCACAAAATACAGAGGCATTGGATTGAGGGTGATTTAGCGGCTTGGATCAAATATTGGCTAGTTGAAAGAAGACAGAGGGTCGTGGTTGATAGGAAATATTCATCCTGTAGTTTAGTTACTAGTAGAGAGAGCTCAGTCCAGGTATGTAGATCCTTGAAAGTTGCTACCCAGTTGATAAGGTTGTCAAGAAGACATATGGTGTGGTAGAGGGATTGAGTACTGCAAGGATATGTTTTGGGTCCACTGTTGTTTGTCATTTATATAAATGACCTGGATGAGGGCATAGAAGGATGGGTTAGTAAATTTGCAGATGACACTAAGGTCGGTAGAGTTGTGGATAGTGATGAAGGATGATGTAGGTTACAGAGAGATATAGACAAGCTGCAGAGCTGGGCTGAGATATGCTAATGGAGTTTAATATAAAAAAGTGTGAGGTGATTCACTTTGAAAGGAGTAACAGGAATGCAGAGTACTGGGCAACCGGTAATATTCTTGGTAGTGTAGATGAGTAGAGAGAGCTCCGTGTCCAGGTACATAGATCCTTGAACGTTGCTACCCAGTTGATAGGGTTGTCAAGAAGACATATGGTGTGGTAGAGGGATTGAGTTCGGAACTATGAGATCCTGCTGCAGCTGTACAAAACTCTGGTGCGGCCATATTTGGAGTATTGCGTACAGTTCTGGTTACTGCATTATGAGATGGATGTGGAGGGTTTGGAAAGGGTTCAGAGATGATTTGCTAGGATGCTGCCTGGTAAGGAGAGAAGGTCTTACGAGAAAAGATTGAGGCACTTGAGGTTGCTTTCATTGGAGAGAAGATGATTGAGAGGTGACTTAATTGAGACATATAAAATAATCAGAGGGTTAGATAGATTGGACAGTGAGACCCTTATTCCTCAGATGGCGATGACTAGCACGAGGGGACATAGCTTCAAATTGAGGAGTGATGGAAATTGGACAGATGTCAGAGGTAGTTTCTTTACTCAAAGAATAGAAGGGGAATGGGACGCGGTGCCAGCAACAGTTGTAGACTCGTCAACTTTATGGGCATTTAAATGGTCGTTGGATAGGCATATGGACGAGAATGGAATAGTGTAGGTTAGACGAGCTTTAGATTGGTTTCACAGGTCGGTGCAAGATCGAGGGCCGAAGGGAATGTAATGTACTGTAATGTCCTATGCTCTAAGCTTTCAAAACTCCTTTGATATAGGTACAGTCACATTACATTGGAAGATAGTGAATGTAATTTCTTTATTCAAAAAGAGAGGTAGACAGAAAGTAGGAAACCACAGGCCAGTTATATTAACATCGGTCATGGGAAAAATGTTATTTTTAAAAGAAGTTAGAGCATGGTATTTGGATACATTCAAAGTAGCCAAGCAGTGTCAGTATGGTTTTGTGAAAGGGAAATCACGTTTGACCATCTGTTAGAGTTCTCTAAGGAAGTAAAATGTGATGTGGATGAAGAAAAACCAGTGATGAACTGCAATTGGATTTTCTGTAGCCATGTGAAAAGGTCCCACATCAAATGCTTTTGCAAAAAATTAAAGCTCATGATGTAAGTGTTGGTACATTGAGGTGGATAGAAGATTGGATGGCTTACAGGAAGGGAGTACGTGTAAGTGGATCATTTTCAGGTTGGCAAAATGTGGTGAACCATAGAATTAGTGCCGTAACCTTGTCAGTTTATAATTTATATAAATAACTTGGATGAAGGAATGGTAGGCATTGTGTCATCAGCAAATTTGGCAAAAAGATAGGTAGAAAACTAAGTTATAAAGAGAATGAAAGGAGCTTACAAAAAATGTTAATGAGTGGGAAAAGATCTGACAAATTGAATATGATGTGGAACATGTGAAAATGCCCATTTTGGCAGGAAGCAAAGAAAGAGAAGTATATTATCTAGATGGTGAGATTTTACAGAACTCTAACTTGCAGAAGAACTTGGGCATTCCAGAAGATGAATTCCAAAAGATTAATACAGCAAGTAATTAATAAAACTAATGGAAGGCTCATATTTATCATAAGTGGAATTTAGTGCAAAACTAGGGAGGTGATATTTTAGTCAAACAGGGCACTATTGAGACATATTGGAATACTGTGCGCAGTATTGGTCCCCTTACTTAAGGAAAGAAATAAATGTGTTGGAGAAAGTTCAGGTAAGATTTACCAGACCAATTTCTAGAAATAGAGCAATGTCTTATGAGGTCAGGATAGGCTTATATTTTCTGTGGATTTTGAAAGAGTAAGATGTCATTCACCTGAAACATAAGATCCTGAGGGGTCTTTACTGGGTTATTATTTCCTCTTCTGGAGGAATCTAGAACTCTGGGATTCTTTAAAAATTAGGGGTTGCCCATGTACAACACAGATTAGGCTTTTTTTTCTTTCAGAGCATCATGAATCTTTGGAACCCTCTGAAAAGATGATGCGTTCTTGAGTATTTTTAAGACAGAGGGTGAAAAGTTATCAGGGGAAGCAGAAATGCTTTTCAGTCAGATCAAACATTAGCAGAGCAAGCTTGAGAATTTGAACGGCCTCTTCCTTGCTCGTATGCATATTTTAAGATGCTTGTACATAACAACTTTAATGTAACAAAATTTCCAAAGGGCTTCTTAGGTATATTATAAAACAATCTTTATCACAAAGGTGCATACATAGATCTTGGGTCTCCTGTTTAGGAGATTTATTTGATGGGGAGGTCATGATATCTTTCGAGTAGCTGAGTCAGAAATATGAGCTATCTCGGAGGGACCTCTTTCATTACTTTCAGGTTAGGGACTTTTTGCAGAAAAAGATGACATTGATGGTTAGTCCCCATAAGTCGGATACGGAGAGTACAGTGCTCCGGTCTACAGGCGCGCTCTCGGTCAGCACCCTCTACCACTTGTTAGGAGGTAATGTTCCAAAAGGCTATGCGGAGCCTGGAATCGGGAATTGGGGGTGGGAATCTCATCAGAGATGTGGGAGGATATTTGGGAGAATGTAAGGAAGATTTTGATTTGTAACAGGACGCAGACTATGCATTGAAGGTACTCCACAGGGCTCACTTGGCACTTGAGCGGCTTGCAAACTTTAAGACAGCAGTGTCCCCAGTGTGCCCCAAATGTAAAACAGATGTTGGCACTCTTACTCATTGCTTGCTGTCATGCCACAAGCTTCGTAGGTATTGGGGTGCCACAGCGAGTGTTTGGAAGGGGTCTTGAGAACTGAGGTCAAGATGGATCCAGTGTCCCTCCTCGTGGGTTTGCCAAATCTCCCTTCTTTGGATGTGCATGGGAAGAAACTGTTTAATATTCTTTCACTCTGTTCTAGGAAGAATATTCAAATAAGCTGGTGGCCCCAGAATCCCCTGGGACTGGCGCAGGTTAGCTATGGAGTACACCCCCCTGGACTTCTTTACGAGTATGGTGCACCAGAAAACGGAATTGTTTTATAGACCTTGGCGGCCCTTTCTAAATTATTTTGATGCAGACTTGGTGGCTATATTGGTCAGGGCCTTTGTGTAGTCATGAGGGCTCTGTCTGGCAGTCGAGGGACCCCTGGGGGGAAGAATCCTGAACAAGTACGGGTTTGCTTACTCATGCTCCCAGTAGTGGGGAGCTTTGGTGGAATTGCACTGAGTGGAGTAACTTAACGAATATAACTTAATTTACCTTGGTTTAATTTTTTTTTCTTAGTTATTTATTGAATTGCAGTTTTTTTAGATTTTTTTTTTCCTCAGTGGTTTGTGGAGTAGAATAGTTTGTTTTCTGATATTGCCATTACATTATAAGATTGATATACTATTTTGTAGTGATATTGTAATTTTGTAAAAAATTTATAATATTTTTTTCTCAATAAAAATATTTATTTTTATTATTTTATTGTGAGAATGATACATACGAGTATTTCAGACCTTGGGGTCTAGGCATTTTAAGGCATAGCTATCAAAGCTGAAACAATCACAATTGAGGATGGACATGAGGCCAGTACTAATATCACAGAGAGCTGTGGAGATGAAGGTTACAGAGATAGAAAGGGGCAAAGTCACGGTGGGACTTGAAATAAGAAACAGGCTTTTACAATCAAAGTTGCTTGACCAGGAACCAGAATAATATCACTATGACAGAAGAACAGAACTTGAGATAAGACACAGTTCAAGGTTTGTGCAAAGATTTGTAGTTTGGGTGCCGGTTGCTGTAGTTGCGGGTATGTTCACCGAGTTGGGAAGTTGATTTGCAGGCGTTTCATCCATAGAACATAGAACATAGAACATAGAACAATACAGCGCAGTACAGGCCCTTTGGCCCTCGATGTTGCGCCGATCCAAGCCCACCTAACCTACACTAGCCCACTATCCTCCATATGCCTATCCAATGCCTGTTTAAATGCCCATAAAGAGGGAGAGTCCACCACTGCTACTGGCAGGGCATTCCATGAACTCACGACTCGCTGAGTAAAGAATCTACCCCTAACATCTGTCCTATACCTACCACCCCTTAATTTAAAGCTATGCCCCCTCGTAATAGCTGACTGCATACGTGGAAAAAGGTTCTCATGGTCAACCCTATCTAAACCCCGAATCATCTTGTACACCTCTATCAAGTCACCCCTAAACCTTCTTTTCTCCAATGAAAACAGCCCCAAGTGCCTCAGCCTTTCCTCGTACGATCTTCCTACCATACCAGGCAACATCCTGGTAAACCTCCTCTGTACCCGTTCCAGTGCCTCCACATCCTTCCTATAGTATGGCGACCAAAACTGCACACAATACTCCAGATGCGGCTGCACCAGAGTCTTATACAACTGCAACATGACCTCAGGACTCCGGAACTCAATTCCTCTACCAATAAAAGCCAGTACGCCATATGCCTTCTTCACTGCACTATTTACCTGGGTGGCAACTTTCAAAGATCTGTGTACATGGACACCAAGATCCCTCTGCTCATCCACACTACCAAGTATCCAACCATTAGCCCAGTACCCCATCCTTTTGTTACTCATACCAAAGTGAATCACCTCACACTTACCTACATTGAACTCCATTTGCCACCTTTCTGCCCAGCTCTGCAGCTTATCTATATCCCGCTGTAACCTGACACATCCTTCCTCAGTGTCCACCACTCCCCCAACTTTCGTATCATCCGCAAACTTGCTCACCCAACCTTCTAGCCCCTCCTCCAGGTCATTTATAAAAATGACAAACAGCAATGGTCCCAAAACAGATCCTTGCGGAACACAGCTAGTAACTGCACTCCAAGATGAACCTTTACCATCAACTACTACCCTCTGTCTTCTTCCAGCCAGCCAATTCCTAATTCAAACCTCCAACTCACCCTCAATGCCATACCTCCGTATTTTTTGCAGTAGCCTACCATGGGGCACTTTATCAAATGCCTTACTAAAATCCATATACACCACATCTACCGCTTTCCCCTCGTCCACCTCCTTAGTCACCTTCTTGAAGAATTCAATAAGGTTTGTGAGGCACGACCTGCCCTTCACAAAACCATGCTGACTATCCCTGATCACATTATTCCTATCCAGATGTTCATAAATCCTATCCCTTACAATTCTCTCTAAGACTTTGCCCACAACAGAAGTGAGACTCACTGGCTTACTGTTACTAGGGTTATCCCTACTCCCCTTCTTGAACAAGGGAACCACATTTGCTATCCTCCAGTCTTCTGGCACTATTCCTGTAGACAACGAGGACAGTGTCTAGGTAACATCTTCAGCAGTATATAGGAGACTCCAAAGCACTGAAGATGTCACCTAGACAGGGGACAAAACATTTGCAAAAAAAATCTGCACAGCAAACGTACCCACAACAATGGCATAAGACACAGTCTTTGACGACCTCAAATTCCCCTCAAAACCAGAAAATATACATGACAAAAAAAAAAGGGAATTAAAACTCCACTCTGCCGAGGATTTGCAGAATTCTTGCTGGTTCCAGAAATCCCCACATGATGGTAGTGGTAGCTGCCAAGTTATTAGGAGAAGTGAAATTTGATCTGTTTTCCCATTTAGAGATCGGGCATTTCCAGCTATTATCATATAACTGTTTGATAGCTGATTAGATATTATTACAAGTGGAGTCTGGACAGTCAATTGTGACTACTGACAAATCAACTCAAAAAGGAGATTCGTAACAATTCAAGCTTGTGCTGATTTACCTGTGCCGGTTTCAGCACTAAAGTGTTGCCTGCTGCCAGACAAGCAGCACTCTTCCATGCCAGCATCATAAGAGGATAATTCCAGGGAATAATGATCGCACAGACTCTGGAAAACATCAATAATCAGCCATCACATACAAATCAACCACTGTTGTCCCAACATTCTCCCTTTAAAAAATTTTAGACATCCAGGCTATTTACCAAAACAACCATCAAACGAATTCACCATCTTACCCAAGTGGCTCCTTCTTTGTATATGTTAAATTACGATTGGGACGAGCTTGATTAATGGGGATTGTAGAACCCTAAAGAATATCAAAAATGGCACAGGTTAAATTTTCATCTGGACACTTTTTTAAAAAATAACTAAATTGAATTTTAAGTTCTTGAAGTGAACCCGCTGTGTAATAAGAAGTGGTAATCAGGAGAGTTCGACTAGAGTCATACACATGGAAACAGACCCTTTGGTCCAACTCATCCATGCCGACCAAGTATCCCAAACTAAACTAGCCCCACACTGATCTAATGTACTTTAAATGTTGTAACTGTACCTGCACCTACCACTTCCTCTGGCTGTTGATTCCAAATACGAACCATCCCCTGTGTGAAGAAGGTATCCCTTAGGTCTCTTTTAAATATTTCTCCTCTCTCCTTAAAAATATGCCCTCAAGTTTTGAACTTCCCTACCCTCGGGAAAATACCTTTGCAATTCACTTTATCTCTGTCCTCCATGATTTTATAAATCTATATAAGATCAACCCCCACTCCATTCCCCACAAAAAAAATGTCTCCTGCACTCCAGCAAAAAAAGTCCCAGCTTATCCAGTTTCTCCTTATAACTCAATCATGACAGTTCTGGTAACATTCTATTCAATCTCTTCTGAACTCTTTCCTATTTAATAATATCCTTCCTGTAGCAGGGTGACCAGAACTGTACACAGTACTTCAAAAGTTGCCTCATCAATGTGCTGCACAACGTCCACATGACATCCCAACTCCTATACTCAATGGTCTGAGCAATGAAGGCAAGTGTGCCAAACACCTTCATAACCACTCAGTCTACCTGTGACACAACTTTCAAAGAAATATGTACCTGAAACCCTAGGTCTCTCTCTGTTCGACAACATGACCCAGGGCCCTATCTTTAACTAAATAAGTCCTGCCCTTGTTTGTTTTACCAAAATGCAATACCTCACATTTATCTAAATTAAACTCCATCTGCCATTCCTCAGCCCACTGGCCGAATTGACCAAGATCCTTTTATAATTTTATATAAGCTTCTTCACTGTCAACTATACCACCAATTTTGACGTCATCCGCAAGCTTCCTAAACATGCCTCCTAAATTCTCATCCGAATAATTTATATAAATGATCAACAAAAGTGGACCCAGCACCAATACCTGTGGAACACAGCTGTTCACAGGCCTCCAGTCCAGTCCAAAAACACCCTCCACCATTTCCCTCTGTCTCCTACCGTCATGTCAATTTTGTATCCAATTGGCAAGTTCTTTCTGAATCCCACATGATCTAACTTTACTAGTTAGTCTACCATGCAGAACTCTGTCAAAAGCTTTACTAAAATCGACGTAGACAATGTCTACTACTCTGCCCTCATCAATCTTTTTGGTTATGTTCTCATAAAACTCAATCAAGTTTGTGAGACACGATTTCCCATGCACAAAGCCATGCTAACTATCCCTAATCTGTCCTTGCCTCTCCAAATGCATGTGAATCATATCTCTCAGAATCCCTTCCAACAGTTTGCCCACCACTTATGTCAGTCTCACCTGCCTATAGTTCTCAGATTTCTCCTTACAGCCTTTCTTAAATAAAGGCATAACATTAGCCATTCTCCAGTCCTTCAGCATCTCACCCACAGCTGTAGATGATACAAATATCTCTGTTAGGGGCCCTGTAATTTCTTCCCTAACTTTTCACAACATCCTGTGATACACTTGTTCACGTCCTGGAGATTTATCCACCTTTACGTTTTTACCTTTACTTGCGTTCCACCACTAGTTGGAACAGTGGTCCCAGTCCAAAAAAAACATAAATATGTTCATCCCATGACCAGGAATATTTCTTTGCTTGTGAACTCAAACACACACCACACATTTTGGAAAAATAACCTACTAAGCTCCCAAGAGCCACTGGATACAATTATGAAACTATTCAATTTTTGTTTATAATCAATGTATAGAGGAACCTCGATTATCCAAATGACACAGGCAAGGAGTATTTTGTCGGATCAATGAATGTTCAGATAATCAAATGCTGGATAACAGTTTAGCCAAGCATTGGGATTTGCAGTCTTGCCGGATAATCTGAAATTTGGATAATTGAATGCTGTATAATCGAAATTTGTCTGCATTCTAAAGGTAAGTTTTCAAATTGAAATGCTTCAGAATCAAGCTATACGACTCTGAAATGGAGGCAGTAGGGTGGATAGTGAGGTCTTCAGGGTAGATGAGCACAGGAAGCCACTCAAATGGTAAGAAGGGAGGAAAACGTTGAAAGGAATGTAGTGGTAACAAGGGTCAGTATAATCTGAACGATTGACACAGTTCCTTGCATCAGAGAGTGAAAGATCAGAAAACTGTCTTGTCTGCTCAGTTCCAGTCATCACCACAGAGCTGGAAAGGAACTGGCAGTGGGAGGGGGATAGGAGGGCCAATCTTTGACCTTTGTTGTTGATCCCCAGGACTATGATTATGACTCTATCTTGTTGCTTATCTGTGTTTTGCTAAAGTAACGTTATTAAGAATAAATTGTTGATTTTTGTTTAATTTGTAAACATGGTGTCCAAAATTTGTTAGTGTTAGAGTCTGGTTAGGAACAATTGGGCAATGTAAGCAAGTGTTAGGTAATCAGTTTGGACCGAAGAGATCATCAGATCATAAGACATAGGAGCAGAAATTGGGCCATTCAGCCCATCGAGTCTGCTCTGCCATTCAATCATGGCTGATACGTTTCTCAACAGCATTCTCCCACGTTCTCCCTGTAACCTTTGATCCCCTTGACAATCAAGAACCTATCTATCTCTGTCTTAAGTATACACAATCACCTGTCTTCCACAGCCTTCTGTGGCAATGAATTCCATAGATTCACCAATCTCTGGCTAAAGATGTTTTTCCTCCTCTCCGTTCTGGAAGGGTCTTCCCTTTAATCTAAGCCTGTGCCCTTGAGTCCAAGTCTTTCTGGCCAATGGAAACATCTTCCTAACATTCACTCTGTCCAGGCCATTCAGTATTCTATAAGTTTCAATTAGATCCCACCTCATCCTTCTAAACCCCATTGAGTATAGACCCAGAGTCCTCAAACGTTCTGTGTATGTTAAGTGTTTCATTCCTGGGATCATCCTGTGAACCTCCTCTGGACCCGCTGCAGGGCCACTACATCCGTCCTGAGGTACAGAGCCCAAAATTGCTCACAATACTCTAAATGTGGTCTGACCAGAGCCTTATAAAGCCTCAGAAGTACATCCTTGCTTTTATATTATGGTCCTCTCGAAATAAATGTATTTGCTTTCCTAAATACCGACTCAACCAGCAAATTTACCTTAAGAGAATCCTGGACTAGGACTCCCAAGTCCCTTTACACTTCAGATTTCTGAATTTTCTCCCCATTTAGAAAATAGTCTATGCCTGTTTTCTTTCTGACAAAGTGCATGACCTCACCCTTTCCCACATTATATTCAATATATGAGTACTTTCTACAGGATATGAAGTTAAATACAATAGATATCCAAAGATATTTGGGGGTTCAAGTGCATGGATCTTTAAAATGGTGCAGAAAATAATCAAGAAAGCTCATGGAATGCTTGTGCCTTACTACCTAGATGATTGGAGTACAAGGATGTAGAAGTTTGGCTGCAGCTATACAAAGCCCTGGTTAGTCTCCACTTTGAGGTCTGTGTGTAGATCTAGACATTCGGAAAATAAAGGGGCATGGGAAACAGGGAAATCTGGCTGTCTGGACACAGAATTGGCTGGCCCATAGAAGACAGAAGGTGGTGGTAGACAGAAAGTATTCAACCTGGAGCTCAGTGACCACTGGTGTTCCGCAGGGATCAGTTCTGGGACCTCTGCTCTTTGTGATTGACTTGGATGATAAAGTAGAAAGGTTGGTTAGTACGTTTGCTGATAACACGAAGGTTGGTGGAGTTGTGGACAGTGTGGAGGGCTATTCTGGGTTGCAATGGGACATTGATACGATGCAGAGCTGGACTGATAAGTGGTAGGTGAGGTTTAACCTGGAAAAGTGTGAAGTGATTCACTCTGAAAGGTCGAATTTGAATGCAGGATTCTTAGCAGTGTGGGGATACAGAGGGATCTTGGGGTCCATGTCCATAGATCCCTCAAAAGTTGCCACCCAAGTTGATAGGCTTGTTAAGAAGGCATATGGTGTGTTGGCTTTCATTAGCGGGGATTGATTTTAAGAGCCGCGAGGTTATGTCTATCACAAGGGAGCATAATTTTAATTTAATTTGAGGAAGGTTTAGGGGAGATGTCCAAGGTAGGTTCTTTACTCAGAGAGTGGTAGGTGCATGAATTCACTGACAGCAGTGGTAGCAGAGTAAGATACATTAGGGACATTTAAGCTACTCTTGGATAGACACACATGGATGATAGCACAATGAAGAGTATGTAAGGTAGTCTGATCTTAGAGTAGGGATAGCCCGAGTAACTATAGGCCAGTGAGTCTCACTTCTGTTGTGGGCAAAGTCTTAGAGAGAATTGTAAGGGATAGGATTTATGAACATCTGGATAGGAATAATGTGATCAAGGATAGTCAGCATGGTTTTGTGAAGGGCAGGTCGTGCCTCACAAACCTTATGGAATTCTTTGAGAAGGTGACCAAGGAAGTGGACGAGGGTAAAGCAGTAGATGTGGTGTACATGGATTTTAGCAAGGCGTTCGATAAGGTACCCCATGGCAGGCTAATGCAAAAACTACGGAGGTATGGCATTGAGGGTGCATTAGAGGTTTGGATTAGGAATTGGCTGGCTGGAATGAGACAGAGGGTAGTAGTTGATGGTATAGGTTCATCTTGGAGTGCAGTTACTAGCGGTGTTCCACAAGGATCTGTTTTGGGACCATTGCTGTTTGTCATTTTTATAAATGACTTGGAGGAGGGGCTTGAAGGCTGGGTGAGCAAGTTTGCGGATGACACGAAAGTCGGTGGAGTTGTGGACAGTGAAGAAGGATGTGGCAGGTTACAGCGCGATATAGATAAGTTGCAGAGCTGGGCAGTAAGGTGGCAAATGGAGTTCAATGTAGCTAAGTGTGAAGTCATTCACTTTGGTAGGAGTAACAAGAAGATGGATTACTGGGCTAATGGTTGGATACTTGGTAGTGTGGATGAGCAGAGGGATCTTGGTGTCCATGTACACAGATCTTTGAAAGTTGCCACCCAGGTAAATAGTGCTGTGAAGAAGACATATGGTGTACTGGGCTTTATTGGTAGAGGAATTGAGTTCCGGAGTCCTGAGGTCATGTTGCAGTTGTATAAGACTCTGGTGCGGCCTCATCTGGAGTATTGTGTGCAGTTTTGGTCGCCATACTATAGGAAGGATGTGGAGGCATTGGAACGAGTGCAGAGGAGGTTTACCAGGATGTTGCCTGGCATGGTAGGAAGATCGTATGAGGAAAGGCTGAGGCACTTGGGACTTTTCTCATTGGAGAAAAGAAGGTTTAGGGGAGATTTGATAGAGGTGTACAAGATGATTGGGGGTTTAGATAGGGTTGACAGTGAGAACCTTTTTCCGCATATGGAGTCAGCTGTTACTAGGGGACACAGCTTTAAATTAAGGGGTGGTAGGGGTAGGGGTAGATTTTTTACTCAGCGGGTTGAGAGTTCATGGAATGCCCTGCCAGTAGCAGTGGTGGACTCTCCCTCTTTATGGTCATTTAAGCGGGCATTGGACAAGCATATGGAGGTTATTGGGCTAGTGTAGGTTAGGTAGGCTTCGGTCGGTGCAACATCGAGGGCCGAAGGGCCTGTACTGCGCTGTATTTTTCCATGATAAAAGGCCGGCATAACATCGAGGGCTGAAGGGCCTGTATCGTTCCATGTTATATCTTCCTTTTTTTTCCTACTTTTATACTCTATTCCTTTTGCAATTACTGTCAAAATTCCAATTGTCTTCCTTATTATTTGCACACTAGATTTCAGTGATTAATGCATGAGAACACCCAGATCCCTCTGCACCAGAAGCACTCTGAAGCTTCTCTCCATTGAGCTAACAACTTGCTTTTCTAGTTTTTAAACCAAAATAGATAACCTTATATTTATCCACAGCCATTGTTAAATTTTGGTCTATTTACCTAAATTATCCACATCCATTTGCAAATTTCTTATTTATTCTTATTTTTCCACCTATTGTAGTGTAACCTGCAAATTTGCTTACAATACCTTCTAATCCTCCATCCATGTTATTAAAACAAATTGGAAATAGTTGAGGCAAGAGAACCGAACCGTGTGGCACCCCACTAGTTACATCTTGCTAAGCAGAAAAAGATGTAATTATCCCAACTCTCTGCTTTCTGTTAATTAGCCAATCCTCTATCTGAGCTAATAATTTACCCTAACTCCATATGATCTTACTTTGTATCATAATCTTTTGTGCGGTACCTTATCAAATGCCTACTGAAAATCCAGATATACCATATCTACAGAATCCCCATATTCCTCGTTACATTTTTGAACAATACTAGCCAAACATCATTTATCTTTTTTAAAACCATGTTGACTGACGGATTGCATTTTGACTTTCCGAATGTCCTGTTATTGCTTCCTTAATAACAATTTCCCAATGACAGATATTAAACTAATTAGTCTCTAGTTTCTTACCTTCTGACTTTTTGAATAAGGGTAATACATTAGCATTTTTTTCCAATCCACTCAAACCTAACAAGCTGATCTCTCTTTGAAACATAACCATATAAATGGGAGATTTTTTTTTAACAATAAAACGTAAGATTATTAAACAAAAGACAAAATATAATAAAGCAAACTATTTACTTATACAGTAAACATACAGTTTTAAACATACAGTAAAAGCATAATCCCAGGGATCCAAGATAGTGGGGATCTGAGAAGATCACACTGAGAGCTCTGCATTGCAGCATAAGCGGGACAAACTTTCAACCCAGACCATTGCGATATCCTGGGACTCCGGAAAGATTGTGGAGTCCCAAGAAACTCCTAAAAGTTAACTTACCTGCATTTCCAGCCGTCCAGAGATGCCAAAAAAGGGAGGAGGAGCATCTGAGGCCGGGCCTGCGGCCCTGCCTGCAGGGCCCTTGGAATCGATTACTTTCCAGGCCCTGGTGAACGAGTTCGCGAAATCTCACGAGATGCTGGGGAAACAGATTGAAGAGAAGCTGGCTCCAATCTCGCTCATGCAGCAAAAGCATGAGCAGCAGCTGGGAGACTTGGAGAAGAGGACGGATGAGGTGGAGCACAGGATCACAGTGATGCCAGTTCATCCAAGACCTGGAGACGCAGGTCTGTAATTTGCATGACCAAGTGGATGATCTTGAGAACAGGGACAGGAGAAAAAACATTCAGATCATTGGTCTGCCTGAGGGTAAGGAAGGTGAGCAGCATGCGGAATTTGTTGAGGATTGGCTGCCGATATTCCTTGACTTAGAGGCTAGCATGAGAGGACTGAAGATAGAGAGAGCTCATTGGGTTGCAGGGAGGAGATTGGGTCTGGGTCAACATCCTCGTCCTCTCCAGGTGCGGTTCCATCAGTATGGAGAGTCATAGAGGCTTCTAGAGTCCAGGAGAAGGATCCGAACGCCCTAATTTACTAAATTAGGGCGCTCTAAAATCATGTTCTTTCAGGAATTCTCAGTGGCGGTGATCCAGAAATGAAAATCTTATGATGGTGTCAAAAGAGGAAAGAGGGAGCTTTCCGGTGGTGCTTCGGTTAACCTTAGATGGATCCATACATCTCTTTGACACGTCGGAGAAGGTAAGAGACTTTGTGGACAAATTAACCTAATTTGAACGATTTTAGTATGTATAAACAGTGTTGTTTGGGTATGTCTTTATTGCTTTTGTAAAAGAAACGGAGGAAGTCCAGCTGGAGCTTTATTTTTCTATTTTTTTTCTATTGATAATAATTTGGTTTAAACTATTTTTGGCGGTGGTTGAGATGGACTTTTTCAATTTCTAAGTTAGGATATACCAAAGGATGGGTGGGGTATTTATTCTCTTTGTTTAAGAATATGTTTAAGTTTATATTGGTATTCTATGGTGTGTTTACTCTTTTCTGTTTGTGTTCGCGGTGTGGCTGTAGCTGGGAGAAGTGAAGGTGGCTGGAATGGTTGGATGCCTGCTTACGGGCAGTTTGGGATGGGTAGTTGCCCCCTCTGGACAGGGTTGAGTTCCTTCAATCAGCACTGTTGGCGTTTTATATGTTGGTTTGTTTTTATGGTTTACATTGTTTTTAATTTTTAATAGTTTTGTAGGTTTGTTAAATGTAGTGGTTTTAGTTTATGTAGTTTATATTTGGTGGATCATGTGACACTGGGGCTCAGCAACTTGTGGTTCAGGTTCTTCCTCTCTGGAATTTAAATGTTATTGCAGAAAGTTATGGCTAATGACTTGATTAAATGGTGTACCTGGAATATCAAGGGAAGTCACTGACCAATTAAGGTGGTATTCTTGAGTATTAGAAAGGAGAAGGTGGATATTGCTTTGTTACAGAAGACACACTTGGATGACAAGGAGCATTTGAAATTATAGCAGAATGGCTTTGACTGAGTTTATTTTTCATCATTTAATACCAGAAGTAGGGAAGTGGCCATATTGTTTTTTTAGATTAGATTAGATTACTTACAGTGTGGAAACAGGCCAACAAGTCCACACCGCCCCGCCGAAGCGTAACCCACCCATACCCATTTATTCCTTACCTAACACTACGGACAATTTAGCGTGGCCAATTTACCTGACTTGCACATTTTTGGACTGTGGGAGGAAACCGGAGCAAACACACGCAGACATGGGGAGAACGTGCAAACTCCACACAGTCAGTCGCCTGAGGCGGGAATTGAACCCGGGTCTCTGGCGCTGTGAGGCAGCAGTGCTAACCACTGTGCCACCGTGCCGCCCACAGGTTTAGGAAGAATCTCCCAATTAAGTTGTTAGAGTGTGTTAAAGACACACATGGGAGGCTTGTAATTCTTAAAGCCTTGATAAATGGGGAAGAATATGGTGTTTTAAATTTTTATTGCTCTCTAGCTCATCCCCTTAAATTTTTGGTAGATGCTTATTCTGGACTGATAAGTCTTGATTCCTGGCACATCATTATAGGGGGATATTTTAACCGTCTCATCGATCCCACAACAGACAGGTTGCCCAAAGGTCCCTCAATACCCTCTGTACAAACTAAACAATTAGTGGATCTGTGTGGGGAGTTAAGGTTGGTGAGCATCTGGAGGCAGGAACTTTACGTTTTTCCACCCTAAGGCAGGGATTTTATGTTTTTCTCCAATCTGCACAGATGTCACACCAGGATTGATTTTTTTCTGACCCCTGCGGTAACCCTGGACTTGGTGGCATCTTGTACGATTGGTAATATTACCATCTCTGATCATGCTCCAGTGTACCTTATGGTTAAGCTTAAGGACATTACAGTGGGTTTGAGGCACTGGCGAATGGATCCCTTTATCCTCAAGTGATAATAAGTTTGTGGAGTATTTCTCTGGGGAATTTCCGGTATTCCTACACATCAACTTAGGCTCGTTTGGTAGTTCACCCATCCTCTGGGAAACTGCCAAAACCTATGGGGTGGGGGGGGCGGGTGATTGGGAGTTGGGGGTAGTTATTTCCTGTTCCGCCAGTAGGAGGCTGCAGAAGAGTGAGCAGCAACGTATCCTTGAAGCACGGTTGAAGGCAGCTGAGAAGGCTTATTTTGACAGACCCTCATTGGTCAAACTACACAGGATTACGGCGCTGCAGTCTGCAAAGAAGGAGCTGGCTTTTGCAAAGCAAAGGTTATATGAGAATGGTGAAAGGCAGGCAAATACTTAGCGTATCTCACCAGGAAAAGGAACGCCCACAAGCCATTACAGCGATTAGGGAAGGGTCTGGGAACCTAACATGTGATTCTAAAAAGATTAATGTGGCGTTCCAGAGATTTTACTCTTAAGTTATATCAATCCGAGGATTGTGAGGAGGGGTAGGCCAAAATGGAATTTTTTTTAAGGATCTGAAGCTCCCGGGCATGACTCCCAAACAAGAGTCCTTTCTTGATGTCTCCTTATCACAGCAAGAAATGCAGGAAGCTGTGAGGCGCCCGGTCCTGATGGACATCCCAGTGAATTCTATAAGGAATTTATAAGGATACTGAAAGGCCTGATGCTCAATATGTTTAATGATTCATACAGTCATGATTGTCTCCCACCATCTCTGACAGAGGCCAATATTTCACTTATTCTTAAAAAAAAAGGAAGGACCCGGAAGACTGTGCTTCGTATAGGCCCCATATCACTCTTAAATATGGACTTTAAAATCCTCTCCAACACTCTCGCGTTAAGGCTAGAGACTGTGTTACCTTCTATTATTAAAGAGGATCAGACAGCTTGATAAAGGGTCGCAGATCCTCCAATAATGTTTGGAGGCTGCTTAATCTAATTTAAGCATGGCGACTTCTCTAGATGCACAGAAGGCATTTGACTGAGTTGAGTAGCTGTACCTTTTACACTCTGGAGCGGTTTGGTTTGGACGAAGTCTTTATAAGAGATGGGTAATGGTTCTCTTATCACCAACGAGGTACGATCAAGTAATTTTAATATTTTTAGGGGCAGCCAGCAGAGCTGTCGTCTTTCACCACTGCTTTTTACGTTGCTGATTGAACCATTGGTGGAGGCCATTCGTGGGGATCTCAATATATCAGCTCCAGAAATGGGGTCAAAATTATATAAGATTTCGTTGTCTTAATTTTTTTAACAAATCCAGCAGTTTCAGTGCTTCGCCTGATACAATTTGCTGCATTTTCAGCGTACAAGATTAATTTTGTGAAATCAGAAGCTATGCCTATGGGTGGTCTTGCGAAGAAGCAAGGTCTTGAGGGCGATATAGATTCCCATTTAGGTGGTCACAGGAGGGGGTTTTGTGTATTTGGGCATATTTAATACTCCAGTTCTGGATCGGCTGTTCAAAGCCAATTTTATTCAATTATTTGATAAAATTAAACAAGACCTTCAAAGATGGGAGGCACTTCTGGTCTCATGGTTGGGTCGGATAGTGCTTATTAAGATGAATATTCTCTCCTGTTTGCTATACCCTATATGGATACTCCCCCGATTTTCAATAAGCAAACACTCAGGAGGCTGAACGGCTGGTTCAGCTCCTTTATTTGGTATCGTAAGCGGCCCCTCATTTAATTAGCTAAATTGCAACTGCCTCACAGGTTGGGGGGGAAGTAGACCTTCCAGACATTAAAAATGACCAACTAAGCTCGCTTTTGTCCTGCATGAATGATTGGGTTTGTGGAGATCCTCTTTCAATATGGCTAGATATCGAAGCCTCCCAGGCAAAGTGCCCCCTTACCAGTTTTCTGTTTTGGACAAAGTGAGGACAGTTAGGGAATATTGTCATCACCCAATAGTCATCAATACAATTAAAGCATGGAGGACAATTCGGCAGAGGGAAGGCAATATTGGCAAAACTTCTTTGTTTACACCTTTAGTGGGTATGCCGGGTTTTCAACCGGGGATGATAGATTCAGGATTTAAATGTTGGGTAACAAGGGGTGTGTCTTGCATGAACAATTTGTTTCGAGGAGACATAATAACGTCCTTCGATCAGTTAGTACGGAAATAACAGTTATCTAATAGAGACCTCTTTCGTTTTTTTCAAGTTAGGGATTTTATTTAAAAAAAGACTACACTTATGAATGATCCCTACAAATCTGACATAGAGAGGGGAGTGCTAAGTGCTAAGAGTACACTTTCTGTCAATACATTATGTCATCAATTGGGGGGGTGCCCCCTCAGATGAGTTTGATCGACTGCAATGTGTGGGAGAGACAGCTGGGTGTTGAAGTCTCCCCAGAGGCATGGGAGAATATTTGGGAGAATGCAAGGAAGATATTAATTTGCTTTACAGTTGACATATCTCCACAGGGTCCACTTGACTCCAGACCGTTTGTCAAAATTTAAACCAGTGGTATCTTCAGCATGTCCCAAGTGCAAAGTTTGTATGGGTACTTTTACCCATTGTCTCTGGTCTTGCGATAGGCTTCAAACATATTGGAGTGCTGTGGTGGGTGCAATGGAGAGGAATTTGGGTGTAAGGGTGGAGAAGGACCCTATCTCTCTCTTTCTGGGCCTGCCCACAGTATTCCCTGCAGATGCGCATAAGAAAAAAAACTTTTCAACATTCTCACGTTCTGTGCAAGAAAGAATATCTTGCTAGGTTGGATATCTGAAAATCCCCCAGGCCTGTCAGGTTGTTATGGAGCAGATTCCCTTGGATTTTCTCTCAAATATGGTACACCACAAAACTGAGAATTTTTATAAGACATGGCAGCCCTTTTTGGAATACTTGGACACAGATTTATCTGCCACACTAACAACAGCTTTTATACAGCCGTAACAATTGTGTTTTACAAGTCCAATATTCAGGGAGGAGGAGCTGTGAACGTATGAGCGTTTTGTTTGGCTGGGCTGAGTTATTACTATTTACTAGTTTGTTGTTGATTATTATTTACTTGTTTAGTTAAATAGCCAGTTTGGGTTTTTTTTATTCTACACTTTTCTATATATGTTTATACATTTGTACACAAGGGTGGGTTGTTTTTTTTTTAAACTTTTGTATTGTTTTGAATTGTATTGCTTCGTACTTGTTGTAATATTTAAAAATCTATTTTTCTAATAAAAATATATTTTTAAAAAAGCATAATCCCGAAACATTCCTTAATGAATTACTATCATAAACATACTTTGTACAGCATACAAAAGCACTCCCTTTCTCATAGTTACACCAGAGCGGAAAAAAAATCTGTTCCTAACATCTCAATAGGTATAAGGCAAGTATGGCTTTAACTCCAAGACTGAAATGTCTGATAGGTTCTTCCTAGAGCTATAATATACCTGAACTTAAAATAGCCTCTTCAGGGTTTTATCCCAACAGTTTGGTTTGGGAACTAACACTAGCTCCTTACTCAAAAGCTACTTATTTTTTCTATATTGTCCCTTTCTCAGGACCACTGGTCTCTTCAACCATCTCTGTCCAAGCAGTTCAAAGCCGAAACAAGTAAAACTGAAAGAAAATGTCCCACGCCAAGCTAAGCTTAAGACAATCCTCAATCTCAATTTCTAACAGACCTTAAAAACACAGGTTTACCTTGTTAAAATATGCTAAAGTAAACACAAACTCATCAGTGCTACCAAAGATCCTCTCTCAAACTATTTTCAAAGAAATCACGTGGCTACACACATATTTACAAGTGAATTATTAACTCCAGACCCACAGAAAATCGATATGTCACTAACACAAAATCCAAAACCCAAACTTGAATTAAATGATATTAAAAATAATAAAAGTCAGACAGTTTTTATCTCAATATAAAGAAAAGAAAAAAAATGGCTGAAAGATCAATAGGGCGTGAAAAAAAGTACAAGAGAAAGCAAGCTAAAAATTTAAAAACAAATGGCAAGAGTCTCTTAAGGTATTTAAATAGGAAAAAAGTAAGTAAAGCAAGCACTGATCCTCTAGAATATGACTCTGGGAATTAATCATGAAAATGTGAGAAACGACTTATCAATTCAATGTATTTTGCATCTGTTTTCACTGTGGAGGATACAAATAACAATCTCAAAATAACTGAGACTCAGAACGTGAAGGGGAGAAAGGGACTTAAACTAATTACAATCAACAGGAAATCACTGCTGAAAAAATTGTTAGAACTAAATTTAATAAGCTTTTGGCCCTGATGGAGTTCATCCAGTCCTGACAGATGCCCAGAACTCTGGACAAGGGCAGGCAACACTGCCTTCCAGAGTCTCACTCTCAGATGCAGGGAGCTGCATCAATCCTTTCGACTACATTGCCTGTTTGAATGACTTCCTGTGCTCATTCAACATGAAACTCTTACTATCCACTCTACCATTCCCCATCCCTCAAAAGTGGTTGTGCAGCTTGTACCTAAACCATTCTGTCTTTTAAAAATTGCTTTTCCAACCAAGTTGCTTACAAAGAAAGTTTGAAAATGTTAAAAGAGATGGCTGCTGGAAGGGTCCAATCAGATTTGAAAATAGCAAATGTGATTCAATACTCAGGAGAAGATACAAAAAGAAAGGAAACTATAAATCAGGAAGACAATGCTGAAATCTATTAAGGTGGACATAGAAAAGCATTTAGAAAATCTTAATGCAATCAGGCAGAATTAACGTGATTTTGTAAAGAGTAAACTATGCTTGACAAATTTATTAGAGTTTTTGGAGCAAGTAACATGCAATATACTGTACTTAAGATTCCCAGAAAGCATTTGACAAGGTACAATATCAAAGATTATTACCCAAAATAAGAGCTCATAGTATAGGGGATATGGACAGAGGCAGACTAGCTAATAGGAAGCAGAGGATGGGCAGAAATGGGTCTTTTGTCGGACACGGGGATCAATGCTTGCACAGCAACTATTTATAATTCTATATTAATTACTTGGATGAAAGGACTGAATGGATGGTTGTCAAATTTAATGATGACACAATGATAGGTAAGAAAGTAATGTGTGATGTGGACACAAGGACTCTGGAAAGATTTATAGATAGGTTAAGTGTGTGGGCAAAACTCTGGTAAATGGAGTATAATGTGGAAAAATGTAAAGTTATCCACTTTGGCAGGAAGAATAGAAAGGCAGCATATCATTTCAATGGAGAGAGATTGTAGAACTCTAAAATACACAGGAATCTGGATGTGTTCACAAATAAATCACAAAAAGCTAGTTTGAGTATGGCAACTGATTAGGGAGTGTTTTTATTTATTGCAAATAGAATTTAAAAGTAGGCATGTTTTCCGATAGAATATAAAAGTATATACGATTCTGGTCTCATTATTAAAGAAGGGCTGTAAATGCTTTCAAATCAGTTGGCTGGACATGCTGGACTATCCATTGAGATTAGAAAGGTGATCCTATTGAAACATATAAGATCTTAAGGGGACTGAACAGGACAGACACTGAAAGCATGTTTACCTTTGTGGGAGAGAGCAGAACTATGGGACACATATTAAACATAAAGCGTCACCCATTTAAGAGGGAGGTGAGAGTTTTATTTTCTCTCAGAGGATGGTACATCTTTGGAACTGTCTTCCGCTGACCGCAGCAGACACAGGTTAAATGTGTTTTTTAAGGCACAGTAGACTTTTGACTAACAAAGGAATCAAAGATTATCGGGGTAGCTAGGTATACGAAGACGAAGCCATATCTTCCAAATTAAACACCAAAGTAGGCTTCACAGGTTGAAGGCATACTCTGTTCCTAACTTTTACATATGTTTATGCATTAACAAAGAGTTTCCATTTTTATAATAAGCAAATGGAAGATCTAAGGTGTGTGCTCATTCATTCTGTACCTGGATCTTATCACACCATCCTGCAAAGTATCTGAATGTTTGAATGGACATTCCAACATGCGTCTTCAGAGCAAGTGTGTACACAGCCCCTGAGTCAATGGCCTCAATGGTAGCCAGTTCTTCCTGGTGCTCCTCCATCAGATCTGCAAGTCTACAATTGAAAAACGTAAACTCAGCAACACAGATACTTTAAAACAAGAAATTCCAAATCTTGAGAGATTGCAGTTCTGCAATTCCTCATCGTGTTACAGGGCGCTCTCTCAGAAAACAATATTATGTGCTGTAGTTTACTGTGGTGGTGTAATGAGGAAGTTACACACAAAATTTTATTCGATCATCTACCATCTTGTTGATATTAATTTAAATGCAAATTTCCAACTAATCTTATTATTGTTGCCTGGTAGCACAAAACTTGAATATTGCTGAAAAAAAAGACACATTTAGTTGAAACTTTCATCTTGCAAGACATGAGTGCTAATGGGTTGGCTGAGGAATTGCCATGACAAATGCACCAAATAATGGTGAATGTCAGTTAACTACCAGGCTATGTTTAAATTTTATACTAGGCAGGTTGATGTGAATTTGATCAGGGCAATGCCCTGAGGAATAAACCAGCACATGCCTAAGACCTAGTTTGTTTAGTCGAAACAGGCACAATGAGTGTATATATTCTGTGCAGCATATTTGTGTGTACTGGAAGGTACAAATATTAACACACAGGGAACTGTTCTTTCCAGACAAAAAGTACATACACTGCACTTGTTTAAACTTAACCAGCTAATGTCTAAGGGCACTGCCTAACCGACCTGGTTTAAATTTGATTAGTGCATTCTCTATGGTAACATCTTTACCAACCAATCAGAGTACACTGGCCAGCTGATCAGCATGCAACATAAATGTCAGTTTTCCCCTTGAATCAGAAATAGTGTGAGTTGCCCTGAAGAATTCAAGATGAAAAACATCCACAAAATGTATCTTTCCTTAATAATACCCAACTCATTATCACCACTGGGAATACACAAATTATTCAGTGGCCAGGGATGATACAAATTCACATGGTATGTCCCTTCTTAAAGTTATGAAGTTTCAAGCTGTCTATCTATCATTCAACCACTTTAATGATAACAAGCTTAACAACATGTCATTGTGGAAGCATTTCAATTTATCAGTAATCTGTTCTAAATGTATGAAAATGGTTTCTAAGACAGTATTCTCAAACCATTGAGTCCTGGAGTTATATGTAGATTTTCAGGGGATCTGTAAATAACACAAAACTGCTGACTAAGCACATCAGTGAACTGCCATCGTCAGAGATTAACATGGTGCTAGTTGGGAGACAAGAGTAGAGTGCAGCCACAGCAAGACGTTATGGACCAGGCCAGACCCCCTCAAAATATTTTAAGAAGATAGTCTAGACCCTAACTTTTTCTTATTTTAAAAGCAGATGTGAAATGGATATTCCAGGTGTGATGCAGCTGGTCAAACCACTCAGCTTTAAGCGAACCAGAATTTATTTAAACACTACAGTTGAAACACGAACAAAAGAAAATGGAATTTAGGATAACTTTACTGGAAAACTTAACCGTCTTGGTACAGCAACTTAACTAAGGAACAGTTCCAATCCAGCAATATTCCATAAACACACCCCTTTGGCAAAAGGTAGATTCAAGCACAGGCTCCTACAGGCAGGAGGGAACAACTTCCAAAGAGATTTCAGAGAGAAAACTCAGTCAGGAATCATCTGCTGAAGTTGGAACCTCTCTGCACTCCAGAGCTGCTGACAGCTACGAAACTAAACCAAGCTAGGAGAAACCTGAACTAGGGGAACTGGCCATCCCCCCACCATTGTTAAACTAGACATTTTGGTACCTCTCCCTTTAGGACCATCCTTACAAAAAGCCCCAAAGAAAATAACCTTGTTTAAGTGACAGCATTGTCACAACAGACTGAATTGGCTGTGTCACTGAGACTTCCTTTTTGGGGGGTGGTAATATTTGCTACTTCGAATTTTACTTTAGATGCAGTATTAAAACAATTTTTACAAGCATCTCTTTCAAAAAATCAGTGACATAGTTTAGCTGGGGGTCTGAAGAGATAATTAGGCTATTTGAACAGAACTTTTCCGCAACCAAAAAGATCGAAAACTACTGTTCTCAAATATTGTTGGGGGTGGGGGTGGGGGGTTGGGGGGGAGCTGTATGAGGAGAAATACAAAGTACCTGCTCAAAGTTTGGCAATATTGGGTCAGAAAATAACAGTATCCTGAGGTGTCAGTTAAACCTCCTCTGGATGGCAGTGTCAGTTTGAGCCAAAATAAATGCAGAAAATTTGCAGGCAACAGGCTCTCTAGCTCAGAGCAGGTTTGAGCCAAGATGTGTTCAAGGCAGGGATTAACCAACAAATATAAAAGAGAAAGGGAATTGAAGATTTAATACTTACACGCATTATGTTAGTTCCCATGTTTCCATGATCTGGGTAACTGCTGTGCTACCCGATTGTGGGTATCTCAGGGTGAGAATACATAGCATATTCCACCCAGCCTTACAACAAACACAAATACAAAACAAATTTCTGCAAATACAAAACACATTTTCAATATGATACCTGCAAGGATGTTATCAAACAGGCATTGCATCATATATGTGGAGAAACACATGGTCCTGCAGCTCAATATTGTTTTGTGCAACACTCAGCTGGTGAAGTTAGGAGTAACAAGTAGTCTGCAAATCAAATAACTTTCATTATAGTGCATATTCTCATATATTGTGAGTAATGGGAATATCAGAAAAGCCTTACTGGTACAACAATCTGCCTCTGTCTCTTGCATTCATCTTTCCCCACTGTCCATTTTCAAATGCATCTTTGGCTGCAGCCACAGCTCTGTCAACATCAGCAACTGATGAATATGACACCTCACAGATCACCTGCCAAACAAACCAATGAATTTACTAATTCATTATCAATGGCCATTACAAATCATGAACATCCCATTCATGTGAGTTATGTTGCTGTCACTATCAGTTGTTCAGAACACGGAATTGTTATGGACTAGGCCAGACCACTCAAAACACTCTTAAGCAGGCAGCCCAGTCTGTAACTTTGCAATTTGTTTCAGTAAGTGTGCAGTGAAAATTACCCGGAGTAAGTTAGCTAGGTTGACTGCCAGGTTTTAAAACAGACAAAGATTTATTCACAAAATTACAGAATAAAACACAACGAATAAAATATAGAATACCTACAGAAGTCAATCTATCCAAACTAGACTTAATTATGCTGTTCTGAATATGCACAACAGTCCCAATAAACAAACCCCCTTAAACATAGTGAAAATGAAACAAAGGCTTACAGGTTGAAGTTACAAGGGCAAAAGGAGAGAGAGTCTATCAGCCTGTTTCCACACAGCCCACTGCTGAACTGACTGAACCAGGACTTCAGCTTTCAGGACTGACCACTCCACTTTCATTATGCAGGTCAATTCTAAAACATAAGCTTTGGTGTAAAGTCTCATCTGTTTATGTATAAACAAAGAGGCCTCCCAACACCCTTTCATCTTTATACCAGCCCAGCCGATTCAAAGCCCGGAATATTTTTTGTCCCCTCTGAATAAACTCAAGGGCACAGTATCCTTGAGAAAAGGAACAGCTTTTAGAAAAAAAGGACCAGCTTTGTGACAGAATTAATTAGCATTGTCCTTGCTGAAGATACCAGTCTATTTTGTCAGATGACTGAACCTCACTGGAAGATTGGTTACTCACAGAGCCATTGGTGGGATTGATGGTATTGTATGTCTTCCCTTCCTCAGCGTTTGTAAACCTGCCATCGATGAAGCACTGGTGTGGCATTTTCACAGTCATATCATTTACATCCATCAAAACCTAAAAATTTGAACCGAATATCATAAACTGTGTGGATCTTCATTCTTGATCATCTTGAAAGATTGCCAAGAATTTCTGAGGGTATAATCACAAACCTTTAATAAGATAATCAACAATTTGGAAACTATGTTGGAAACCTTTCATTCAATGCAATCCCTGTGACAACTGCAACTTTAAAATGTCTTCATTCTAAGAGCTGAAGACAGATTCATGACCTCAGTTCATCATGTTGATTGGAATGTGGCTTGTAAATTGTAATTGTAATAAATTTGTTACTTTCCACATCAGAGGCTGGCAAACTGACTAGATTATTGACCAATGAACTGGCGTTATGGCACTTACATAATCCACTTCCAGTTCTTCCTCTTTGTCCTCTCCTCTCAGTTTCCTCACAATCATTTGGATGAAATCCTCGAACTTCGTTGCCATGTAGACATCTTCATTTTGCAGCTGCAGGCCATTGCATTTTTGTTTAATTTCTTCAACCAGCCTAAACATATACCAATGGCTTTACTCAAGCAGGGTGAATTTTATACAGAATTTCAAGATAAATGTATCTCACAAGGACAAACTTGGTGAAACTTTCAAATGGAATTGGATATTCATTTGTCGGCACCTCAGTGAGAGAGTGACGTACTGTGGCTCACACAAAGCTTCACACAAACATACAGAGTTTAAAAAGAAGAGAAGATAGTTACCTGACAACATCCATGGAAGCTGCTCCAGATTTGAAGAAATCGGTGGTATCCTCAATGGCTTCAACATTGCTCAAAATTGATTTCCAGATAGCCTGGAAGATAATAACAGAACAAACCCACCTGGGATAAAAGTGGACATATTCTATTCTAGAAAAAGCTGCTACAGTGAACCCCCATATGTTAAGTTTTCTGAGATATGTCAAAGATTTCCTCTCACTCAATTCCACTTGGACAACCGACCCACTTCCAAATACAACTAATATACTGCAATGATCTTCCTCAGCTCAAAATAAACAAAGATATAGTCCATATAAGAATTGGTCTTCCAAGACTTGGAATTGAGGGATGGTACCAGAGGTTTAGAGAATTGCAAACTGAAGCAGTCCATGCCCCATATGCAGGCTGACAAGTGGCAACTAACAGTCATGCCACAC
Organism: Chiloscyllium punctatum; assembly: GCF_047496795.1. NCBI lineage: Eukaryota > Metazoa > Chordata > Chondrichthyes > Orectolobiformes > Hemiscylliidae > Chiloscyllium > Chiloscyllium punctatum. The sequence goes on along the minus strand of NC_092782.1, from coordinate 21,059,078 downwards.
AAGTGTTACACAATGACCATCTCCAACAAGACAGAACCAACCATCTTTATTATTCAATGGCATCACTGTCAATAAAACACCACTATCAATATCCTGAAGGCTACCATTGGCCAGAAATTGAACTAGTCATATAAATACTCTTGGCTAAAGAGCAGGAATCCTGCAGCAAGCAGTCACCTCCTGACTCCTTAAAGTCTGCCCACCATCTACAAGGTGTAATTCAGGAGTCTGATGGAATACTCCCCACATGCCTAAATGAGTGCAGCTCCAAAAATATTCAAGATGCTTGGCACCCTCCAGAATAAGACAGACTGCTTGTTCGCCACCACATTCACTCCCTTCACCTCCAACACTCAGTAGCAGCATTATGTACCATCTACAAGATGCACTACAGAAGTTCACCAAGGCTCCTTAGATAGCACCTTCCAAATCCACAACTCCTTCCAGAAGCAGAAGTCTACAGATAAATGGGAATATCACCATCTGCAAGTTCCCCTCCATATCGCTCACCATCCTGACTTGGAAATATATCAGTTCTTTCAGTATAATTGGGTCAAAAATCCTATAACTCCCGTCCTAATGGCATTGTGGTTGTACATATATCCAAATGGTACTTTTACCAACTGGCAACAGTTCAAAAACTCAGCTCACCACCAGCCTCTCAAGGGTAACTAAGCTTAGGCAATAAATGTTGGCCCAGTAAGTGGTGCCCATACCTCCTGAATGCATGAAATAAATGTTACACCCTTCTTCAATCCCACATATAAGCCCAACAATGTCACACCAGTTTAACCTTGATGGTAGGGAAGCTTTTGGAAATGAGCATGCAGGCCAAAATTCATAGTCACTCAGCCAACTGAGAGTAGGCCAACACAGGTTTGTTAAGAATGCATTGTGCTGAATTAACTTTCTCACACTTTTTGATGAGATAAGGGAGGGTTGATAAAGGTAGTGATGTGGTGTATGTGGATTTTCAAAGGACATTAAAGTGTTACACAATTGACTTCTGAGAAATGTTAGAACTCAGTGTAAAGCAGATGGTAGCAATGTAAATATAGAATTGGCTGAATGACAGGAAAGAGAGTAGTGGTCAACAGTTGCTTCAGACTGAAGAACTGTGTATAGTGGGGATTCCCAAAAGTTTATGTTGGGATCCTTCCTCTTACAAGGATTTAAAACTTGATGTTTGGGCATCATTTCACAGTTCACAGATGTAAACTGTGAGGAGGATAATATTAAAATGAAAATAGGATGTAGAATGTGAAACTGTATGCAGAGAAGTGTGAAGTAATTAATTCGACAGAAAGAGCAGTGTAAGGCACTACAAAACAAAGCAGGGAAGTTGTGATAAAGAAACAAATCAGCTTCAACTGGAATATTATGTTCAGTTTTTGGCACCATATTTTAGGACCAGTGTTTGAAGGTTCAGAAATCATTCAAGGATAATGAGGGATGAGCTACAAATGGTGGTCTTGCCAGTGCCAGTTACATCCCATGAAGGAACTTCTTTTTAAAAAAGGAATGGGTCAGAGTATTGAGTACAGGAGTTGGGACGTCATGTTGCAGCTGTACAGGACATTGGTTAGGCCACTGTTGGAATATTGCATGCAATTCTGGTCTCCTTCCTATCGGAAAGATGTTGTGAAACTTGAAAGGGTTCAGAAAAGATTTACAAGGATGTTGCTAGGGTTGGAGGATCTGACCTACAGGGAGAGGCTGAACAGGCTGGGGCTGTTTTCCCTGGAGCGTCGGAGGCTGAGGGGTCACCTTATAGAGGTTTACAAAATTATGAGGAGCATGGAAAGGATAAATAGACAAAGTTTTTTCCCTGGGATCGGGGAGTCCAGAACTAGAGGGCATACGTTTAGGGTGAGAGGGGAAAGATATAAAAGAGACCTAAGGGGCAACTTTTTCACGCAGGGGGTGGTACATGCATGGAATGAGCTACCAGAGGATGTGGTGGAGGCTGGTACAACTGCAACATTTAAGAGGCATTTGGATGGGTATATGAATAGGAAGGGTTTGGAGGGGTACAGGCCGGGTGCTGGCAGGTGGGACTAGATTGGGTTGGGATATCTGGTCAGCGTAGACAGGTTGGACCAAAGGGTCTGTTTCCATGCTGTACATCTCTATGACTCTGACTCTAGTGACGTTGAACTTTGGTTACACTGACAAACCAGAGACTGAGGTTGTTCTCCATGGAGAAGAGTAGGTTGAGAAGAGATTTGATAAAAATGTTCAATGCTTAACAGGTCTGGATAAAGTAGGTGAGGATCAATTGAAAATCAGCGTGCTCAGGTTTAAGTATGGAAACAGTGAATGGAATTGAGTATGTTGCCTATGGCTGTGTGGAATGCTCTGCCCCAGAGGGCAGTGGAGGCCCAGTCTCTGGATTCTTTTAAGAAAGAATTGGATAGAGCTCTTAAAGATAGTGGAGTCAAGGGGTATGGAGATAAGGCTGGAACAGGATACTGATTAGGAATGATCAGCCATGATCATATTGAATGGCGGTGCAGGCTCGAAGGGCAGAATGGCCTACTCCTGCATCTATTGTCTATTGTCTATTGAGTCTGGTGAGGCAGGGTCAAAAACCATTGAAGTGACTCCAAGTCTGTTGTTCTTGCAGAGTTTTGACAGACCAAATGGCCCCCTCCTGCGCTGTAACTGTTTCATGAATTTATCCATCGGTGATACGCAAAAATTAAAGATTTCATTTGAAAAACCACGGAACAAATACAATTCAGAAGGAAGCTAATTACCCACTGCCTGCATGGCTCTTTGAAAGAGCTGTTCACTCAGTCCCAATCCACTGTTCCTTCCCCAGAGTCCTTTTTACAGCATTTATCCAATTCTTCTGAAATTTATTATTGAATCTGCTTTCATTGTCCTTTCAGATAGGGCATTCCAAATCACAAATGTTTTCTGCATAAAAATAACTGTCCTCATCTCCCCTCTGGATCTTAAGCTGGTGTCCTGGTGGAAGCATTATCTCCTTCTATATCCTATCAAAACCCCATTCAGAATTTTTAGCACCTCTATTAAAATCTTCCCCTAACATTCTGTGCTCTGAGAACTATGCAAGCTTCTCTTGTATCTCCATGTAACTGAAATTCCTGGTACCATTCAATCAATCTTGTCTACACCTTCTCCAAGGCCTTGACATCTTCCCTAAAATATTATGTCCAGAACTGGACACAATTCTCCAGCTTGTTTTTAAATATTACCAGTGTTTTATAAAGATTTGGTATAATTTAATTGTTTTTGCCCTCTAAGCCTCTATTTACAAAGCAAAGCAAAACTGTTATGCTTTCTTCAACAGCCTTCTCCATTTATCCAATCAACTTCAAAGCTTTCAATATGTAAATATCCTAATGAGCCTCCTCCTATATTGCTTTCAAAGGTGAACTATTCCACTTATATTGAAGAGGGGCAGAATAATCTCCTGACCAGCTGGACATCTGTCTCTTTGCTTTTAAAGGATTATACAGAATGGCTGTTTCAATAGCAATTGGGCAATTATAGCTCTTCATTCAATATCTCCTTGTTCATGAAATGTTCTGCAAAATTCAAAAGACAAGCTAAAATTACACAGAAATGAACTTGGAAGATTCAAAAATGGTGAAAATTAAATAATGTACATACAAATGGTTAGCACTGTTGCTTCACAGGGACCTGGGTTCGATTTAACCCTCAGTCTATATGGAGTTTGCACTTTCTCCCCATGTCTGTGTGGGTTTCCCCTCGGTGCTCCAGCTTCCTCCCACTGTCCAAAGATGTGCGGGTTGGGTGGACTGGGCATGCTAAATTTGCCCATAGTGTTCAGGGATGTGCAGGCTAAGTGGATTAGTCAGGGTAAATGTGGGGTTATAGAGATAGGTGTGTGTGGTCTGAATGGGATGCTGTTTGAAGGATTGGTGTGGACTTGATGGGCCAAATGGCCTGCTTCCACACTGTAGGGATTGTCTAACGCAAAAGTGGTCAGGAAAGGGATAAGATCAGTGGTTTGCGAATAGAGTTGGTGTTGGCTTCCAGTCTCATCAATATTGAGCTGAAGGACATTTTTTGCTTATCCAATATGATCAAGCAGTTTTAGAACACCAAGGCAGTGCAGCGTTCGAGTAATGTGGCAATAAGACACAACTAGATGCCTTCAGCATACTTGCCACCTGACTCCATTTCTTTTAAGTTTCAATTGAAAGGAATCAAATTCCTTTGATTCAGAAAAGGAATATTACCTTTTGATGACCAGCTTGACAAGTAACAGTTGTCTTTCTGAGTTAGGAATAGATAGTGTTGACAGTCAGAATCTTTTTCCCCAGACTTGAAATGTCTAATACTAGTGGGTACATATTTAAGGAAAGAGGGAGAAAGTTCAAAGGAGATGAGACGGGCAAGTTTTTTTTTTACACAGAGTGGTAGTGCATGGAATGCGCTGCCAGGGGTAGTGATGGAGATAGATATAATGGGGCATTTAGATAAGCACATGAATAAGCAAGGAATGGAGGGATGTGGACCATTGGCTGGCAGAAGGGATTAGTTTAACTTGGTATCATGTTCAGTACAACATTGTGGGCCAAAGGGCTTGTTCCTGTGCTGTACAGTTCTATGTTCCACCCTTGCATCATTCTTTAAATATAAATATGCAGCTTAAACATCCAACATTAAAGGGAAGTATCACTCACAAAGGAGAAAGTGAGGACTGCAGATGCGGGAGATCAGAGTCGAGAGTTTGGAGCTGGAAAAGCTCAGCCGGTCAGGCAACTTCCGAGGAGCAGGGGAATCAATGATTTGGGCATGAGCCCTTCATCAGGAATGAGGCTTGTGGGCCAAGGAGGCTGACAGATAAATGGGAGGGGGGTGGGGCTGGGCGGGGGAAGGTATCTGAGAATGTGATAGGTCGATGAAGGTGGGGATGATGGCGATAGGTCGGAGAGGACGGTGGAGCGGATAGATGGGAAGGAAGATCGACTGATAGGACAGGTCAAGAGGGCAGTGCTGAATTGGAAGGTTGGACCTGGGATAAGGTGAGGGGAGGGGAAATGAGGAAACTGGCGAAATCCACATCTATATGTCATTCACAAAGCCCTGGAAGTCTGATTCACTCAGATAGCAATGCAAAATCATATTAGTATTTGTTATGGCTCGGATACCCTCACATCGTCACAGTTACGTACTGTAACTTCCCCGATTCCTAGGAGAAGGCATGCATAGCCTCTGCCGTTGTTATTGCAGAAGTTCTGAGAACCTAAGGAAATGCTTTCACGTGGTCCAGCTTTTAAAAATTAATAATGAAACAATAATGTGGGTTTTCACAAATGTAACTAGGTATGTGGTTCAAAGCAAAGCCTTTCAGCCCAGCAAAGATTATCATTTGACTATGTCAACACAGTCATTAAGTTTGTCTAACACTAATCCAAATAACCTGAAAATCTTTGCTGCAGTCACTTCCATTGAAAAGTAATTCCAGACCATTTATCAAAACCTACAATTAAAACCTTGATAAAAGCAATGACTGTCCCACAAGTAACTGATGCAGTATTCCCATAATATCATAAATGGCAATGAGACCAATAAGGGAGGGTGGGACATAGAACTGCACAGCACAGGAACAGGCCCTTTGTTCCACAATGTTATGCCGAACATGACACCAAGTTAAACTAATCCCTTCTGCCTGCCAATGGTCCACATCCCTCCAAACCTCCATGCTGGCCAGGATTCTGGGAAAATCTGCTGTTAACTTGACTTTTGTTCTAAATTTATTCTTATTTTTAACACTCAGCTCAATAATGCTTAATCACACCCCAATCCTTGCATCTTTCTATCATATACCTGCCAATCAATGACAATTTGGAGCTTTTTGGATGTTGAACAGAACATCCTTAAAATATAACAGGATAGTCAATAGCTCCACTGAAAGAATGAGACTGTCAGATAGAGCGAGGCAGAAAACAAATATCAACAAAAAAAGCACATTAAAGACAAAGAAGTTTCACCTTTGTGTTATTCTAATTCCATAAAATCTGAATTTACCTTTATATCCTCTGCAACCTTCTTTTCTTCTTCAGTCAGTTCCACAGAGACAGTCTCACCAGAAGAGAAATATTTGGAGGCAGGAATCATTTTTCCATCCTCAAACTGAAGATTTCGAACCAACAGCTGCAAAACACAATACTTACCACTCATCTAAAATACAAAGGGTAGCCATGCCACCAAAAGGTCTGAGCAACCTCATGCTTTCTCTATGTAAATTCACTGCACAACTCTAAACAAAGAGATCCCAAGACAATGCTGTATTTAATAAAATCAGCCAAGACAATCCAAAGACAATTGATGGTCAGGCAGGATTCAAGGAGAAGGAGAATTGACGTTTCGGGCATAAGCCCTTCAGGAGGAATGAGTCTTGTGGGCTGGGGGGCTGAGAGATAAATGGGAGGGCGGTGGGGCAGGGGGGTAAGGTAGCTGAGAATGCAAGAGGTAGATGAAGATGGGGAGAAGATGATAGGTCGGAGAGGAGGGTGGAGCGGATAGATGGGAAAGGCAATGGACAATCAAGAGGGCAGTGTCAAGTTACAGGCTTGTGGCTGGGATAGGGTGGGGGGAGGGGAAATAAGGAAACTGCTAAAATCCACATTAATCTCGTGTGGTTGCAGAGTCCCAAGGCAGAAGATGAGGTGTTCTTCCTCCAGGTGTTGGGTGGTTGGGTTTGGCGATGGAAGAGGCCGTGGACCTCCATGTCCTTGATGGAGTGGGAGGGGGAGTTGAAGAGTTCAGTCACGGGGCAGTGGGGTTGGTTGGTACGGGTGTCCTAGAGATGTTCTCTGAAACAATCTGCAAGTTGCTGTCCTGTCCCCGATGTAGAGGAGATTACATCGGGTGCAACGGATATAGCAGATGACATTTGTGACAGGTAAATTTCTGTCAGATGTGGAAGGATCCTTTGGGGCCTTACACATTTACAAATAACATTTTAAGCAACAAATACTTGGGGTACAACTTGCTCCTATCATTAATTCTAAACTAATTATAATTCATGAATAAATTTACTTTGCTTTTACTAAAAGAGTTGCTTTAGAGAAACTCATATTTCACCACAAGCATCTGAAGAAATTTAGAAGTCTTAGATTTAGAAAAATCATTCCATTACTATGATAGATCAGTGCAGTAAAGTCTTACCATATTTCCATCATTGCCAAAGAGCACCAGTCCATTGCTGGTTACTAGACCAGGCTTGCTAGCACCACTGATCTCCAACGGCTGGCCTGATGGTACTGCACCTTTATACATGGAGGAACCATACAAGGTGACTGCCTGAAATGGGCAAGAAACAATATACAACTGTTGACTGATGCACTGCAGAAAAAAGTAATCTCTCAGACAAAAAAAAATCACACTTAGTATTTGCTACATTATAAATAAATTCAGTGGCAATCCTTTTGTAAGTTGTTGTATAATGTATTCAGAGTAATTTTTCCAAATCATTTTTCCAGCTTGCACCTGGTGAAACTCTCTGAACCTTCCATGTGATCTCTTGGTACAAATGCTTGCAAACTATCATACAGGGACAAGATTTAGTACTGCATTCTGCAAATGGGTTGCCCAAAAATATGTTGGTATTTCCTGGTCGTATGGATCATCACTGATGGATGAACAAGTGAATACAATTCATCAATAACAGTTATTATTTATTTCAATATTCCAGTGAAATATTTTTCTAAAGTTCCAAAACAATGCAACAGCTTATAAAACAGTAATTACTACTCCTAGAATTTGAGGAAATCAGCACCAACACTGAAAGTACCTCAAAAAAAAAGCAGCTCTTACAGCCACAACGTTTTCCTGTACTTCATAAAGTCTTCTTCCTGGTTTGGGGGAGGCAGAACTAGAGGGCATAGGTTTATAGGGGACAGATTTGAAAGGATCCTAAGGAGCAACTTTTTCACACAGAGAGTGGTGTGTGTATGGAATGAGCTGCCAGAGGAAATGGTGGAAGATGGTACAATTATAACATTTAAAAGGCACCTGAGTGCGTATGAAGGGTTGATAGGGATGTGGGGCAAATGCTTGCAAATGGGAATAGATTTGTTTAGGATATCTGGTAGGCATGGACAAGTTGGATTGAAGGGTCTGTTTCCGTGCTACATAACTCTATGACTCTAAGTTAGTGGAGCTCATACTATTCCAAAAGGCGACTGGGTATCATGGAAGTACTTTGGTTACAAATATTTCCCAAGGAAAGGAAGGGCCCTTGGCTTCAATTTGCACTTTCAACAATTACTCCACAGGTATCAGACATGGTTAAACATAATTTTCTTCATTAATAATTTAAAATATACATAAGCATTCATTAAAAATAGCCCACTTCTGCAGTTTCCTTCATTACGGCAACTTGCTGTATGTTTTGGTCAAATTACATTTTTATTACTTAAGGCTTCTGGGGATTTGGCCAGTGCTCAGAGATAAAATTCCATATCTTTTTCCATGTAAAGTACTAATTAAAGCTAATGACCCCATTCAACAGTGATATATATGCACAGCATACCAAATCTGTACCAAAGTTCTCACCGTTAAGAAAATATTCTTAACATTTACAAGTTCGCTAATGACACCACTATAGTCGGTTGAACCTCAGATGGCAACAAAACAAACCACAGATGGGAGGTGGAAGACCTGGAAAAATGATACACTGAGAACAACCTCGCTCTCAATGCCAGCAAAACCAAGGAACTCATTACTGACTTATGGCAGGATGTTACTTATGCCCCCCTACACATTAACTACAGAGAGGTGAAACGAGTAGAGTGTCAAGCTCCTGGGAGTGGTCATTCATAACAAGCTTTCTTGTACTCTTCATGTGGACACACTGGTTACAAAGGCCCAACAACATCTCTTCTTCCTCAGGCAGCTGAGGAAAATTGGCATGATGGCAAATAACTTTGCAAACCTTTATAGGTGTGCCATCGAGAGCATTCTGTCTGGATATATCACTACCTGGTATAGCAACTGTACCATTTGAGATCGGAGACGGTTACAGAGAGTGGTGAACTTGGCCCGGACAGTCACAAAGGCCAACTTCCCATCTATAGAATCTATCTACCAGGCCCGCTGTCAAGGAAAAGCTGCCAGCATTCTCAAAGATCCATCCCACCCTGTCAATATTTTTCTGCAACCTCTATCAACGGAGAGAAGGTACAGAAGCCTGAACACATGCACCAGCCAGTTTTGAAACAGTTGTTAGAATACTGAATGGAGTCACAAACTCCTAGCATTTGCCTGTACCTGTGTTTTTGTTTTTGCCACTGTTTACCAATTATTGACTTATCTATGCTACTAACTCTGTGATCTGCCTGTATTGCTCGCAAGACAAAGCTTTTCACTGTGCCCCAGTACACATGACAATAAATTCAATTCAATTCAATATTCTGATCAACTGTCTCCCTAATCAGTTTTTGTTCAAATGCTGTCCCTGAAAAAGGGATTTGAATAACCTCCCCAAAACAGACACTAAATAAACCATTAATTTCTTAGTTTAACTCTCCTCCCCTTCTTAAATAATGATTGCATTTGGTCCTGGGGCTTTGTCTAACTTCAGTTTCATTAGTTTCTCCATCATCATTGTCTGCAAATATACACAATCTAATTAGCTTCTCCCCTTGTTTTAGTTTTATTTTTCCTATCCCTCATTTTATTCTCCTCCTTTACTGCAAAAAAACTGATACAAGGTAATTATTTAACAATTCTGCTATTACTTATTTCCAATTAGTTACTTACGATTACTTACAGTGTGGAAACAGGCCCTTCGGCCCAACAAGTCCACACCGACCCGCCAAAGCGCAACCCACCCATACCCCTACATCTACCCCTTACCTACACTACGGGCAATTTAGGATGGCCAATTCACCTGACCTGCACATCTTTGGACTGTGGGAGGAAACCGGAGCACCCGGAGGAAACCCACGCAGACACGGGGAGAACGTGCAAACTTCACACAGTCAGTCGCCTGAGGCGGGAATTGAACCTGGGTCTCTGGCGCAGTGAGGAGGCAGTGCTAACCACTGTGCCACCCATAAAGGGGGCAGAATCTTCTAACTGGACTCTAAATATGGCATCAGGCACATCAGAAGTTACCAATCTTGTTTAGACCCAGGACAAGTTTTCTCATGCAAACGTCTAATTTTTAGTAATTAATTATGCGTCAAGTTGTTGATAGAGTTGGACGGTGAATCTTATGGAGTTAGCAGACAGGAGAATCTTGCCCCCATCAGGATTTTTGGGTGTCAATGGTGCAGATGCCATACTAAACTTGGATGGCACTTCACTCACTGCAAACCTGCAGCATTGTTAGAACCTGCACTGGTCACCTCAGCTCCTCTGCAGATATGTCAGGCCAGACTGAAAGTGACCCTAAGATTCACCTCATTATTCTAATCCAGGCAGTTCATCAAAGAAGGAAAGGACCACCCAGAGAACTATGCACCTGAATCCTTAGGTCTCTTTCTTCAGCAATACCCTCCAGGGCCCTACTGTTAACTGTATAAGTCCTCCCCCGATTTGCCTTACCAATTGCAACACCTCACATTTACCTAAATTAACCAAATCTGTCAATTCTCAGTCCATTGACTCAGCTGATCAAGGTCCCATTGTACTTGGAGATAAACTTCGTCACTGTCCACTACACCATCTATTTTGGTGTCATCTGCAAAATAACTAATCATACCTCTTATATAAATGATCTGGATGTAAATATAGATGATGAAACGCAGTGGACCAGCACTGATCCCTGTGGCACACTGCTAGTCATAGACCTCTAGTCTGAAAAGCAATCCTCTAGCACCACCCTCTGTCTCCCACTGTCAAGCCAATTTTGTATCCAATTGGGTAGTTTCCCCTGGATCCCATGTGATCTAACCTGACGAACCAGTCTACTATATGGAACCTTGTTGTACCCTTTGCTGAAGTCCCTTTAGACAATGTCTACCTTCCTCTGCCTTCATCAATCTTATTTGTCACCTGTTCAAAAAAATCTCAATCAACATCGTGAGATATGACTTCCCATGCACAATGGCATGTTGACTCTCCCTAATCAGTCCTTGTCTTTCCAAATGCATGCAAATTTTGTCCCTCAGAATCCCCTCCAACATCATAACTACCGCTGACGTAAGGCTCACTGGTCAACAGTTCCCTGGCTTTTCTTTACAATCTTTCCTAAATAATATTACAGCATTAGCCAACCTCCAGTCTTTCGGCACCTCACTCGTGGCCATCAATGATACAAATATCTCAGCAAGGGGTCCAACAATCTCTTCTCTATCTTCCTACAAAGTTCTGGGAAACATCTGATCAGGTCCTGGGGATTTAATTACCATAATGCAGTTTGAGACCTCCAGTGGCTCCTCTTCTGTAACATGAACTTTTTCTAAGATATCATTATTTATTTTCCCAAATTATCTGGCTTCCATGTCCTCCTCCACATTAAGTACTGGCATGAAATATTCACTTAGTATCTCACCCATCTCCGATGGTTCCACACGGAGACAGTCACGTTGATCTTTAAGTTGATCTAAAAGTAACTCCCTAGTTACTTTTTTGCCCTTAATGTACTTGTAGAATCTCTTTGGATTCTATTTCACTCTATTTCTCAAAGATATCTCATTTCCTTTTTGCCATCCTGATTTCCCTCTTAAGTATACTCCTACCGCCTGTATACCCCTCTATGGATTCACTCAATTGAGGCTGTCTGTATGCCTCACCGATATATGCTTCCTTCTGTTTCCAGAGCCTCAAGTTCTCTAGTCATCCAGCATTCCCTACACCTACAGCTTGCCCTTCACACTAACAGGAACACACTGTATCTGAACTCCTGTTATCTCATTTTTAAAGGCCGCCCAATTGCCAACAATCACTTCACCTGCAAATAGCACCTCCCAATCAATTTTTGCAAGTTTCTGACTAATGCCGTCAAAAGTGACCTTACTTCAATTTAGAAATGTTTGATCCTTTTCATAAATATTTTAAATCTAATAGAGTTATGATCACTTGCCATAAACTGCTCTCCCACTGACACCTCAGTTACTTGCCCTGCCCACTATATGTAAAGGAATAATTGAGCTTAGTTAAAGCTCAACTGACCCTGCATTGACCCCTGAGGCATTCCACTAGTCAAAGACCTCCAATCCAACAAGCGTCTGCTTTCTACCATCAAGCCAATTGAGTATCCAATTTGCAAGCTCCCCCAGATTCCATGCGATCTAACCTTCCAGAGCAGCATACTATCTGGAATCTTATCAAATGCCTTACTGAAATCCACATAGACTACGTCTACCGCCCTGCCCTCTTCAATCTTCCTGGTCACTTCATCAAAAAACTCTAACAAACTTGTGAGGCATGATCTCCCACACACACAAAGCCATGCTAACTACTCCTAATCAAACCCTGTCTTTCCAAATGCATATTTATCTTATCCCTCAGAATCTTCTCAAGTAACTTACCCACCACAGATGTAAGGCTTACTGGTCTATAGTTCCCAGGTCTTCCTCTGAAACTCTTCTTGAATAAGGGCACAATGTTCACTACTCTCCATTCTTCTGGGACCTCACTCATGATTAACGATGATACAAAAATATCAGCCAGGGCCCCTGCAATTTCCTCTCTAGCTTTTTGCAATGTTCTTCGATATATCTGGTCAGGACCAGGAGATTTATCCACTTTCATTCATTTTAATACATCCAATACCTCTTCTACTCTGATATGGACTGTCCCCAAGTCCCCAAGTCTTTGTGTCTTTCTCCACAGTAAACACAAAGAAGGAAAACTCATTGAGGACCTTGCCCATCTCCTGCAGTTCTACACATACAAATCCACTTTGGTCTTTGAGGGGTCCTATTTTCTCTCCAGCTATTCTTTTTCCTTTAATATACTTAAAGAATCTCTTTAGATTCACCCTAATCATCTCAGGCAAGGCTATCTTGAGCTGGCAAATTAGATCCACAATTGACTTGATGGGAGGAAGCTGAGGGTAATAGCAGAAGAATGCTTGTTGGACTAGAGGCCTGTGTTGAATGGAGTGCCTCAGGGGTCGGTGCTGGGCCCATTACTATTTGTTAACTATATCAATGATTGGATGAGAATGTTAAAGGTATGATTAGTAAGTTTGCAGATGACACTAAAATGGGTAGTATCGTGGATAGTGAGAAAAGTTATCAGAAATGCAGCAGGACCTTGATCAGCTGGATAAGTGGGCCATGAAATTGCAAATGGAGTTTAATACAGATAAGTGTGAGGTCTTGCACTTTGGAAAGTCAAATCATGGTGAATGGTACTGACTTAAGAAGTGTAGTGAAACAGAGGGACCTTGAAGTTCAGCTGCATAGTTCTCTGAAAGTGGAGTCACAGGTAGATAGGGCAGTGAAGGCAGCTTTTGGCACTCTGGCCTGCCTCTATCAGGGCATTGAGTATAGAAGTTAGGATGCTATGCTGCAGTTGTATAGGATGTTGGTGAGGTCGCACAAGGAGCATTGAGTTCAGCTTTGGTTACCTGGAAAGAGTGCAGAAGAAATTTACAGAGATGTTGTCAGGACTCAAGGGACTGAGGTTAGACAAGGTAGGACTTTTTTCTTTAGAGCCCAGGAGACCGAGGGGGGTATCTTGTAGAACTGTATAAGATCACATGAGGCAAGGATAAGGTGAATGCACTCAATCTTTTTCCCAGGGTTGGGGAATCGAGGACAAGAGGGCATCGGTTTAAGGTTAGAGAGGAAAGAATAAAAGGGAACCTGTGGGGCAATGTTTTTACACAGAGGGTGGTACACATATGGAATGAGCTGCCAGTGGAAGTGGTTAAGGCGAGTACACTAATAACATTTAAAAAGGCATTTGGACTAATACACGGATGGGAAAGGTTTAGAAGAATACGGGGCAAGTGCAGGGAAATGGGGTTAGCATGGATGGACATTTTGGTCGGCATGGACCAGTTTGGGCCAAAGGCCTGTCTCCATGCTGTAGGACTCTATGACCCCAATATTATCCAGCCCACACAATGACACGGACAGCTGAGCAGTTTCTTAAAAAAATTTTGAAATGGTAGTAGGGGGGCATTACTATGTTCAAGACGCTCAAACTGTTCCCACCAATGCTCCCTACTTAGCTGGGTCCAGAGTTTTTTGGGGGTCTTCATCCTAGGGTTGCCCACAACCAAACTGTTGAGACTACCAGGGCATTTAGAGCTGCTAGCAATCAAACTGGCCAGCAGCTCCAGAGGGTCAGTCTTTCTCTCACTGAGGGGTGGAATTCCACTCCACACCATGTTAGCCCACTCACAGTGCATCATGGCCTGGGCAGGCCTATCAGTCTGTCAGTTGCCCATCGACTTTCCTTTGCAGTCTTTTAGATTCAATCAGTTTACCACTGGTGATAGGCAAGGCTTTAGAAACAATGATCCCAGAGAATACTGACAGGCACTTAGACAGGTATGGACTAAAAAGAAGAAATGTCAATATAGATTTATGTTAGACAAATGGTGTTTGATTAACTGTCCTGAGTTTTAAAAGAGGGAACAGAGGGTGGATGAGGACAGTACAGTTAATCTTGTATGCATGGACCTCCAAAAGACAGGTTGGTAAAGTGTCACATATGAGACTTGTTAGAAAATGTATAGCCCATGAGATAAGGGGCAGCAGCACATATGTAAATTTGGCAAAGGGACATCTATGGAGTAGCAGGTAGTAACTGGTAGGATACCACAGGGATGAGAAAACTAAATGTCATGAGTCCAAGTTTGCACATGACAGAAAACTGAATGGGAGGATGAACTATGATGATGCAGCAAAAATGTTTAATCATGATTTGGACTATCAGGCAAATGAAACTAGTTTAGTTTAGGAACATGATCAACATGGACTAGTTGGACCAAAGGGTCTATTTCCTTGCTAAATAACTCTATGACTCTATAAGTTGAGTGAACAGGCAGATGAAATATAATGTGGATAAATGGGAGGTGATCCATTTTGATAACAAAAACAGCAAGGCAGATTATTATCTAAATGGTGATGGAATGGGAAAGGGGGAGGTACAATGAGACCTAGGCGCCTCTACATTCCAGGGCAGAATGAAACATATCCTGGGTTGCTGAGTGAGGCAAGGGAGAAATAATTGAGGCATTTGCAATAATTTTCAATTCCTCCCTGGCCATAGGAGAAGTGCCAGAAGACTGGAGTACAGTCAAAGTAGTAACGTTATTGAAGAAGGGAGGGAGAGATGAACCAGGAAACTACAGGCCAGTCAATCTAACCTCACCAGCGGGGAAACTATTGGAAGCAATTCTGAATGACAGAGCTAATCAGCACATGGAGTAGCAGGAAATAATCAAAAACAGTCAAGTGGTTTTCTGAAGTGGAGTTCATATCTGACCAACTCAATTGAATTTTCAAAGAGGTAACCACTTGTGTAAATGAGAGCAATGCATTCAACATAATCTATTTGGACTTCAGCAAGACTTTTGATAGCGTCCTACGTGGAAGACTGTTAGCAAAGGTAAGAGTCCATGGGATCTAAGGAGATTTAATAGATTGAATAAAGAATTAGCTGAGTGGCAGGATGCAGAGGATGATGGTAAAGGAGTGTTCCTGTGACTGGAAGTCTGTTTCAAGTGGAGTTCCACAGTGATCACATTGAACTAAAAGGCAAAAAGGACCAAATTGCCTACACCTGTTTCAAATTTTAATGTTTCCAGGTCCATGGCTGATTTTTGTATGATTAATGACTTGGACTCTGAGAGGAAGTTGCATACAACATACAATTACAATCTGTGCAGATGACATATGATATACAGTGAACAGTGAGGAAGATAGTAATAAATTTCAAGAAGGTTTAGACAATCTAATGTTTAGCTGAACAGAGGACCTCATTGTGAATGAATGGCTGAACTCCAAGCTTCACTAATGGACCCATCCCCGTAGGGAACTCTTTGCACAGCTTGAAGGGACTAACTGCTTTGTTTGGTTGGTAGTTTTATGAGTTTGTAATAAGTTTATTTTTCTCTGAGGTAGTTTCTCAGTGGTATTTGTTATTAGGACAAGATTCAGAGCCGTTAAATGGATTAAAGATTTCATAAATGGGATTTGTGCCGGCCATAACAGTTTAATGAGATCATAAGAGGGATGTTGGGTCCTCTACTTTTTGTCATTTACATAAATGATTTGGATGCGAGTATAAGAGGTACAGTCAGTAAGTTTGCAGATGTCACCAAAATTGGAGGTGTAGTGGACAGCAAAGAGGGTTACCTCAGATTGCAGCAGGATCTTGACCAGATGGGCCAATGGGCTGACAAGTGGAAGATGGAGCTTAATTCAGAGAAATGCGAGGTGCTGCATTTTTGGAAAGCAAATCTTAGCAGGACTTGTACACTTAATGGTAAGGTCCTAGGGAGTGTTGCTGAACAAAGAGACCTTGGAGTGCAGGTACATAGCTCCTTGAAAGTGGAGTCGCAGGTAGATAGGATAGTGAAGGCGGCGTATGGTATGCTTTCCTTTATTATATGTTGTAGCTATACAGGACATTGGTTAGGCCACTGTTGGAATACTGCATTCAATTCTGGTCTCCTTCCTATCGTAAAGATATTGAGAAACTTGAAACGGTTCAGAAAAGATTTACAAGGATGTTGCCAGGGTTGGAGGATTTGAGCTTAGGGAGAGGCTGAACAGACTGCAGCTGTTTTCCCTGGAGCATCGGAAGCTGAGGGGTGACCTTATAGAGGTTTACAAAATTATGAGGGGCATGGATAGGGTAAATAGGCAAAGTCTTTTCCCTGAGATGACGGAGTCCACAACTAGAGGGCATAGGTTTAGGGTGAGAGCGGAAAGTTATAAAAGAGACTTACGGGGCAACTTTTTCACACAGAGGGTGGTACATGTATGGAATGAGCTGCCAGAGGAAGTGGTGGAGGCTGGTACAATTGCAACATTTAAGAGGCATTTGGATGGGTATATGAATAGGAAGGGTTTGGAGGGATATGGGTCAGGTGCTGGCAGGTGGGACTAGATTGGTTTGGGATATCTGGTTGGCATGGACGGGTTGGACCGAAGGGTCTGTTTCCATGCTGTACATCTCTATGACTCTATATTTTCAAATAGAATCTTCAATGGGAGATTTTATAATTTCATGAGCATTTCAAAAACTTGCTTTATTATTAAATCTATACCTAATGGATACAGGGTGAGTGGGCATACTGGCCGATTGGGCAACATGGAGGATGCAGGGGCCTTTATAGAGGAAACACAGAAGATATGAGAGGTCACATAGAAGATATGAGAGGCTGAGGAGGGAGGTGAAATGATGACGGGTGAAGGATGAGGACTAGAGGATCTAACAACCACGAACTGAATTGGGCTGATATCCCTGTAAATAGAAGCTTCTATCCTGTCAGCCTGGCCATTCGGCTGCCTCAGCACTGGAAATGTCAGCCCTCACTAGATTACTGAAGACCAAACTTTTGTGGAAAATCAGTGCCCTTTTGAAGTAGAGAATAGGACATCAGGAAATAGACTCACTTAATGTTTCTGAACCAAAGGGAAATTCAGCATCAGAATTCTATCACCAAGATTAGAATTATATTAATCCAAATTTGTTTTTAAAAGTATTCAATTTTAGCAGTAAAACTTTGTTGCACGTTATAGGGCTTGCATCAAAATACATGAAAAGAAGGATGCTTCAAGTACTTGTCCATCAAGGAGAGTCCATGCTCCGGGTACTTTATCATGGCCACGAATCCAGTTGTGTATGGCTTCTGCTGACTGATCCCAGGAAATCTGAAGAAAGAACATTAGTACAGAAATTGAATCAGATTCTATAATGCATTAATTTAACACCATTACTAACTGAGACTTTGTGGAAAACAACAGGCTTTTCATTGAAACAACCAGGGGTCAAACTAGTTTGTACGCAAATATTATTGCCAAATATTACTACAGTTTCTGCCAATAGGGCTAGCTGAGACTAAATGGAGGCATTAAAGTGATGGTGATCTTATGTTGGTAAAAATATGATGCTGTCTGAGCCCTCAGCTCAAAGATTCTCTGCTTAAATCTCTTTTCTGTTTCTGCTCCTTTATGATTCACTTTAAAATCCACTTTCCCTAAATATTTGGTTGCTTACGTTCATCATTCTTTACGTGACACAGTAACTAGTTCAATTTGATATCCTTCTACTGAAGCAAGTTAGAAGGCTCTGTTAAAAGTGCTAACTAATGTAAATTTATTTTCTGGATTAGTGGTGCTGGAAGAGCACAGCAGTTCAGGCAGCATCCGAGGATCAGTAAAATCGAAGTTTCGGGCAAAAGCCCTTCATCAGGAATATAGACAGAAAGCCTAAAGTGTGGAGAGATAAGCTAGAGGAGGGTGGGGGTGGGGAGAAAGTAGCAATCGTTCGTCCTTCCACCGACACACTAATTCGTTTGGCCGAACTGGTCCTCACCCTTAACAATTCCTCCTTCGAATCCTCCCACTTCCTCCAGACCAAAGGGGTAGCCATGGGCACATATATGGACGCCTCCTAGCAGTCTCTTTGTTGGCTACGTAGAACAGTTGATCTTCCGTAATTACACCGGCACCACTCCCCACCTCTTCCTCTGCTACATTGATGACTGCATTGGCACCACCTGGTGCTCCCGCGAGGAGGTTGAACAATTCATCAACTTCACCAACACATTCCACCCTGACCTTAAATTTACCTGGACCATGTCTGTCACCTCCTTCCCCTTCCTGGACCTCTCCATCTCCATTAATGACGACCAACTTGACACTGATATTTTTTACAAACCCACCGACTCCCACAGCTACCTGGATTACACCTCTTCCCACCCTACCTCTTGCAAAAATGCCATCCCGTATTCCCAATTCCTCTGCCTCCGCCGTATCTGCTCCCAGGAGGACCAGTTCCACCACAGAACACACCAGATGGCCTCCTTCTTTAGAGACCGCAATTTACCTTCCCACGTGGTTAAAGATGCCCTCCAACACATCTCGTCCAAATCCCGCACCTCCACCCTCAGACCCCACCCCTCCAACTGTAACAAGGACAGAATGCCCCTGGTGCTCACCTTCCACCCTACCAACCTTTGCATAAACCAAATCATCCGCCGACATTTCCGCCACCTCCAAAAAGACCCCACCACCAGGGATATATTTCCCTCCCCACCCCTTACTGCCTTCCGCAAAGACCGTTCCCTCCGTGACTACCTGGTCAGGTCCACGCCCCCCTACAACCCACCCTCCCATCCTGGCACCTTCCCCTGCCACCGCAGGAACTGCAAAACCTGCGGCCACACCTCCTCCCAAGGCCCTAAAGGAGCCTTCCATATCCATCAAAGTTTTACCTGCACGTCCACTAATATCATTTATTGTATCCGTTGCTCTGGGGAGAGTGGACGCCTCCTAGCAGAGCGCTTTAGGGAACATCTCCGATTCACCCGCACCAATCAACCCACACCGCCCCGTGGCCCAACATTTCAACTCCCCCTCCCACTCTGCCGAGGACATGGAGGTCCTGGGCCTCCTTCATCGCCGCTCCCTCACCACCAGACGCCTGGAGGAAGAACACCTCATCTTCCGCCTCGGAACACTTCAACCCCAGGGCATCAATGTGGACTTCACCAGTTTCCTCATTTCTCCTTCCCCCACCTCACCCTAGTTCCAGACTTCCAGCTCAGCACTGTTCCCATGACTTGTCCTACCTGCCTATCTTCTTTTCCACCTATCCACTCCACCCTCCCCTCCCCCACTCACCTATTGTACTCTATGCTACTTTCTCCCCACCCCCACCCTCCTCTAGCTTATCTCTCCACGCTTCAGGCTCTCTGCCTTTATTCCTGATGAAGGGCTTTTGCCTGAAACGTCGATTTTACTGCTCCTCGGATGCTGCCTGAACTGCTGTGCTCTTCCAGTACCACTAATCCAGAATTTGGTTTCCAGCATCTGCAGTCATTGTTTTTACCTAATGTAAATTTATTGTCTGGTAACCTTAGATATTACAGGTAAAATGGAGGCATGTCTGGGTTAACACTTTTTTTGGATGGCGTGAATGCTCAAAGATGGGGAAGAGAAGGTAGCAATATATGGGAGACTGATAGCAAAGCCCATGGGATCCAAGGAAATTTGGCAAATTGGATCCACAATTGGCTGAGCGACAGGAAGCAGACGATAATGATTGAGGGATGTTTTTCCGACTGGAAATCTGTGTCTAATGGGGATCCCACATGGGTAAGTGCTGGGATCTTTGCTGTTTGAAATTTATATGAATGTGTTAGACTTTAATGTAAGAGAGTTGATCAGTAAATTCACAGACAATACAAAAATTGATAGGGTGGTATATTATGAGGATAGCCTTAAATCGCAGGAGGACATAAACAACCTGGTCAGGTGGGCTGATCAATGGCAAAGGAAATTCAATCGAAATAACTGTGAGGTGATGCACTTGCACATGACAAACAAAGTAAGGGAGCATGTGATGAATGGAAGGAGCTTGAGGAAGCACCAAGGCAAATAAAATGGTTAAGAAGGTATATGGAATACTTGCCTTTATGAGCTGAAGCACTGAATTTAATAGCAGGGAAGTAACTTTGGAACTGTTTGAAACATTTGTCAGGCCACAGCGAGATTACTGTGTGCAGTTCTGGAATTTACATTATAGGAGGGGTATGAAAGCTCTGGAGAGTGCACAGAGGAGATTTAACAGGATGCTGTCTGGCCTGAAAAGTTTGAGTTATGAAGAGTAGATAAACCAGGATTGTTTACTTGGAGGTGAGGAGATTGAAGGAGAACATGACTGAGATGTATTAAGTTATGACGGACAGAGATACAATAGACTGAAGAAACTTTTCCCCTTCCAGGAGAATCCAGAATAAGGTAGATGAACTTGCAGCATCAATAGGTAGCTGGGACTTCGATGTTGTGGCCATTTCGAAGACAAGGATAGAGCAGGGTCAGGAATGATGTTGGGCTTAGATCTTTCATTAAGATCAGGGAAGGTGGTAAAGAAGGAGGAGGTGTGGCTTTGTTAGTCAGGGACAATATAACTGTGGCTGAAAGAACTTTTGACAAGGACTCGTCTCCTGAGGTGGTATGGGCTGAGGTTAGAAACAGGAGAGGAGAGGTCACACTGCTGGAAATTTTTTATAGGCCTCCGTAAAGTTCCAGGGATGTGGAGGAGGAGATTGGCAAAACGATTCTAGGTAGGAGCGAAAGGAATAGGTTGGTCATTATGGAGGACTTTAACATTGACTGGAAATGTCGGATGGATCAGTTTTTGTCCAATGTGTGCAGGAGGGTTTCCTGACACAGTAATTCGGAGGGCTGGCAAGAGGGGAGGCCATACTGGATCTGGTACTTGGTAATGAAGCAGGCCAGGTGTTTGATTTAGTGGTAGGTGAGCACTTTGTAGACAGTGACCATAATTCAGTTACGTTTAGTATAGCGATGTAAAGGAATAGGTACATGCTACAAGGCAAGAGTTATAGATGGGGAAGGGCAATTATAAAAAGACTTAGGAGGCATAGAATGAGGTAATAAAATGCAGGGGATGGGGACAGTCGAAATGTGGAGCTGGTTTAAGAAACAGGTACTGCGTGTCCTTGATAGGTAGGTCCCTGTCAAGCAGGGAGGAAGTGATAAGGTAAGGGAATCGTGGTTTAGATTAGATTAGATTAGATTAGATTACTTACAGTGTGGAAACAGGCCCTTCGGCCCAACAAGTCCACACCGCCCCGCCGAAGCGCAACCCACCCATACCCCTACATCTACCCCTTACCTAACACTACGGGCAATTTAGAATGGCCAATTCACCTGACCTGCACATCTTTGGAGTGTGGGAGGAAACCGGAGCACCCGGAGGAAACCCACGCAGACACAGGGAGAATGTGCAAACTCCACACAGACTGAGGCGGGAAATGAACCCGGATCTCTGGCGCTGTGAGGCAGCAGTGCCAACCACTGTGCTACCGTGCCGCCCAAGAAATTATATCTCCTTAAAAGCGGAAGAGGGAGGCTTACGCGACATTGAGACGAGATGGTTCAGATGAGGCGATGGAGAGTTACAGATTAGCTAGGAAGGATTTAAATAGAGAGTTAAGAAAAGCAAGGAGGGGACCTGAGCAGTCTTTAGCAGGTAAAATAAAGGAGAACCCTAAGGCTTTCTATAGGTATGTAAGGAATAAAAGGATGATTAGGGTAGGAATAGGCCCAGTCAAAGAAGTGAGAAGTTGTGTGTGGACCCTGTGGAGATTGGAGAGGTGCGAAACGAATATTTCTCATCTGTTTTCACTCAGGAAAAGGAGAATATTGTAGAGGAGAAGACTGAGACATGGGCTATTAGACTAGAAAGGATTGAGGTTAGTAAGGAGGAGGTGAAACCAATTCTAGAAGGTGTGAAAGTAGGTAAGTCCCCTGGGCCGGATTTATCCAAGGATTCTCTGGGAAGTTAGGGAAGAGATGACGGATCCTTTGGCCTCAATCTTTGAGTCATCATTGTCTACAGGTTTAGTACCAGATGACTGGAGGATTGCAAGAAGGTCAGTAGAGATGACCTAGGTAATTATAGACCTGTGAGCCTTATGTCTGTTGTAGGAATAGTTTTGGAAAGGATTATTAGATATAGGATTTATAACCATCTAGCAAGCAACAATTTGATTGGAGATAGTCAACATGGTTTCGTCAAGGGCAGGTCGTATCTGCCTCATTGAGTTTTTTGAGAAGGTGACCAAACATGTGCTTGAGGGTAGGGCAGTTGACGTGATGAACGTGGACTTCAGTAAAGCTTTTGATAAGGTTCCACATGGTAGACTTTTGGAGAAAATGCAGAGGCACGGGATTGAGGGTGATTTAGCAGTTTGGATTAGAAACTTGCTTTCTGAAAGAAAGCAGCGAGTGGTGGTTGTTGGAAAATATTCAGCCTGAAGTCCAATTACTAGTGGTGTGCCACAAGGATCTGTTTTGGGAACACTGTTGTTTGTCATTTTTATAAATGACTTGGATGCAGGCATTGGTGGATAGATTAGTAAGTTTGTAGATGACACTTAAGTCAGTGGAGTGGTGGACAGTGTTGAAGAATGCTGCAGGTTGCATGGGGACTTGGATAAACTGCAGAATTGGGCTGAGAAGTGGCAAATGGAGATAAATGTGAGGTGATTCACTTTGGGAAGAATAATAGGAAGGCAGAATACTAAATCAATGGAAACATTCTTGGTAGCGTGGATGTGCCGAGATATCTTGTTGTCCAAATACATAAATCCCTGAAATGTTCTATGGACAGATAATAACCAGGGAGATAGATTTAAGGAAAGGGGCAGAAGGTTTATAGGAGATGGGAGAAAAACCTTTTTTACCTAGAGGGTGGTGGGAACCTGGAAGTCTCTGCCTCTCTGCTTGGAGGTCGGTACAGGCAGAATCCCTTCCAACATTTAAGTAGTATTCAGATGTGCACTTGTAATGCCATGGCATGCAAGATTTTGGGCCAAGTGCTGGAAAAAGGGATTAGTGCTTGATTTTGATCTGGCCTGGATGTAATGGTCCAAATGTGCTGTAGATCTTTATGACTACAACCACGAAATACAGTGAAACAGCCAGGTTAGCATGCTCAAGGAGATGCAGTGCTGCATGACATAACATGTTCAAGGGGAAAGTGCTGCAGTTACAGAATTACAACAAATCTTACACAATCCTGAAGATCAGAAATGAGTTTAGAGTTTAGCAGAGGGATTTGAGAAATAACACCTCCATTGTGCAAGAAATGAAAAAGTTTTTCATAGTTTGGGTTCTAGCGACCAATAATTTTACAGTTCCATCCAGAAAAATGTATGCTCATACCTGTAATGAAAGTTTACATTTAAAAACAGAATTAATGATGTTGAACTATTACTGTTTACTGATTTATATCACCTTCATCAACTTGTACTATACAAATTTAAATTAATTATCATAAGGTGAGAGCTAGACAGCACTTTTACACCGGTCTGGGTTCAAGTTTGTGGGATGATGGCATTGAAAGTAGTGATGGGTTGTCTGTCATTCTTTAATTCAGAATATGCTGAAGTGACATTTACAGCGAGAACTGGCTGTAACTTAAGCACAGTGCTCAAAGTTAGCAGTATTGAAAAGAAGGTATTTACTGCCAGCTGTTGGCTTCAATCAGAGCATCTGAGCAGTGTTCATAAAAAGCAGCTATCAAGGAATCTATTTCACAACTAGTTTATTTCAAAACATCTTGCCACGAATTTGGGTCATTGATCATCATTTGGACTGCATGAACTGAGATGAAACAACTGGGGCCCAGTAGACATTTACAATAGCTAAACAAACATTTTGAAAGTTTGAATTTGCTCTTATTGGAGATTGCAATAGAAATGGTACACTATGAGCATAAATTTTGTTATCAGTCTTGTTCACCATGATAGGTTTTGTTTCATAGTGTTTCTGCACTGTAAGATTCATCCAGATTATGCAGAAGTGAGGCCTGAACACTTTCATATGGATTCAAGGTGGAAATTGTTGGTATCCATGACTTGCAGTTAATAGGGGAAGCATGATTATTTACTTTCAAGAAACCAAGACATAAAAACATACTTCACTATCTCTGGAAGATCTCATGCATATTATTCTAAATTCTTGCATTGTAAAATATGGACTTTCCCACATAGTGCCTTTTAACACCTCAAAATGTCTGAAAGGACTTTGTAGTAAATGAAGTGTTGCTATAGAATCATGGAGTCTTTAAAATATACAGCAAAGAAACAGACCCTTCGGTCCAACTAGATATCCTAACATAATTTAGTCCCATTTGCCAGCACTTGGCCCATATCCCTCTGAACCCTTCCTATTATTTACCCATCCAGATGCCTTTTAAATGCTGTAATTGTACCAGTCTCCACCACTTCCTGTGGCAGATCAGTCCATACATGATCTGCGCTGTGTGTGAAGAAGTTGCCCTTTAGATCTCTTTTATGTGCCCTCCAGCTCTGGACTCTCCCATCCAGGAAAAAGGCCTGGTCTATTTTTCCTATCCATGCTCCTCATGATTTTCTAAACCTCCATAAGGTCACCCTTCAGCATCCGACTCTCCAGGGAAAACAGCCCCAGCCTATTCAGCCTCTCCGTAAAGCGCAAATCCTCCAACCCTGGCAACATCCTTGTAAATCTTTTCTGAACCTTTTCAAGTTTCACAACATCCTTCCATTAGGAAGGAGACCAGAATTGCACGCAATATTCCAAAAGTGGCCTAACCAATGTCCTGTACAGCCGCAACATGACCTCCCAACATTCTGACCAATAAAGGAAAACATATCAAATACCTTCTTCACCACCCTATCTACCTGCGAGTCTACTTTCAAGGAATGATGAACCTGCACTCCAAGGTCTCTTTGTTCAGCAACATTCCCCGGACCTTACCATTAAGTGTATAAGTCCTACTAAGATTTGCTTTTCCAAAATGCAGCAGCTCACATTTATCTAAATGAAACTCCATCTGCCATTCCTCAGCCCATAGGCCCATCTGATCAAGATCCCGCTGTAATCTGAGGTAACCTTCTTCGTCGTCCACTACACCTCCAATTTTGGTGTCATCTGCAAACTTACTAACTATACCTCCTATGTTCACATTCAAATCATTTATATAAATGACAAAAAGCAGTGGACCCAGCACTGATCCTTGTGCACTCCACTGGTCACAGGCCTCCAGTCTGAAAAACAACCCTCCACCCTCTGTCTTTGAGCCAGTTCTGTATCCAAGTGGCTAGTTCTCCCTGCATTTCTTGAGATCTAGCCTTGCTAATCAGTCTCCCAAGAGGAACCTTGTCAAATGCCTTTCTGAAGTCCACATAGATTATGTCTACCGCTTTGCCCTCATCAATCCTCTTTGATTGCTTCTTCAAAAAACTCAGTCAAGTCAGTGAGACATGATTTCCCACGCACAAAGCCATGCTGACTATCCCTATCAGTCTTTGCCTTTCCAAATACATCCCTCCAACACGTTGCCCACCACCGATGTCAGGCTCACCAGTCTATAGCTCTGTGGCTTTTCCTTACCCCTTTCTTATAGATTCATAGAATCCCTGCAGTGTGGAAACAGGCCATTTGGCCCAACAAGTCCACATTGACTCACCAAAACGTAACCAACCCAGACCCATTCTCCTACCCTATATTTACCCCTGACTAACGCACCTAACCTATATATCCCTGAACATTATGAGCAATTTAGAAAGGCCAATTCACCTAACCAATTCACTGTGGGAGGAAACCAGAGCACCCGGAGCAACTCACGGAGAACGTGCAAACTTCACACAGACAGTCGCCCTAGGCTGGAATCAAACCCGAGTCCCTGGTGCTGTAAGACAGCAGTGCTAATCTCTGAGCCACTGTGCCATTCTAATTTCGTAAACAGTGGCACCACATTAGCCAACCTCCAGTCTTCTGGCACCTCACCTGTGACTATCGATGTTACAAATATCTCAGCAAGGGGTCTAGCAATCACTTTGCTAACTTCCCACAGAGTTCTAGGGTACACCTGATCAGGTCCTAGGGATTTATCCACTTTTATGCGTTTCAAGACATCCAGCAACTCCTCCTCTGTAATATGGGCATTTTTCAAGGTGTCACCATCTATTTCCCTACATTCTATATCTTCCATGTCCTTTTCCACTGTAAATACTGATGCAAAATACTTATTTAGTATCTCCCCCACCTCCTGTGATTCCACACACAGGCTACCTTTGAGGTGCCCTATTCTCTCCCTAGTTACCCTTTTGTCCTTAATGTATTTCCAGAATCCCTTTGGATTCTCCTTAGCTCTATTTGCCAAAGCTATCTCATGGCCCCTTTTTGCTCTTTTTGATTTCATAGAACAGTACAGCATAAAAGGAAGCTCTTTAGTTTACTGTATCTCAAAGACCAATCCAACTAGTCCCCAATTCTTTCACCATATCCTTAACACCTTTTCTCTTTTAATAATTCATTCCTTTTTAAAAGTGACTACTGAATTGATATCCGCCAGCCAATCAGGCAGAGTGCAGTCCAAACCTTCATCACATCACACACAAAAAAAAGACTTTTCATACATAGAAAATAGTAACAGGAGTAGGCCAGACCTTTCAAGCCTGGTCCGTTACTTAATATGTTCATGGCTGATCATCCCACTCAGTACCCAGCTTCAACTTTTGCCCCGTACCCTTTAGTCCCTTTAGACCCAAGAATCATATCTAACTCCTTCTTGAAAACATTCAATGATTTGGCCTCAACCACTTTCTGTGATCAAGAATTCCACAGGCTCTGGATGGAGCCATTTCTCTGGATGGAGAAATTTCTCCTCATCTCAGTCCTAACTGACCTACTCCTTATCCTTAAACAATGATCTCTGGTTCGTCATTAGACATTGATTCTTTTGTTGATGTCTCAGGATATACCCTCTTGTTATCAATCATTCAGCTGTTGGAAGATTTTGTTTAACTTACTCTATCAAAACCTCTATTAAATCTTTTCGTGACAATCCCCAGTTTATATAAAACACCAGTCAGTCCACATTATTTTAAATCTCTCTTCCGTGTAGCCACTCAATTTCTTGCCATTCTGAAAACCTTCCTAAAACCCACAGAATTTCTTTTAAGATTTCTTGCAGAATGAAAATAGGCCATTTGGCCTAACAAGTCCACACTAACCCTCCAAAGAGTAACCCAGCCAGACCCATTCCCCTACCCTACATTTAACCCTGACTAATGCACCTAACACTATGGGCAATTTAGCATGACCAAGTCACCTGACCTGCACATCTTTGGATTGTGGGAGAAAACCGGAGCACCCGGAGGAAAACCCACGCAGACACAGGGAGAATGTGCAAACTCCACAATAGTCACCTGAAGTTGGAATTGAACCCGGGTCCCTGGCGCTGTGAGGCAGCAACAAATGCCCTCCACAAGTTTGCTTTCTGCTTTTTATACACATCTTATTGATCCTAGGATCCCATATGCTAGCCTGCCACCTTCAACCTTTTGCACACTAGTTGCTGTTATAATTCAGGTGTCAATTTGCAAGCTGCAAAGCCTCAGAAACATAGTCATCATGGGCTACCCCGTGATTCAAGGTTAATCTCTACTCAGGGTTACAAATTTCTGCCTTGGTTTTCAGATGACGGGATAGGCCAATTTGCAACCTCATAGATTTCTGGCTACCTGAGGCAGTTGGATCAAGAGTGCAGGGATTGCTTCCTTTCCTTTATACTGCTTTGTTTCTTCATGGACAAGTTGCCATTATTTTAAATGACTGGTAGCAAGTTCCTCCTGGTTCTTAATGTCAATGTCACTGCATTTCAACAGCTTTGTAATGTTTTGTTTGCCCTCTCTCATTTGACAGATGGTTCTAATGGGTAAATGTTTATCAATCATTTGGATTGAGTGTTCAGTTTGTCAATGTTGGTTTTACAAGAGTTATGTTTAAATATTTCTCAAACTAGTTTAAGGAAGATATTAGCAATTGTCTAATGGTCTTCCAATTGAATCTGAAGGGTGTTGCATTAGCAATGTCTCTGGAAGTTCTTAAGTGTCGATTATACCCAATCCAAGTCTCACTGCTGTCTAGAAGTGTGGTGATAACTGTTCTGTCAACTAGGACTTTTGTTGACTTTCAGAGATCTTTGTTGTCAAACACTCGCTGCTGTGACTTGTAAAAGCATAAGCTGACCTGGTTTTGGATCTCCTCATCAATGATGGCCTTTTTGGCTAATTCCAGAGAGTATGAGGCTTGTTCTGGCAACACTCAAGAACAATCCAAGTTTCTTGTATGCAGAATCGAAGACACTGAGAATGGATTCCATATTTGGTGCAGAGAGAGGATCGACATTGTAGTCATATGTATGCTGTAGATAATGCTTCGTCTATGGTAATCAGTTTAGTTTTGGCAGAGAGGTTATTGAGGTTAAAGAGTTTTCTGTCCGGTTGGTATTTAACACTAACACAAGAGCCAGCTGGTCTTTAATTGGGTAAATAGCCACTGACTCCTTTTTCCTGTACGGGAGACAGAGCGGAAGTAACACTGGAGACCAGAAGGTTGCCGGGAAGGTAAGGACTTAGTATAAATTTGGGCAGCGGCTAAACCCGATACTACACGTGTAGTATCCCCCTCTCGCACCCCCTCCTCTAGCCAGAAGAAAGGGACTCTGTAAGGTAAGTTTTTTTTTCTCTTCTTTCATATATTAAGTGCAGTGTTTGGTTTTAGTTAGTTGATATAAAGCTAAGGCTTACAATGGCAGGGGACCTCAGACTCATCAATGTGCCTCTTGCTTGATGTGGGAGCGTAGGAATGTGGCTGACGTTCCTGACTCTTACACTTGTAAGAAGTGTGTCCAGCTGCAGCGCGTGTTTGACCGCACGACGGCTCTGGAGCTGCGGATAGACTCACTGTGATGCATCCGTGATGCTGAGGTGGTCATGGATAGCATGTTTAGTAAATTAGTCACACCACAGATTAGAATTGCTGAGGAAGACAGTGATCACAAGGCAGAGAAGGGGTGGGAAGGCAGTGCAAGTGTCACCTGCAGTCATCTCCCTCCAAAACAGATATACCGTTTTGGTACTGTTGGGGGAGATGGCTCACTAGGGGAGGGCAGTATTTGTCAGGATCATGGCCCCATGGTGGGCACTGCTGTTCAGAAAGGCAGGGAAAAGACTCGTAGGGCCACAGTCATAGGGGATTCTACTGTAAGGGGGGCAGATAGGCAGTCCTGTGGCCGAAAACAAAACTCCTGGATGATATGTTGCCTCCCAGGTGCTCGGGTCAGGGGTATCGCCGATCGGCTGCAGTGCATTATGAAAGGGGAGGGTGAAGAGCCAGTTGTTGTGGTGCATATAGGCACCAATGATATAAGTAAAAACCGAGATGAGGTCCTGAAAGCAGAATTCAGGAAGCTAGGAGAGAAGTTAAAGAGGAGGACCTCAAAGGATTTCTACCAGTGCCATGTGCTAGGCAGGGTAGAAATGAAAGAATAGACAGGATGAATACGTTGCTTGAGGGATGGTGTAGGAGGAAGGCGTTCAGATTTGTGGATGATTGGGACCAGTTCTGGGGAAGGTGGGACTATTACAAATTGGATAGTCCATACCTGAACCAAACTAGAACTCATGTCCTTAGGGGAGTTTTTAAACTAATGTGGCAGGGGGCTGGGAACCAGAAGAGAAGACTAGTAGACAATGAGATGGAAACTAGAAACTGTAAGGATCATGGAGTTAGCATTACCAAGGGAAGAGTAGGCAGAGAGCAGATGGACACAAAAGAACTCACTGCCTGAAGTGCATATAGTGGGTAAGGCAGATGACCTTCTGGCTTGAATTGGTACCTGGGAGTATGACGTTGGTTGAAGGATATAGATGCTTCAGACAGGACAGGGAGGGAAGAAAGGGGAGCGGGGAGGAGTTGCATTGCTGGTCACAGATGATATCACGGCTGTGCTAAAGGAGAATACTATGCAGGGTTTGAGCAGTGAGGCATTATGGGTAGAGCTGAGAAATAAGAAGGGTGCAGTTACATTGTTGGACCTGTACTACAGGCCTCCCAGTGAGTGTGAGGTAAAAGAACAAACGGGTAAACAGATTATGAAAAGATGTAGAGGCAACAGAATGCTGGGGATGGGAGATATTAACTTTACCAACATTGACTGAGATACACTTAGTGTCAGAGGTCTGGATGGAGCAGAATTTGTAAGGAGCATCCAGGAAAGTGTTCTAGAGCAGTATGGCAATAGTCCGATGAGGGAAGGGGCCATATTGGACCTGGTGTTGAGGAATGAATCAGGCCAGGTGGTAGAAGTTGCGGTGGATTTCTTTGAGCATAGCGGCCGCAATTCTGTAAGCTTTAGAATACTCGTAGACAAAGATGAGAGTGGTCCTAAGGGAAGAATACTAAACTGGGCCAAGGCCAATTATATCAAATTTGGCAGGAGCTGTGAAATGTGGATTGGGAGCAACTATTTGAAGGGAAGTTCACATTTGATATGTGGGAGACTTTCAAAGATAGGTTGAAGATAGTGCAAGATAGGCACGTCCCTTTGAAAATAAGGGTTAGGAAAGTCAAGATTTGTGAACCGTAGATGACAGGAGGAATTGTCCGACTAGCCAAGAGGAAAACGGAAGCGTACATAAGATCCAGGCAGCAAAGAACAAAACAGGCTTTGGAGGAATATCGGGACAGTAGGACCAATCTTAAACAAGGAATCAAGTGGGCTAAAAGGGGTCATGAAATAATACTAGTGAGCAGAATTAAGGAAAATCCCTAGGCCTTTTAATTCACGTAAAAGAAGCAAGAGGGTAACTAGAAAAAAGGTTGGTCCACTAAAGGATAAGGAAGGAAGGTTGCGTGTCGAATCTGAGAAAATGGGTGAGATTCTGAATGATTACTTTGCATCAGTGTTCACTGAGGACAGGGACACGATGAATGTTGAGATTAGAGATAGATGTTTGTTTACTTTGGATCACATTGACATAAGGAGGGAAGATGTGTTGGGTAGGCTAAGGTGGACAAATCCCCAGGACCAGATGGGATCTATCCCAGGTTGCTGAGGGAGGCCAGAGAGGAAATAGCTGGGGCCCTGACAGATATCTTTGTAACATCATTAAACAAAGGTGAGGTGCCAGAGGACTGCAGGGTTGCTAATGTTGACCACTCATACAAGAAGGGTAGTAGGGATATTCCGGGTAACTACAGACCAGTGAGCCTGACATCAGTGGTGGGAAAGTTGCTGGAGAAGGTACTGAGGGATAAAATCGATATATATTTGGAAAAGAATGGGCTTATCAATGATAGGCAACATGGATTTATGCAGGGGATACCGTGCTTTACCAACTTAATAGAGTTCTTCGAGGAAGTGACCAAGTTGATAGATGAAGGAAGAGCTGTTGATGTCATATACATGGACTTTAGTAAGGCGTTTGATAAGGTTCAAGGAGAAAGTGAGGACTGCAGATGCTGGAGATCAGAGCTGAAAAGGAATCCTGAAGAAGGGCTTATGCCCGGAACGTCGATTCTCCTGTTCCTTGGATGCTGCCTGACCTGCTGCGCTTTTCCAGCAACACATTTTCAGGTTTGATAAGGTTCCCCATGGTAAACTAATGAAGAAAGTGAAGTCACATGGTGTTCTAGCTAGGTGGATAAAGAATTGGTTGAGCAACAGAAGACAGCGAGTAATAGTTGAAGAGAGTTTTTCGAAATGGACAAAGGTGACCAGTGGTATTCTACAGGGATCAGTGCTGGGGCCACTGTTGCTTGTGATATACATAAATGATCTGGTTTGATCAGTAAGTTTGTTGATGACACAAAGATTGATGGAGTAGCAGAAAGTAGAGGGGACTGTCAAAGAATACAGGAAAATATAGATAGACTAGAGAGTTGGGCAGAGAAGTGGCAGATGGAGTTCAATCCAGGCAAATGTGAGGTGATGCATTTTGGAAAGTCTAGTTCTAGAGAAAACTATACTATAAACGGAGAGCCTTGGGAAAAGTTGATGAGCAGAGAGATCTGAGAGTTCAGGTCCCTGCACGGGTGGATAGAATGGACAATGTTATGCTTGCCTTCATTGGATGGGGCATAGAGTATAAGAGCTGGCAGGTCATGTTAAAATTATACAAGACTTTGGTTCAGCTGCATTTAGAATACTGTGTGCAGTGCTGGTTGCCACATTACCAAAAGGATGTGGATGCTTTGGAGAGGGTGCAGAGAAGGTTTATGTGGATGTTGCATGGTATGGAAGGTGCTAGCTATGAAGGGAGGTTGAGTAGGTTAGGATTTTTTTTAGATTAGATTTCTTACAATGTGGACCCCTTCGGCCCAACCAGTCCACACCGACCCTCCAAAGAGTAACTCACCCAGACCCATTTCCCTCTGAGTACTGCATCTAACACTATGGGCAATTTAGCATGGCCAATTCACCTGACCTGCACATCTTTGGACTGTGGGAAGAAACCAAAGCACGCGGAGGAAACCCACACAGATACAGGGAGAAAGTGCAAACTCCACACAGACAGTTGACTGAGGCTGGAATGGAACCTGAGACCCTGGTGCTGTGAGGCAGCAGTGCTAATCACTGAGCCATTGTGCCGCCTCATTAGGAAAAAAAAGGAGATTGAGGGGGGACCTGTTTGAGGTCCACAAAATCATGAAGGGTATGGATAGCATAGATAGAGATAAGCTTTTTCCCAGGGTGAGGGCTCCAATAACAAGAGGTCACATATTCAAGGTGAGAGTTGAAATGTTTAAGGGGGATACATGTGGAAAGTACTTTACACAGAGGGTGTTAGGTCCCTTGAACGCGTTGCCACAGGTAGTAGAGGCGGGCACGGTAGATTCATTTAAGATGCTTCTGGACAGATGCATGAGTAGGTGGGGAGCACAGGGATACAGATCCTTAGGAATTGGGTGATAGGTTTAGACAGTGGATTTCGATCGGCCCAGGCTTGGAGGGCCGAAGGGCCTGTTCCTGGGCTATATCTTTTCTTTGTTTCTTTGTTTGACATACAAAATAGTACAGGCACTATCATAAAAACTTGAAGTGATGTTCACACAATTTTTCTTTCAGGTATCTGCTTCAGATCTCCCACACAAGAAAGTTGCAAAAATTCTTCTATGGATCACCACCTGGACATGATGGAGTGGCTGTGAATTCTGATGATCTCTTGTGCAATGCCACTGGGATGTTCTTAGTGATGGTATTAAGGTCAGCAAGAGATGCCAGACAAACTGCAGTTCAAAAAGTCCTCAACATTAAAAATCGGCAAAGGAAGACTATGCATCTCACTGGCTGCAAGAGCGGCAGCAGCAAAGTGATCCTGATCATTGTGATTCAACACATCATTTAAATCTGATCATCAACCCACCAAGACCGTGTGGATAATGTCAGTGCTTCAATATCTTCACATTAAACAAATCAAGCACTCACGTCTATCAGTGAGCATTTCTCAAAACCTGTGGTGATGCCGAATAGGTAATATGCGAGTCCCTAGTGATGAGTTGTCTACATAGGTGCATGAATGTCATTGGGACATGAGTTATGACAGAGGTGACTTTGGGTATCAGCATCAATGGCTGAGGGATCCTCTTATGCATACTTTCTGCTCAACTGATACAGGGAGGATGTTTAAAAAAAAATGCCACAAACGTTTTGAGTTGAGGTGACCCTTCATCAGAGCTGAAGACTGCTCTGATGAAGAGTCATCTAGACTCGAAATGTTAGCTTGCTCTCTCTCTCCATGGATGCTGCCTGACCCGCTGTGATCTTCAGCATTTCTTTTCAGCATTGTGTTAATGACAAGGTAATTTGTTTTTAATGACACCAACTGAAGGATAAATAGTGGACAACATACTAGGGAGAACTCTCTGCTCTTTGAATGTAAACCATTTTACATTTTCTTGAGAGAGTAGCTGGGACCTCGATCAAGTATCCCACCTAAAAAGCTGGCATCTCCAACACAGTATCACACTGACACTACCACACAGGTAGTGTCGGCCTGGATTATGTAGTCAAGTTTCCACAATATATATCTTTCCTTGCCAAAACCTATAACATTCAGCTTGAATGTCTGATCAGAAGCTCTCACCTGCACTAAAAATGGAACCTGTACTGCTTAATACATCACAATACAACAGATCATTAAGAATTAAAAGGCAAAGTGAAAAGGTTCTCAGTCAAGGACACTATTTGGGAAAATTGTGTCCAGGTAACTTATGTACACAGCTGTGTCCATAACAACATCACCTTTACTTGTTATGTTCAAAATTATTTATATCTAGTTTAGGCAGTGAATGAGTCAGGTGTTCTTTAAGGAATATTAAAGTAATTTATAGCAATTATTACAAATGCACAGCTTTCATTTCAACAGAGTAAACAAGTGAGGTCGTGGAATGTCAGTTTCATCAAATGTTTACATTGATCATACATGCTGCAAATTAACTTAACACAACTAATCTAACAGTACGTAAACCCCTTAAGATTCATCGAACAACTTGCACTTTTAATGTAATATTACATCCCAAGACACATACAGGCACAAACATCTACAGCACAGAAAATGGCCCTTCAGCCTTTTAAGTCTGTGTCAGTCAAAGACACTACCTAACTATCCTAATCCATTAGGAGAAAGTGAGGATTTCAGATGTTGGAGATCAGAGTCAAAAAGTATGGTGCTGGAAAAGCACAGCCAGTCAGGCAGCATCCGAAGAGCAGAAGAGTTGATGTTTCAAGCTAAAGCTCTTAATTAGGAATAGATCCTAATCCATTTTCCAGCACATGGCCCATTGCGCCTTGCATGTCTTGGCATGGCAAGTACACATCTAAATACTTCTTAAATGTTATCAGGGTTTCGGCTTCCAACATTCTTACAGGTGGTGAGTTCCAGATTCCCACCAACCTCCAGGTGAAAATGTTTTTTCTCACATCTCCTCTAGAGGGGGTGATGGCCCAGTGGTATTACCACTGGACTGTTAATCCAGGAAGCCAGATAATGTTCTTGGGACCTGGGTTCAAACCCTGGCAGATGGTAGAAAGGGAATTGAATAAAAATGGCATTAACCATTTCACCAGTGCTCTTTCAGCATGGAAACTTCCATCCATCCCTGGTCGGGCCTTCATGTGACTCCAAAGCAGCAGCAACAGTTGACTCCTAACTGCTGTATGAGCAGTAAATGCTGATCTAGCCAGCAATCTTATGAATAAATTAAAACAACTTTCTAACTCTTTCCTTAAAGCTATACCCCCAGTCATTGATCCTTCCACCAAGGAGAAAAGTTCCTTTCTATCTATCCTATCCCCCTCATGATTTTATACAATTCAATCATGTGCCCTCGCAATCTCCTCTGCTCTAACAAAATGAAAACTGTCTGTCCAATCTCTCTTCATAACTCTCAGCCCAGGCAGCATCCTGGTAAATCTCCTCTGCACCCTCTCCAATGCTATCACATCCCAGATGTGGATTCCAGAAATGCACACAATACTCTTGCTGTAGCCTAATCAACATTTTATACAGTTTCACCATAATCTCCCAGTTCATAAAGGCAAGTATCCCAGTGGAGCTCATATTTAGGGAATGGATTTCGGAGCACGGACAAAAAAAAACCAGTCTTACCGTTAGGTTATTTGAGAAAACTTCTACTCATCCAGTACTAGATATCAAATAAGTAATCAGGGATAATTTATCAATAGTGAAGGAGACTAAATAAAATGTGGTGAGATAGAGCTGAACTTCAACAGAGTATTTGTGAAAACGTACAATGTACTTTTCGCGGGCATCACAGGAGGGAATTTGCTCTGTTCTCACTGGCTACCTGCAACAGCAACTTACTGGTACCAATCCCCTGTCTTTTCACAGCAGCCCTGCTTCAATTTCAAACAGTGATCCAAGTTCCTTTTTGAAAGTCAGGATTGAAATTGCCTCCACTGTGCTCCTTGGCAGCACATTCAGTCATTTATTATAATAAAATATTTCTTCATATTGTCAATGCTTCCTTGTCCTTAAATCAATGCCCTCTGGTTCGTGATCCAACAATAATGGGAACAGTTTCTCCTTATCTACTTTGTCTGGACCCCTCATAATTTTGAATATCAAATCTCCACTCAGCCTTCTCTTCTCCACGAAGACTTTGCCATTCTACCTACATAGTTGAAAGTCATCATCCATGGAATCATTCTTGTGAATCTTTCTGACAACCTCTCCACATTTTTCAAAATGTAATGGATGCATCCAGTTGATGCCAAATCAATGTTTATGTTTTACATAGCTTCCTTGCTTTTATACTCATTATACATAATAATAAAGCCCAGGATGTTGAATGCTTATTAATCACACACTCAATTTGTGCTGAGAACTTCAATGATTTGTACTTATATACCCCAGATCCATCTACTCTTGCACCCTTTTAAAAATTGAACCCTTTGTAATGTATTATCTCGACATATTCTTCCTATCAAAACGAATTGCTTCACACTTTTTTGCATTAAACTTAATCTGCTACTTGTCTATTCATTCCCACCAATTTATGTCCAAAGTTTACATTATCATCCTCACATCTGACAATGCTTCAAAGTTCTGTGAGGTCTCCACCTTTTGAAATTGTGCCATGTGCACCAAGATCTAGGTCATTAATACATATCAGGAAGAGCAAAGATCATAACACCAACCCATGGGGTACTCTATCATGAACCTTCCTCCAGTCCGAAAAAACAATCAATCTCTATTTCTGTTGTTCAGCCATTTTTGTGCTCATGTTGTCCCTTTTATTATATGAGGTCTAAGTTTATTCACAAGTCTGTTGTGCTGCATTCCATCCAATGCCTTCTGCTCTGTCAAAGTCCATGTACACCATGTTAACAGTATTAGCCTCATCAACACACAGTGTTACCTCATCAACCAGTTAAGTATACAGAACCGCATGATGGCTCAGTGGTTAGCACTGCTGCCTCACAGCACCAGGGTCCCAGGTTTGATTCCAGCCTCGGGCAACTGTCTGTGTGGAGTTTGCACATTCTCCCAGTGTCTGCGTGGGTTTCCTCTGGGTACTCTGGTTTCCTCCCACAGTCCAAAAAGGTGCAAGGCAAGTGAATTAGTCATGCTAAATTGCCCATAGTGTTAGGTGCGTCGTGGCGAGGGAAATGGGTCTGGGTGGGTTACTCTTCGGAGGGACGGTGTGGACTCGTTGGGTCAAAAGGCCTGTTTCCACACTGTAGGGAATCTATTCTAATTTACCCTTAAATTCCCACTGGATCTCTTTAATTAACTGAACATTCATTATGTTCTGAATTAACATTTTTATGTTTCATCACTATGTAAAGTGCATCAACATCTTAAATACAATCAGCATATCTAAAGGGTCCTTCTCAATTTTAACCCAATCAAGTTTCTGAACTTCTAGTCTTTCACTACCTGAACTGAAAATACCACTTACAATATGGGTCAATAGTGAGTGGGGGAGGACGATGGATGGTAGGTGATCAGTAGATTAGTGAGAATGGGTTCATAGGAGAGGGACACTAGTAGGTAGGTCCCATGGGCAAGATAGGCTCGAGGAAGACATGAGGTTGAAACAGTAGAGAAACTAGACAAAGATAGTTTGAACACCCGTGCTCATGGAAGGGAAGGACATGACAGAGCAGCTGATCTAATTACCTCAATCTTCGTGACACCACAAGCTCTTCATGCAGCACTGTGGCTCAGTGGTTAGTACTGCTGCCTCACAGTCTCAGGGACCTGAGTTCGATTCCAGCTTTGGGTGACTGTCTGTGTGGAATTTGCACATTCTCTCCATGTCTGTATGGGTTTCCTCCGGGTGCTCAGGTTTCGTCCCACAGTCCAAAGATGTGCAGATCAGGTGAATTGGCCATGCTAAATTATCCATAGTGTTCAGGGGTGTCTGGTTAGGTGCATTAGTAAGGGGAAATGTAGAGTCATAGGGTAGGGAAATGGGTCTGGGTGGGTTACTCTTTGGAGGGTCAGTGTGGACTTGTTGGGTCAAATGGCCTGTTTCCAAACTGTAGGGATTCCGTGATTCTTGGAAGTGAGGGTGGAGGGGCAGCAGAGAGAAATTCGACAAGATGATCTGTGGTAGAGGAAGGGAGCCAGAGTGACTATCCTCCAAGTCTGCTTTTTCCCAAGCTGCTCCCATATTCTTCAGTTCCCTTCAACCTAATGAATGAATCAATGTTCTCTTTACACGTATTTGTTTCAACTACTCCCTAGCTTTCTTGAGGAGGTGAACCTTCTCCTTAAATCACTGCAGATTGCATGGTAATCCTGCCTTCAGAAGGAATCGTGCTTTGATATAATTGAGATGTAGTTTAGAGTCAATTACTGTGTGGATCTAGAAGCATGGCCAGACTATGATTTAGTTTCAAAATGCACCCGCTATCATGGAGAAAAACTACTGCAAAATAACAGCAAAAAATAGACTAAAACACTACCATTGCGTTTTCTTTCCTCTGAATTCCTTCATAAGATGCTCCTTCTTCAGGTTGATTTATTCGCGGTGCCTTCCCTTCAGCAATTAGCTGCACAGCTTCTACCTGAAACGAACAGATGAATTCAGGCTAGATTCAAAGTTCCAAAAAAAGGTTTGCAGCAAGCACGTGAAAACCCGATTCTTCCAATGCAACATTACCAGCTTCCGGGGTTATATTACACTGCAATTACTGTTAAGTGATGGACGAAAGATTCTTACACTAAAGCTTCCACTCAGGAGTGAATTCATATTTGAACTCGATAATGCATATCATTAAGTTAGCAATGACTTTACAGCAAAATCTCTTTCATTTCAGCACCCAAGGAGTTTCAAGTACACTACATGCAATTCTTCACACAGGAAGTTGTTGTGGCTCAGATAAAATACACTCATTTTCTTTGGGGGTGTGTAACTCCTAAATCTAAACCCTCTGGATGTCAAAAAGGATCTGGGGTTGGATAAGGCAATAAAAGGAATCTCACCAGATACTGTGTTTTCAACATTGCAAAGGGTTAAGGAAGTTATGAAAAAAGAAAATTAGGAAATCAAAGAAAATATTTATTAGCAATCAAAATCAAGTAAAATCCAAAGTAGTTTCATGAATGCATAAAACACATTTTTCAATCCTCTCTTAGCACTCTCTGGTACTCAAGGACAGTAGCATTGTTTAAAAAGGAAGAAAGGGATAACTAATCTTGGTGGAGGGAAAATTTCTGTAAACTTGTCATTAAGTAAAACAGAGATTAACCAAAGAGAGGTTGTTAAGAGGTTTTATCTCATTAATTTAATTTGTTTTGGGCAAGTAACAAGGAGAACTGATGAGAATGCTTAATGTAATCTAAATGGATTTTGGCAAGGTTTATTGACGAGATCCCATATGGCAGGCTGGCCATAAAAGACTTGTAGAATCCACAGAAATGCATCAAGTGGAATGAAATTTGGATCAGTGGCAAGAGCAAGGGATAATGGGTGATGGGTGATTTTGTGACAATAAGATTGTTTCTGGTAGAACTCTGCAGGGTTGAATGTTGAGTCACTTGCTGTTGCTGCTAAATAATAATAATTTAGATTTAATATAGAGGACATGAGTGAGAAGTGATAGGGTATCTTTATGAAGGATATGAAAATTGGTAATAAGCCATTTGCTGCAGGAAGGTGTCAATGGACTGTTTAGATGAGCAGAAACATGAGAAAGTGAAATTCAATTCCAAGGAGTGAAAGGTAACAGGCTGGACTAACAAGGCAAGAGAATACATTATAAATGGTTGGATACTGAGAAGCGTCATGATAGAAAATGATATTAGAGTTCAAGATCACAGATTCCAGTGATCAAAAAGACACATATTTCCCTTTGTAGGTGGATTATAATGGAACTGTATGTACACTTCTTAGAGTTTTGGTTATTGCATAAGGGATGGAGGTGATTGTACGAGAGAAAGTGCAAAAGACATTTACGTGGGCATTGCCAGAACAAAAGAATTTTAGCTCTAAAGAAAAACAGAAAATTCTGCAAAGAATTGAGCACTTACTGACTTCCTAAAGCCTGTTCACCACCAGGAGTGATAAAATCCTCCTCACTTGCATTTGTGTGTACAGCTCCACAACTCTTAGAGCTCGATACTATGCAAGATAAACCAGCTTGGCTGACTGGCACCCCTTCTGCAGTGTTAAGCATTCAAACGCTACAACAAATTAGACAGATGAAATATATAGTAGTGTAATGTAACATTACCCACTTTCATAAGAAAATCAGAAATCCAGAGTATTCAATAGTGATCGGCTGGGAAGTGTTGAATTTCAAAGGGACTTGAGCATCATTGTTTGTCCAAACATATGAATTAGGAGCAACAACAGGCCACTAGAGACCTTAAGCCCACTCTGTCAATCAATAAAAGGTTATGGCATTCAATAACAATGTAAGTTACTGAAAGTTAACACTTATGTAAGCATTTGAAAAGCCAAATGGTATGCTGGCCTTTATTGCTACAACAGAAAGTGAGGACTGCAGATGCTGGAGATCAGAGCTGAAAATGTGTTGCTGGAAAAGGGACACATTTTCAGCTCTTTATTGCTACAGGACCATCTTACTGTAACTATATAGAGCCTTTCCCTGAATCAGTGTCTAGAACCAGGAGGCACACTCTTAGAATAAGGAGCAGGCTCTTTAAGACTGAGATGAGAAACTGTTTCTTCATTCAGAAAGTGGTGAATCTTTGGAAGTCTCTACTTCACAGCTATAGGGACCCACTCATTGAGTAAGATCATGAGATTCTGACTAATTAAAATATCAAGATACAGGGATATTGCAGGGAAATGGCGTGAAAGAAGATGAGCAGCCAAGATGATCACTGAACAGCAGAACAGCTTGAAGAGCTGAATGGCCTATTCCTGATCTTGGGTTTTATGGGTTTTTTTAGATTAGATTACTTACAGTGTGGAAACAGGCCCTTCGGCCCAACAAGTCCACACCGACCCGCCGAAGCGCAACCCACCCATACCCCTACATCTACCCCTTACCTAACACTACGGGCAATTTAGCATGGCCAATTCACCTGACCTGCACATTTTTGTGTCTGTGGGAGGAAACCGGAGCACCCGGAGGAAACCCACGCAGACACGGGGAGAACGTGCAAACTCCACACAGTCAGTCGCCTGAGGCGGGAATTGAACCCGGGTCTCTGGCGCTGTGAGGCTGCAGTGCTAACCACTGTGCCACCGTGCCGCCCATTACATGTTTACACTGTGTCAGCTTTGTAAGCAGGCCTATTCAGCATTGTTCCCAAACCGACATCTGAAGGCTGCATCAGGTTCTGGTTGCATACTAAAACCTTGGGCTCAAGACAGGATTTTCCTGGAGCAGGTTGGTACATAACTTCATATTCCACTGGACTTATCATAAGGCCAAAGATGTTGCATGTATTGGAGAACAAGTCAATGTGCATTGCATAGCCACCACTGAACCAAGAGCTAGTACACAGACACAGGCCCACCTTAGAGCTGTGAGTGCCAAGCTGTATTGCAGCAACACATCAAACTTCCAAGAACAGCAACCTCAAACCCATATTATTGATCGCCCAGAGGGTCAAGGGCAGTAGACAGATGATAACTTCACCAACTGCAAGTTTGCTTGTAAGTTACATAACATCCTGATTTGGAACTTTATCATGGTTTGCTCATGTCATGGGGTCAATATCTTTGAGCTCCCTCCCTAACAGCACTGTGTATGTATCTAAAGCACGCGACTGCAGAAGTTTAAGGCAGCAGATCAGGGCAGTTAGGATTGCAAAATATATATTGGTCTAGGCAGCGATGCTCTGATCTGGAGAATGAATTTTGAACATGCCCTTACCATTGCAGAAATTCCTTCAGGGTACAGGAAACGGTTGTACAGTGAGTCAACAGTGTCATTCAGGTCAATATCACATTGCCTCTGCAGAAGAATTGGGCCAGTATCCAGGCCTTCATCTGCCCAGAAGATGGAGAAACCTCCG
Source organism: Chiloscyllium punctatum (assembly GCF_047496795.1). NCBI lineage: Eukaryota > Metazoa > Chordata > Chondrichthyes > Orectolobiformes > Hemiscylliidae > Chiloscyllium > Chiloscyllium punctatum. The sequence continues at coordinate 21,016,594 of NC_092782.1, read as the reverse complement.
ACCTTATCTCCATGAATAAGAGTCCTGCACACAAAGGATCAAGTGTTAAGGGTTTGTCTATATAATCTCTGTGGCTTGATTTAACTACCACATCTCAGGGAACCGAGGCAGAGTTTCTTCAGAGTTGCACGTTGGCACATGTGGCTAGCACTGCTGCTTCACAGTGCCAGGGACCAGGGATTGATTCCAGCCTTGGGCTATTGTGTGGAGTTTGCATGTTTTCCATGTGTCTGTGTGAGTTTCTCCCTTTGTCCAAAAACACGCAGGTTAGGTGGGTGAGCTATGCTAAAAATTGTCCCATAGTGTCCAGGGATGTGCAGGTTAGGTTGGTTAACCATGGTAAAAACCCCATGTGGAGTTATGGGGCTTGGTTGGGTCTGCTCTTCAGAGGGTTGGTGCAGACTTGATGAGCTGAATGGCCGCATTCTATGCCGTAGGGATTCTATGACTCGATTCTCTGATTCTTTGGGGGTGCACAGTAGAGACACGCACTGGTAGAAAGGAAAGACAGTTCTGTCATGAATGTGCAGATTAGATGTGTTAATGACACCAGAACCCAAGACCTGCCTGACGTCAAAATAAGGGGTCAGTTTCAGTTTAGCAAAATCTATAGCCTGCACCTGGAGAGGTCCAGCAGTTAAGTTCATATATAAGTTTCATGGAAAAATGTTGGGCAAGAAGTGGAAGGTAGCACGTTTCTCATTGAATCGTAGAATCCGGACAATGTAGATGGAGACCATTCAGCCCATCAAATCTGCATACACCCTCCAAAAAGTATCCCACCCAGATCCATCCCTCACCCTATCCCATACCTCCATAGGTATCATGGCTAATTCACCTAGCTTGCACATCCCCTAGACACTGCAGGGCAAATTAATATGGTGAATCCACCTAACCTGCACATCTTTGGACTGTGGACAGAAATCTGAGCACTTGGCAGAAGCCCATGCAGACATGGGGAGAACATGCTAATTAGAAAATAGAACATAGAAGAATACAGCGCAGTACAGGCCCTTCAGCCCTCGATGTTGCGCCGATCAAAGCCCACCTAACCTACACTAACCCACTATCCTCCATATACCTATCCAATGCCCGCTTAAATACCCATAAAGAGGGAGAGTCCACCACTGCTACTGGCAGGGCATTCCATGAACTTACGACTCGCTGAGTGAAGAACCTACCCCTAACATCAGTCCTATATCTACCCCCCCCTTAATTTAAAGCTATGCCCCCTTGTAATAGCTGACTCCATACGTGGAAAAAGGATCTCACTGTCAACCCTATCTAACCCCCTAATCATCTTGTACACCTCTATCAAATCACCCCTAAACCTTCTTTTCTCCAATGAAAACAACCCCAAGTGCCTCAGCCTTTCCTCATAGGATTTTCCTACCATACGAGGCAACATCCTGGTAAACTTCCTCTGCACCCGTTCCAGTGCCTCCACATCCTTCCTATAGTATGGTGACCAAAACTGCACACACCAGAGTCTTATACAACTGCAGCATGACCTCAGGACTCCGGAACTCAATTCCTCTACCAATAAAAGCCAGTACGCCATATGCCTTCTTCACTGCACTATTTACCTGGGTGGCAACTTTCAGAGATCTGTGTACATGGACACCAAGATCACTCTGCTCTTCCACACTACCAAGTATCCGACCATTAGCCCAGTAATCCATCTTTTTATTACTCTTACCAAAGTGAATCACTTCACACTTAGCTACATTGAACTCCATTTGCCACCTTTCTGCCCAGCTCTGCAGCTTCTCTATATCCCGCTGTAACCTGCCATATCCTTCCTCACTGTCTACAACTCCTCCGACTTTCGTATCATCCGCAAACTTGCTCACCCAACCTTCTAACCCTTCCTCCAGGTCATTTATAAAAATGACAAACAGACATTCTACAGTGACGGTCACCCAAGCATGAAATTAAACTTGGGTTAGGAGCTGTGAGGCAGCAGTGCTAACCACTGTGTTACTGTGCCTATCATTTATGTGCTTCACAAGTATGGGCCTCCCTTTCACCAGCCAAAACGCTACCCTCCGATGCAGGCTCCCTCCCCTATTCATTGTCTCTGCTTTGTAACAATCCTAATCTCCTGCCTATCTCCCACATCCTGTTTATAGCCTGCCCACTAACTCCAACACCTCCCTCCCAGCCTCCAGACACTGCTAGCCTACCCCATTCACTTCAACATTAGCCTCCACTCCCAGCAAATTAACACCCACATGTCCCACCATCCACCCAAATGAAAGCCTGGAGTCACTGTTCCAGCCAGTGTCAGGTGCTAATCCCAAACTGATGCCTCCAGTCGTTATTGGCCAAGTTGCCAGGATATTGGCTAGCAGGCTGGAGGCACCACAACAATTTTGTAATGAAACCCTGGAGTGAAAACCAATAGCATTTTCACATGCCAGAATTTTTTACCATCTACAGGCCATTTCTCATCCTCTCTTTCTCCTCATTTACACCAGAGAATGTATGTTTTCCAAAACATAACCTACAGGTTCTAACCAGAATTTAAAGATCAGAAACTAAAAACTTCATTCTTTTTGTTTAAACGATGATTGGTATCCTGTGCTGCAATTGTGTGCTCACAGATGAGTTATCACATGGAAAGACACAGTTATGACTGAAATATCTGCTATATATTTTTGAAATGTATTGGAATAAAAAGCCAGAAAAACAAACAATTCTTTCCATCAATAAAAATCTGGGTGGAGAGAAAGGGAAGGAGATATCTGTTCTAAATTTAGCATGTCACTAACTCAGTTTCTGTGTTCCAGTCAGTAATCATTTAAAGCTAATCATTAGTTGTTGCCTTCCAAATCCCTGCTCATCTTCCCTGCAACACTTGGTGTGAACTTCCATCCCATTACAATATTTTAAGAGTATTTCCAAAGTCACAAATGACATCTCATATGAATGACAAAGCTATGATTCCGTATGTTGAGCTGTTGTTTAAATAATCTGTGGAACAGCTGTCCCAGTTTTGGCACTGGCCCCCATACATTAGAAAGGAATACTTCACAGGGTTGACAGGTCTGGGTGCCACCTGTCATTTTGGTATCTGGAACAGGTGGGGGTAGTCTGTCCAATTTTACTTGTTTTGCAGTGATTTGGACCAAATGGGTGGATTTCCAGGCCATTTCAGAGAACAGTTAAAAGTTAACCACGCTGCTATGGATCTGTAGTCACATGTAAGCCAGGTCAGGAAATTTCTTTCCCTAAAGGAGCCAGATAAGTTTTTTTTATGACAAACTACGATTGTTACTGGGACTAACCTTTAATTCCAGATTTATGGACAGCTTGACTTCTATTAATTAATTAAATTTAAAATTCCACTAGTTGCCCTGGGGTAAAAAACAAGTCTTCCAAATATTTAGCCTCCGACTCTACTAGTTCAGTGACATTATCACTAAGTCACTGACCCTGTGAAGATACTGACCTTGTCTTCATGCCAGTATACCCTCCACTGGTTTGCATTGCACAACCATACTGCTCAATGAGATTGATTCAAAACAGATCCATCGGCACTTGCTGATTAAAGACATTCAGTTTGGGTTTCACCAGAGCCATTCAGCTCCTGACTTTATTACAGCCTTAGTTTGACCATTGATTACAAACTGTACTGGACTAGCTACAAGAGCAAGTCATATCCTGAGTAATTCATATCCTGATTTTCCAAAGCCTGTCCACCATCATTAAAGTACAATTCAGGATTGTGTTGGCCGGATTATTGTAACTCCAACAAGGGTGGCATGGTGGCTCAGTGGTTAGCACTGCTGCCTCACAATGTCAGGGACCTGGGTTTGATTCCACCCTCAGGCGACTGTCTGTGTGGAGTTTGCACATTCTCCCTGTGTCTGTGTGGATTTCCTCCCACAATCCAAAGATGTACAGGCTAAGTGAATTGGCCATGCTAAAATGCCCAGAGTGTTCAGGAATGTGTAGGTTAGGTGCATTAGTCAGGGGTAAATATAGGGGAATGGGTCTGGGTGGGTTACTCTTCTGAGGGTCAGTGTGGGCTTGTTGGGCCAAAGGGCCTGTCCCCACACTGTAGGGATTCTATTTTTTAAATAAAGTCAAGAAGCTCAAGACCACTCAAGCAAAGCAGTCCACTTGAATGACACCTACTTAGCCAACCAACCCAAGGGTAACTAGGATGAGCGACAGTTGATCATGCACAATACCAATGTTCAGTCAAAGAATAAAAATAAAAGGATACATCAGAAATTTAAGTGTGGAGTTGGAGGATGCAAACCTAAAGAACCAAACACTTTTGACAGGAGCACAAAAGCGTAGTCAGCAGCATCAGTCCAAATCAAATGAACAATTTATCAAAAAAGTTGCATTTTGGATTCTCCAAGAATTCAGCAAGAATCACAGATTTAACAATCCAGTCAAAATGGGAAATATTTCCCAGCAGAGGACCCAACTGGCTTTATCCTTCAAAATTGCAGCAAATGAGTTGCAGGGTATTCCATCCTTGCCAGTTTGACTGAGTTTGGGTAATACCATTTGTACGCAGGCATTTGCAGAGCCTGCAGTGGCCCTGGTTTCACGCTACGGATGCTGCCAGACCCATTCAGAAGTCAACTTACATCTGGTTTGGACCAGTTAAATTGCTTAGCTACATCAAAAACATAACTAATCAAAATAAACATCTGATTAAATGGTCATCTGTTTCTAATAGAGGTTGCTACCAGCATGGCCGTATCACTGATCACAGAACCAGTTTTTAACAAAATTCACTCTGGACTCCCGCCCTTAAAGTTTGTGCAAGGCTAGGCCGAGAACCTATACCAGGGAACCTTTTCAGATGAAGGGTACAACTTCAATTCCAGTCTCTTATGAAAAGCAGCTGGTCAGTTACCAATGACTGTAGTAAAAGGCTCTGGCCCAAGCTGGATGGGATGAAATTGGTTGTGAGAGATCCACCAGGATTGGTTCAACATTTTTCAATTAGAAAATGGCTTCCCATGTGAAATCTTCCAAGAAGCTCGAAGGACTATTACAGGAGGCAAGGTCATCTCACATATTGACTAGGAAGCAATTCTATGATTCTTCAAGGCAAACACAGTGCCATTTGCCTTAAGGACAGAAATAGAGGCAGAAATCAATGGGCTTGAAAACGAAAAAATAGCCTACAGCCTAGCTAGGTACCAAGCTGTCGCTGTTCTTATTTGGTTAAAGGATTACTCCACATGCAACTATAGGGATAGCAGCAGCAGAGTTGCTAATGGATAAAAGGCTCCCATCAGATTAACTGTAATCTTCCCAGACCTGGCAGGAAGAGTGGGTGGCTTGAAATGGCATCAAGAATGCTGATCCTGGATTGAGACTCTGCCAAGTGAGAGAAACTGTTTGATAAAGGGGATGAAGTTTGGTGTAAGAATCATGGAAATAGCCTCGAATGGGTACGAAGTATGTGCAGCATGAGGTCAAGACCAGTGATTTATAAAGTTCAGCTAAATGGGACAGTTCTGAACAAGCACGTGGACCACATGAAAGACAGCAAATTCGCAAATGGTGCAGAAGCAAAACGTGTCCTGCCCCGCTGACCAGTCGGAAAGGCTGCTGGAACCCACAGGTTCACCCAGTCCAACAAGCATTGACAAGTCCTCAGAATCAGAGACGGATATAGCCGAATCAACGCCTTTGTCACTGGAAGAAGGGAGTAAAATTCTACCGAGACACTTCTGGTGGAAGAAGTGAGCTCCTGTGCATTGCACACCAACCATATCGGATGCCAAGTCACAGGAACCTGACACAGTGCTAAAATGGCTCTCCAGAAAAAGGACCAGAGGGGAAGGGATTTAGTGGTTGTAACCAGCTGGACATCACAGAATATGATTTCCCTGATGGAGCTGTTAACCTGGTCCAATCAGGGAGCCCTGGCTGACACAAACAGAAGTGTCGTCCTACACTCCTGATCTTTGGGCACCCGGTACGGAGGAAGGAGGGCAGGTCTGAAGACCTCCTCGTGGGTCTGCTCCTGGGCCTGGACAAACTGGCCATAAACAGGTCCAGGCAGTGGGCCGTGGAGGGGGTCGTTAGGCTGACTGCCTGTCCCTCTTCCGCGGTTACGTTAGAGCCCAGGTGTCTCTGGAAAAGGAGCATGCGGTGTCCACTAACACTCTTGAGCTGTTCAGGGAGAGGTGGGCGCTGCAGGGAGTGCAGTGCATTATTTCCCCCTCCAACTCTATTTTGATTTAATCCCTGCCCTCCTCTTCACTGTTTGATCACACAGCATTGCCCTTTGATGTGAAGGGCACTGCTTGTCACTGGCCACTTGGGTGTTTCCTTTCTTCCTGGTGGTGGAAACTGAATAAAGATTCGTGCACCTTGTGTCTCTCAGTGTCTCACACCTGCACACGCACACCATGGGTGCTGGGGAAAAAAAATAAGTACTACTGCAGTTAGGCGGTAGTGTGTGGGGGGGGGGTTTAAAGAAAAAAAAGGAAAAAAAAGAAAAATAGTGGAAAGTCAGAAATGCTGGCAAAAAAAGAAAAAAGATAAGTGTCAGAGGTTATGTTCATGCTGACAGCTGACTCTGAAGAGGCAGTTCTAAAGTCAAGGACTGTTCATGTGTTAATAAGGTTGACTTGGTGGTAGAATATGGACCTCTGTAGAGTTATTTAGATGTTATGGGGAGAATATATTGGTAATCAAGGCACATGCAATGCACAGGAGCTCACTTCTTCCACCAGAAGTGTCTCGGTAGAATTTTACTCCCTTCTTCCAGTGACAAAGGCGTTGATTCGGCTATATCCGTCTCTGATTCTGAGGACTTGTCAATGCTTGTCGGACTGGGTGAACCTGTGGGTTCCAGCAGCCTTTCTGACTGGTCCGCGGGGCAGGACATATTTTGCTTCTGCACCATTTGCGAATTTGCTGTCTTTCATGTGGTCCACGTAAACAGTAAAATTAATGTTTTGAATGATTCAGCAAAATAGTTAGTTGTTTGCCTTTAGTCCTGCTCTCCAGAATAAAATACAGTTTCATTGGGCTTCTTTAATAAACTCTCCATCTTTTTCTTATAAACAAAGCTCACTTGTAAGAATGAATGACAAAACTGGCTTACACCTAATCTATAATGTGGATTTGGACCTTTTGATCCCTATGCACATGCCCACAACACAAAATACAACAAGGTCTCTGGCAAGGATAATATTTTTAAAAGACCAGAAGAGAAATAATTATATTGATTACTGGCCTGAATATCAAAGGATAGAATTGGATTTCTATTAGCCCATGCAAGATCTTCCAGACAAGGCTTCAGTTTGGATGGCAATTAGGCTGGATCCAAATCTTTGGGCGGTTGTCACAGTTCAGCTTTTCAGTGTTTACAAAGTAATCAAAATACTGAGGTGCAATAACTTAGTATCAGGTTTCCCAGTATTTAAACCAAGAGAGCCAGAGAGAGAATCTAGTAGCTGTGTCAAATTTTTAACTCCTCTTCCCAGGCCCCTAAGATTGGTTAAAACAAAGTCAAGTGCAACGGATTTTGCGAAACAATCGTCTATACAAAGTGCCCTGTAGACTCTTTCAAATCCAGATTTGCCAGTAATTGGTGGCAGTAAATCCTATCACCTTCTGTAATGGGTACATCTACATATTGATGAAGAAACTTTTCTTGAACACATTTAACAGATTCCTCCCCATCCACGTCCTTAACATTATGGCAATCCTAATCTATATTTGGAAAGTTAAATCCTTTACTATTACAGACCTATTATTCTTACTGATATCTGAGATCTTCCTACATATTTGTTCCTCAGTTTCCTGGAAGGCCTAGAATACAATCACATCAAGGTGATTGTCCCTTTTTTATTTCTCAGTTCCACACATATAGCTTCACAGGACTGTTCCCCATGCATATCCTCTCTAAGTATAGCAGTGATGTTTTCCTGCATCAAAAACACCACCCCCTCCACTCTTGACTCCCTTTCTATCCTTCCTTTCATATGTATACTTATGTCTGAACACTGCCAGTCCTGTCCTTCCCACAGCCACGTTTCTGTAATAGCCATGATCTCCCAATCCCATGTTCTCATCCATGCCCTGAGTTCATCTATATTACCTGTCAGGTTTCTTGCATTGAAATAAACGCAGTTTAATTCATCAGCCTTCCCTCGTTCTCTGCCATGCTCTTGCCAGCCTGATCTACTTAACTTGCTTCCTTCAACATCCTAAATATCGTCAACCTTCTCTCTTTTCTTATTACTGCTTAGGATCCTCTCTCCTTCCATCCTGCTTTAAAGCCTACCGCATTGCATGAGCAAAGCTTCCTGCCAGCGTATTAATCTCCCTCCAGTTAAGGTAAACCTGACCCATCTGCACAGGTCACTTTTGCCCCAGAAGAGGTTCCAATGATCTAAAAATCTAAATCCCTGCCCCCTCCACTGCCATTCACTAATCTACCCGAAATAAAAACCTAAAGAACTGTGGATGCTGTAAATCTGAAAGAAAAACAGAAGTTGCTGGAAAAGCTCAGCAGGTCTGGCAGCATCTGTGAAGAGAAATCAGAGATAACATTTCGGGGCCGGTGACCCTTCCTCAGACCTGAGGAATTAATCTGCCCTCTCCTCCTGTTCCTACTCTCACTAGCATGTGGCACCAGAAGTAATCCAGAGATTACTGACCTTGAGGTTCTGCTTTTTAACCTCTTGTCTAACTTCCTACATTTACTCCGTAGAACCTCATCCCTTTGTCTACCTATGTCATTGGTATCAATGTATACAATGACCTTTGGCTGCTTACGTTTTGCTTTGAGAATTTGCTGCAACCGCTCTGAGGCTTCCCTGATCCTGGCACCAGGGAGGCAACACCCATCCTGATGTCTTGCTCATGGCCTCAGAATCACCTATCTATGCCCTCGACTGGAGAGTTCCCTATAACAATTGCTTGTTTGAACCTTGACAAACCCCACACAACAACCATGGTGCCCAACACCTGGTACTGGAGGATTGGAAAGAGGCAAATGCTGCTCCTCTTTTCAAGAAGGGCAATAGGGAAACCCCTGGCAATTACAGACCAGTCAGTCTTACGTCTATGGTCAGCAAAGTTTTGAAAATAATTCTGAGGGATAGGATTTATGACTATTTGGCAAAGCATAGTGTGATTAAAGGCAGTCAGCATGGCCTTGTGAGGGGCAGGTCATGCCTCACAAATCTTATTCAGTTCTTTGAGGAAGTGACAAGACAGGTCGACGAAGGTCGAGCAGTGGATATGATGTATATGGACTTCAGCAAGGCATTTGATAAGGTTCCCCATGGTAGGCTCATTTATAAAGTCAAGAAGTATGGGACACAGGGAGATTTGGCTATCTGGATTCAGAATTGGCTGGCTGACAGAAGGCAGAGTGTGGTTGTGGATGGAAAGTATTCTGCCAGTGTTGAGTGGGATCCCGCAGGGCTCTGTTCTTGGGCCTCTGCTCTTTGTAGTTTTTATAAATGACTTGGATGAGGAGGTTGGTGGGGGGGGGGGGGTTAGTAAATTTGCAGCTGACACAAAGGCTGGAGGTGCCACCGATAGTATTGAGGGCTATTGCAGGCTGCAGCGCAACATGGACAGGATGCAAAGCTGGGCTGAGAAATGACAGATGGAGTTCAACCTGGATAAATGCAAAGTGACGCATTTTGGTAGGTCAAACTCGAATGCTGAATATAGGTTTAAAGACAGGATTCTTGGAGGAACAGACGGATCTTGGTGTGCAAGCACACAGATCCCTCAAAGTTGCCACCCAAGAGGATAGGGTTGTTAAGAAAGCATACAGTGTTTTGGCTTTCATTAACAGGGGGATCGAGTTTAAGAGCCGTCAGGTTTTGCTACAGCTCTACAAGTTCCTGGTGAGACCACACTTGGAATATTGTGCCCAGTCCTGATTGCCCTACTACAGGAAAGATGCAGAGGCTTTGGAGAGGGTGCAAAGAAGGTTTACCAGGATGCTGCCTAGACTGGAGGGCTTGCCTTATGAAGAGAGGTTGAGTAAGCTCGTACTTTTCTCTCTGGAGAGAAGGAGGGAAAGAGGTGACCTGATCGAGGTATAAAAGATAATAAGTGGAATAGATAGAGTCAATAGTCAGAGACTTTTCCCCAGGGCAGGACTGATTGGTACAAGGGGTCATAGTTTTAAGATAGTAGGAGAAAGGTATAGTGGGGACATCCGAGGAAGGTTCTTTACGCAGAGAGTCGTGAATGCATGGAATGCGTTACCAGCAGTGGTGGGGGAAGCAGAGACACTGATGACATTTAAGCGACTGCTGGACATGCACATAGATAGCAATGAGTTGAGGGGTTAAATTATTTTATTTTCCATTAGGATTAACCCTCAGCACAACATCGTGGACCAAAGAGCCTGTTCTGTGCTGTACTTTTCTATGTTCCATGTTCTATGCAACACATGGCTGCACTGCTATTTTCTTCAGAGAGGTCATCTCCCTTCAACAGTGTCCAAAAGCCTATATTTGATTGAGAAAGGGATAGCTACTGGAGACTCCTGCAATATCTTCCTACCTCTTTTGACAGTCACCTATCTTCCTGACTGTACCTGTGGTGTGACCACGTCCCCGTAGCATCACACGCTGCACCTCCTGTAGGCTCCTCAATGACACCAATTGACTCTCCAGCTGAATCATACAGAATGACATGAGCTGCAACCAAACAGACTTCTTGCAGTCAGAGTCTCCAGGGACACTTAACTGTTCCCTGATCTCCCACATCTGAAAGGAAGAGCATACCACTCCAGTCACTGCTATCTTTGCCCCTTTAACAATTAGCGAATGTAGACTTGCCTTAAACACCCACATGTCGCTCAAATCCCAGAGTTTGCACACTGTTGCTGCTTACACTCTGCTGGCAGACCCTAATGCTCACCTTTATACTATAAGGCTTGAAAGAAGCAACCCTTAGTACAACCTCTTAAAAAAAACCTACTTTCCTTTACCCACAGTTTTAAATTTTAAGTATGCAAAATTTACAGTTTATGTTAGAGTCAAAGAGATGTACAGCATGGAAACAGACCCTTCGGTCCAACCTGTCCACGCCGACCAGATATCCCAACCCAATCTAGTCCCATCTGCCAGCACCCGGCCCATACCCCTCCAAACCCTTCCTATTCATATACCCATCCAAATGCCTCTTAAATGTTGTAATTGTACCAGCCTCCACCACTTCCTCTGGCAGCTCATTCCATACACGTACCACCCTCCATGTGAAAATGTTGCCCCTTGGGTCTCTTTTATATCTTTCCCCTCACCCTAAACCTATGCCTTCTAGTTCTGGACTCCCCCACCCCAGGGAAATGCCTTTGTCTATTTATCCTATCCATGCCCCTCATAATTTTATTAACCTTTATAAGGTCACCCCTCAGCCTCCGACGCACCAGGGAAAACAGCCTCTCCCTATAGCTCAAATCCTCCCTGGCAACATCCTTGTAAATCTTTTCTGAACCCTTTCAAGCTTCACGACATCTTTGCAACAGAAAGGAGACCAGAATTGCAAACAATATTCCAACCAATGTTCCGTAAAGTCGCAACCAGACAGCCCAACTCCTATACTCTGACTGATAAAGGTAAGTATCCCAAACACCTCCTTCACTATCCTATCTACCTGCGACTCCACTTTCAAAGAGCTTTGAACCTGCACTCCAAGGTCTCTTTGTTCAGCAACACTCCCTACGACCTTACCATTAAGTGTATAAGTCCTGCTAAAGTTTGCTTTCCCAAAATGCAGCACCTCACATTTATCTGAATTAAACTCCATCTACCACTTCTCTGCCCATTGGCCCATCCGATCAAGATTCTGTTGCAATCTGAGGTAACCTTCTTCACTTTCCACTACACCTCCAATTAGATTCAATTCGATTACTTACAGCATGGAAACAGGCCCTTCGGCCCAACAGGTCCACACCAACCCACCGAAGCGCAACCTACCCATAACCCTACATTTACCCCTTCACCTAACACTATGGGCAATTTAGCATGGCCAATTCACTTGACCTACACATCTTTGGACTGTGGGAGGAAACTGGAGCACTTGGAGGAAACCCACGCAGACACCGGGAGAATGTGCAAACTCCACGCAGTCGCCTGAGGTGGGAATTTAACCCGGCGCTGTGAGGCAGCAGTGCTAACCACTGTGCCGCCCACTGGTGTCATGTGCAAATTTACTAACTGTACCTTTTATGTTCACATCCAAATCATTTCTGTAAACGACAAAGTAAAGGACACAGCATCGATCCTTGTGGCACTCCATCGGTCACAGGCCTCCAGTCTGAAAAACAACTCTCCACTACCACCCTCTGTCTTCTACCTTTGAGCCAGATCTGTATCCAAATGGCTAGTTCTCCCTTTATTCCATGAAATCTAACCTTCCTAACCAATCTCCCATGGGCCTTGTCGAACGCCTTACTGAAATCCATACAGATCACATCTACCACTCTGCCCTCACCAATCCTCTTTGTTACTTCTTCAAAAAACTCAGTCAAGTTTGTGAGACATGATTTCCCACACACAAAGCCATGTTGACTATCCAGAATCAGTCCTTACCTTTCCAAATACATGTACATCCTGTCCCTCAGGATTCCCTCCAACAACTTGCCCACCACCAATGTCAGGCTCACTAGTCTATAGTTCCCTGTCTTGTCCTTGCCATCCTTCTTAAACAGTGGCACCACGTTAGCCAACCTCCAATCTTCCAGCACCTGACCTGAGACTATCAATGATACAAATATCACAGCAAGAGGCCCAGCAATCACCTGATCAGTTCCTGGGGATTTATCCACCTTTATGCTTTTCAAGACATCCAGCACTTCCTCCTCTGTAATAAGGACTTTTTGCAAGGTGTTACCATCTATTTCGCTACCTTCCATGTCTTCCATATCCTTTTCAACAGTAAATACTGATGCAAAATATTCATTTAGTATCTCCCCCATTTTCTGTAGTTCCACACAAAGGCCGCCTTGCTGATCTTTGAGGGACCCTATTCTCTCCCTAGTTACCCTTTTGTCCTTAATATATTTGTAAACTCCCTTTGGATTCTCCTTAATTCTATTTGCCAACACTATCTCATGTCCCCTTTTTGCCTTCCTGATTTCCCTCTTAAGTATACTCCTACTTTCTTTATACTCTTCTAAGGATCCGGTCTATACCTTACACATGCTTCCTTCTTTTTCTTAAACAAACCCTCAATTTCTTTAGTCATCCAGCACTCCCTATAAATATCAGCCTTTCCTTTCACCCTAACAGGAATATACTTTGTCTGGATTCTCGTTATCTCATTTCTGAAGGCTTCCCGTTTTCCAGCCGTCCCTTTATCTGCCCCCAATCAGCTTTTGAATGTCCTTGTCTAATACCATCAAAATTGGCGTTTCTCCAATTTAGAACTTCAACTTTTAGGTCTGGTCTATCCTTTTCCATCACTATTTTAAAAATGAATAGAATTATAGTCACTGGCTCCCCCACTGACACCTCAGTCACCTGCCATGCCTTATCTCCCAAGAGTAGGTCAAGTTTTGCACCTTCTCTAGTAGGCACATCCACATATTCAATCAGAAAATTGTCTTGTACACACTTAAATTCCTCTCCATCTAAACCCTTAACACTATGGCAGTCTCAGTCGATGTTTGGAAAGTTAAAATCCCCTACCATAACGACCCTATTATTCTGTCAGATAGCTGAGATCTCCTTACAAGTTTGTTTCTCAATTTCCCTCTGACTATTAGGGGGTCTATAATACAATCCCAATAAGGTTATCATCCCTTTCTTATTTCTCAGTTCCACTCAAATAACTTCCCTGGATGTATTTCTGGGAATATCCTCCCTCAGCACAGCTGTAATGCTATCCCTTATCAAAAACGCCACTCCGCCTCCTCTCTTACCTCCCTTTCTATTCTTCCTGTAGCATTTGTATCCTGGAACATCAAGCTGCCAGTCCTGCCTATCCATGAGCCATGTTTCTGTATAATTGTTATGATATCCCAGTCCCATGTTCCTAACCATGCCCTGAGTTCATCTGCCTTCCCTGTTAGGCCCCTTGCATTGAAATAAATGCAGTTTAATTTATTAGTCCTACCTTGTCCCTGCCTGCCCTGACTGTTTGACTCGCTTTTGTTCCCAGCTGTACCAGTCTCAGATTAATCTCTTTCCTCACTATCTCCCTGGGTCCCACCCCCACCCCCCCAACCTTACCAGTTTAAATCCTCCCGAGCAGGTCTAGCAAATCTCCCTTCCAATTTAGATGCAAACCGTCCTTCTTGTACATGTCACTTCTACCCCAAAAGAGATTCCCATTCGTCCAAAAATGTGAATCCTTCTCCAATACACCAGCTCCTCAGCCATGCATTCATCTGCTCTATCCTCATATTCCATCCTCACTAGCTCGTAGCACCGGGAGTAATCCAGATATTACTACTCTCGAGGACCTCCTTTTTAAATTCCTGCCTCTCTGTAATCTCCCTTCAGAATCTCAACCTTTTCCCTTTCTATGTTGTTGATTCCAATGTGGACAATGACCTCTTGCTGGCCCCTCCTCCCCCTTGAGAACATTCTGCACCCTCTTTGAGACATCCTTGATCCTGGCACCAGGGAAGCAACACACCATTCTAATTTTTCGCTGCTAGCCACAGGAATGTTTGTCTGTACCTTGGAGTAGAGAGTCCTCTAACATAATTGATCTCTCGGAACCCGACATACCCCTCATTGCATTCAAGCCAGTCTCAATACCAGAAACTTGGCTGCTCATGCTACGTTCCCCTGAGAATCCATCACCCCCTACATTTTCGAAACAGCATACTTGTTTAAAATGGGTATAGCCACAGAAAGCTCCTGCACTAACTGCCTACCTCTCTTACCTTTCCTGGAGCTAACCCATCTATGTGACTGTACCTGAGACTTTCCCCCCTTCCTATAACTGCCATCCATCACATACTGTTACTGTTGCAAATTCCTAACATTGCTTCTAACAGTCTCTCCAACCGATCCATTCGATCTGATAAGATTCACAACCAACAGCATTATTTGCAGATATAATCCGCAGTAACCCTTAAACTCTTTTAAACTCTCACATCTGACAAGAAGCGCATATCACTTTACTAAAGGCCATTTTTGCTCCTTCACAATCTACATACCCAGAAAATAACACCGTCTTATTCCTCTACAAAACACTGCCCCAGGTTAAATTAATACTTATGGCTTATATTTTAAGTTTAATCAAGAGACATATCTCAAAAAACATATAATCAAGAAAGAAACAACTCTACTCACTGCTGCAGACTTTCTGTCGGTCACACTTAAAAACAATACACTTATCTGCTTCTGTGCTGTGAACTTTGTCCAAACAGTTCCTCCAAGATCAGTTGTGAATTTCACCGTTTGCTAATTTTCCCAGATGCACTCCAATATCCAGCAATACATGAATTCAAACAGCAAAGACAGTAACTGTGCAGATTCACTGCTGTTGAAAAATGTGTTGCTGGAACATTCTCCTGTTCCTTGGATGCTGCCTGACCTGCTGTGCTTTTCCAGCAACATATTTTTCAGCTGATCTCCAACATCTGCAGTCCTCATTTTCTCCTAGGTTCACTGCTGTGTCAGTTTCTTTCTCTCTCTCCTGCACTGACCTCACGATGTCCTTTGTCTGTTCTTCTCCCTTTTAAAACTGCTTTGTTTTGACATTTTTTTTCCCCCAAAGTTCCAAAACAATGCAACAGTATACACAACAGTAATTGCTGCTCCTGGAATTCGATGAAATCACCTCCAACACCTAAAATACCTCAATAAAGGAGCAGCTCTTACAGACAGAAATTTTTCCCGTCCTCCATCTTGGATTACCCAGCATCCGTCTTAAATTGTAACCCTTAACTTACTTCTGGCATTTGAAAACTCTTGTTTATCAGGATCCAAACCAAAACAACCTGCTCCTCAGAAACACTAATTGAGGTACAGCCCTCTCCTGTTCTGAATTACTGTGTGCAGGTCCCTTCACCTTCTCGATTCAGCCTTACAAAGACAACAGTTCCAGGAACCCTGTTCCTCATCATGATTCCTCTCCCACTGTTGCTAAGACATTCCCTCTCTGAAGCTCTCTTCAATCTCATGAAACAAGTTCAAACTCCTATATGTCAAGTATAGACAACAGGGATCTAGTGAAACCCTTGAATAATATAGGGGAAATGGGGCATACTTAAAAAGAGAAATCAGGAGGGCAAAAAGGAGATAAGAAAGGAGATTAAGGCAGCACGATGGATCAGTGGTTAGCACTGCCATCTCAACACCAGGGACCTGGATTCGATTCCAGCCTTGGGTTACGTGAACTGGCCATGCTAAATTGCCCATAGTGTTCAGGGATGTGTAGGTTAGGTGTATCAGTTAGGGGAAATGTTGGGGAATCGGTTGGGTGAGTTACTCTTTGGAGGGTCAGTGTGGACTTGTTGGGCCAAATGGCCTGTTTCCACACTGTAGGGATTCTATGAAGTAAACTTACCTGCCAAGGATAAGAAGGACCCAAAGAGTGTATATTAAGTTCTGAAGAGCACCTAGGAGAGAAAATGGCTTCTTCAAGATCAATTAAGTCATTTATTTGTGGAACCACAGGATACTAAACAAATATTTTGTGTTGGCATTTAATATGTAGAAAGACATGGAAGCTAGGAAACTTGGAGATATAAATAGTGATGTCTTGAAAATAGACCACATTACAGAAAAGATGTGCTGAAGGTCTTAAAATGCATAAAAGTAGATAAGGTGAGTGTTGCTGAACAGAGATCTTGGAGTGCACGTTCATAGTTCCTTGAAAGTGGAGTCCCAGGAAGACAGAATAGTGAAGGCGGTGCTTAGTATACTTGCCTTTATTGGTCAGTACACTCAGCATCAGGAGTTGAGAGATCATTTTGTGGTTGTACAGGATATTGGTTAGACCATTTTTGGAATACTGCATTCAATTCTGGTCTCCCTGTTCTGGGAAAGATGTTGTGAAACTTGAAAGAATTCGGAAAAGATTTACAAGATTGTTGCCAGGATTGGAGGGTTTGAGCTATACAGACACACTGAATAGGCTGGGACTATTTTCCATGGAGCAATTGAGGCTGAGAGGTGAACTTGTGGAAGTTTATGAAATCACGAGGGGCAAGAATAGGGTGAATAGGCCTATTTCCCTCGGGTGGGGGAGTCCCAGGGAGCCTAAGTTTAAGGAGAGAGAGGAAAGAGTTAAAAAGGGCCAAGGGGCAACTTCTTCACATGGAGAGTTGGACCGAAGAGTCTGTTTCCATGCTTTACAGTTCAATGACTCCATGATTCTAAGTCCTCAGGAGCTGATCAAATGTATCCCAGGATATTGTGGGAAGCTGAGGAAGAGGTTGCAGAGCCACTGGCAGAGATATCTGTATCATCTGCAGTCACGCGTAAGGTACCAGAAGTCTGCAGGGTGGCTAATGTTGTACCTTTATTTCAGAAAGGCTCTAAGGAAAAGCCCGGGAATTGCAGACCGGTGAGTCTGATGGCAATGGTGAGTGAGTTGCTTGAGGGATACGGAGAGACAGGATTTACATGCATTTGGAGCGACAAAAGACTGATTGGGGATAGTCAGCATGGCTTTGTGCATGGGAAATCGTATCTCATAAATTCGATCTTTTTGAGGATGACACCAAGAAGATAGATGAAGGCAAACCGGTAGACATTGTCGACACAGACTTTAGCAAGGCTTTCACCAAGGTTCCACATGAAGACTGGTCAGTAAAGTTAGATCATATGGGATCCAAGGAGAGCTAGCCATTTAAAGTCATAAAGTCATAGAGATGTACAGCATGGAAACAGACCCTTCGGTCCAACCCGTCCATGCCGACCAGATATCCTAACCCAATCTAGTCCCACCTGCCAGCACCGGGCCCATATCCCTCCAAACCCCTCCTATTCATATACCCATCCAAATGCCTCTTAAATGTTGCAATTGTACCAGCCTCCACCACTTCCTCTGGCAGCTCATTCCTTGCAAGTATCACCCTCTGTGTGAAATAGCTGCCCTTTTATATCTTTCCCCTCTCACCCTAAACCTATGTCCTCTAGTTCAGGGAAAAGACTTTGCCTATTTACCCTATCCCTGCCCCTCATAATTTTGTAAACCTCTATAAAGGTCACCCCTCAGCCTCTGATGTGCCAAGGAAAACAGCCCCAGCCTGTTCAGCCTCTCTATAGCTCAAATCCTCCAACCCTGGCAACATCCTTGTAAATCTTTTCTGAACCCTTTCAAGTTTCACAACATCTTTCCGATAGGAAGGAGACCAGAATTGAATGCAATATTCAAACAGTGGCCTAACCAATGTCCTGCACAGCCGCAACCTCCCAACTCCTCAATACTCTGACCAATAATGGAAAGCATACCAAACGCCTTCTTCACTATCCTATCTACCTGCAACTCCACTTTAAAGGAGCTATGGACCTGCACTCCAAGGTCTCTTTGTTCAGCAACACTCCCTAGGACTTTACCGTTAAATGTATAAGTCCTGCAAAGATTTGCTTTACCAAAATGCAGCACCTCGCATTTATCTAAATTAAACTCCATTAGCCACTTCTCAGCTCATCTGGTCAAGATCCTGTTGTAATCTGAGGTAACCCTCTTCATTGTCCACCACACCTCCAATTTTGGTGTCATCTGTAAACTTACTAACTGTACATCTTATGCTCACATTCAAATCATTTATGTAAATGACAAAAAATAGAGGACCCAGCAGCGATCCTTGTGGCACACTACTGGTCACAGGCTTCCAGTCTGAAAAACTACCCTTCACCACCACCCTCTGACTTTTACCTTTGAGCCAGTTCTGTTTCAAAATTGGCTCAAGTAGGAGACAGAGGGTGCTAATAGAGGGTTGTTGCCCAGATTGGAGGCCTGTGACCTGTGGTGCTTGGTCCATTGTTGCTCATCATTTATATAAATGATTGGATGAGAATATAGGAGCCATGGTTAGTAAGTTTGCGATGATACCATGGGATCTTGATCAGCAGGGCCAAAGGTGCGAGGACTGACAGTTGGAGTTTAATTTAGATAAATTTGATGTTGCATTTTGGTAAGACAAAGCATAGCAGGACTTACACAGTTAATGGTAGGGCCCGGGGGAGTATTGTCAGAGACCTAGTGGTACAGGTATGTAGTTTCTTGAAAGTGGCATCACAGGTAGGGTAGTGAAGGCGGCATTTGGCATGCTTGCCATCATTGCTCAGACCATTGACTATCGGAGTTGGGACATCAGGCTGCTGCTGTAAAGGACATTCTTGAGGTCACTTTTGGAGTAATGTGTACAGTTACGGTCACCCTAATATCAGAAGGATATCATTAAATTAGAGACTGTGCAGAAAAGATTTACAAGGATGTTACTGGGACTAGAAGGAGACTGGATAGGTTGGGACTTATTTCCCTTGAATGTAGGAGGTTGAGGGGTAACCTTGTAGAAATCTTGAGGGATTTTGATAAGATAAATAGCAAAGGTCTTTTCCCTTGGATAGGAGTGTTCAAAACTAGAGGGCATAGTTTAAGATAAGAGAGGAAAGATTTAAAAGGGACCTGAGGGGCAGCTTTTTCACACAGAGGATTGCGCATGTATGGAATGAACTGCCAGATTGTTGATGCAGATATATTACAACATTTAAAAGCCATTTGGACAGGCGTATGAATCGGAAAGGTTTAGAGGGATATGGGCCAAATGCAGGCAAATGGAATTAGTTTAGTTTGGGGAACCTGGTTGGCATGGATGAGTTGGACTGAAGGGTCTGTGCTGTATGACACTATGATTCTACATAGCTCAATCATTTAGCTCAACGTACAAACAAGAATCAAGTTTCAAAAGCAAAGGAAGCAAGACATCAACTTTGCAGAGCTTTCCTTACCCAGACCTACTTACAATTAAAAAAGACATAGAACATAGAACAGTACAGCACAGAACAGGCCCTTCAGCCCATGATGTTGTGCCGACCATTGATCCTAATGTATGCACCCTCAAATTTCTGTGACCATATGCATGTCCAGTAGTCTCTTAAATGTCCCCAGTGACCTTGCTTCCACAACTGCTGCTGGCAACGCTTTCCATGCTCTCACAACTCTGTGTAAAGAACCCGCCTCTGAC
Source organism: Chiloscyllium punctatum (assembly GCF_047496795.1). Taxonomy (NCBI): domain Eukaryota; kingdom Metazoa; phylum Chordata; class Chondrichthyes; order Orectolobiformes; family Hemiscylliidae; genus Chiloscyllium; species Chiloscyllium punctatum. The sequence goes on along the minus strand of NC_092782.1, from coordinate 20,996,469 downwards.
ATCCCCTCTATACTTTCCTCCAACCAGCTTAAAACTATGACCCCTCATGTTAGCCATTTCTGCCCTGGGAAATAGTCTCTGGCTATCGACTCTATCTATGCCTCTCATTAGCTTGAATATCTCAATTAAGTCCCCTCTCCTCCTCTTTTTCTCCAATGAAAAAAGTCCAAACTCAGTCAACCTCTCCTCATAAGATAAGCCCTCCAGTCCAGGCAGCAACCTGGTAAACCTCCTCTGAACCCGCTCCAAAGCATCCACGTCTTTCTTATAATAAAGCGACCAGAACTGGACGCAGTATTCCAAGTGCGGTCTAACCAAATCTCTCAATAGTTTGACAGATTTGAGAAACACTCAGATTAGACAAAACATTGATTTGTCAAATGTAGAGGATATTCATTGCATATCCCATGAATCCCAGCTCATCAGAAGAGGTTCCTTGAAACAATCTTGAAATGTTATACTCCCAACTACCTAATTCCCCATATCCCTTCCGACAAAGGTAGGAAGAGAGATGGGGATTTAAGGCAGAAATTCAGGGAGCTAGGGTGGAAGCTTAGAGCTAGAACAAACAAAGTTGTTATCTCTGATTTATTACCCGTGCAATGTGCTAGGGAGGTAAGGAATAAGGAGAGAGAGTTGTTGAACACGTGGCTACCGAGATGGTGCAATAGGAAGGCTTTTGGATTCCTGGATACTCCCTATTGCTGTCTGTAATAAGTGAAAGAAAAATAATGTGGTAGTAACATTCCCTCCCAACCACGCAACCATGACAATCTAACAGGTATTCAATAGCAATGAACCCATTTGCACACTTCCTGGAACAGGATCAGAGTAACATTAGTAGCAATCAATTTTAATAGGTGTTAAATAAATTTACATGTTCAAATAGAGATGTTTCCTTTAAAGAGGCATGAGCACACTAATCAGAGCAAATACATCTCCTCATCAAGAAGCAGAGTGACATTAAGGCAAACACAGTAAATGTGCAATGATATTATCAATATACAATTACCTTATTGGGATAATAAGTTAATGATACAAATATCAGACATTGCTCCACTTGACTGAAAAAAAATAGCAGAAAAACCTAAACGTTGACAAACAAACTTCACTGATGCTGTCACTTCAAAAAAGGTCATTTTGTCATTTTCTTTTTGAAGACAGGTTGTAAAGGCACAGATGCCGAAGTGGCTATGGCACATAGCCTAATTCAACAATCGCGGAGGCCTTTAGGCTTTTGTTAAACCTGTTGTAACAATGGAAGGGGAATGGCCATTTCTCACAGATCCAGCTTTCTAGTTTTTTTTTTAGCTGTAGCAGTCAAAAGCTGTTTGGGTCCTAGAAGAGTTGGGGCTTCATTAATATGATTACCAGCTGCTACATCCTCGGAATTGTCTCTTGATGTTGTTTTGTCCTGTATTAGAGAATTGCCTGTAAGAATCTGTGTCTAAGTTTACCTTTTTGCCGAGGGGTGTGTTTATGGGATGTTACTATAAAGGAACAATTAATTAGTCGGGGGTACTGCATCAATTATTCAGTTAAGTTTTCTAATAGTTAAGATATTCTAAATTCCTCTTTCTTTTGACTGTAGTATTTAAATAAATTGTATTTTGCTTAACATCGAGTAGTTTGACTAGTTGCATTAGATTTGGAACAAACATTTCACGTCTGCCTTTAAAATAAGAGAAAGTTAGGGTCTAGGCTACCTTCATAAAATACTTTCAGGTGGTCTGATCCATAGCAATGAAAGTAGCAAAAGTATGTGAAACAAAATTGCAGAAACAATAAGCTTCAACCAAGGTGAAGCAGACAATGTGGCGTAACTTTATCAAGCAGAAATGGAATAAATGAGACAATGGGAAAATGGCAATAGTAGCAAAAGCTATCACATTCTTAAAGTCCTTTTTGTCTTCTATTTTGCAACAAAATACAAAGTACTTTGGAAATAAGTTGCAATGATCAAATTCTCCCTTTAAACCATGTGCTTCTGTTCAGTGATCGGATTTCCATGCATGGGAATTGGAATAATTGCCATCACATTGAGAGCGTACTGGATGCTGCTCTCTTGGACGTAATTGAAAAGTTTACATTAAGTTGCAAAACATTGGCCAGCTTTACAAGACACGGTTATTGAGTCTAGCCCACTGCAGTCAGCACAGGTGAGTCAAGCAGTTTTGTCCGCTGGCCAAGTTAAATTGTTATGCAACGGCTGTGTCATTGCACCCTGGCCGAAATCAACACATACAGTGTCACGGATTGTATTCTCGGCCAGTTGGTAAACTGGGATAAACTGTGATGCAGCTGATACAGACTCAAAACATCTTTGCTGTGGCTATCGGTACAAAGCCTTGGCAACAGTCTACAACACAACTACCTAATTCCCCATATCCCTTCCGACAAAGGTAGGAAGAGAGATGGGGATTCAAGGCAGAAATTCAGGGAGCTAGGGTGGAAGCTTAGAGCTAGAACAAACAGAGTTGTTTGTTTACCCGTGCCACGTGCTAGGGAGGTAAGGAATAAGGAGAGAGAGAGTTATTGAACACGTGGCTACCGAGATGGTGCAATAGGAAATCTTTTGGATTCCTGGGTAATTGGGGCTCTTTCTGGGGCAGGTGGGACCTCTACAAACAGGATGGTCTTCACCTGAACCAGAGGGGTACCAATATCCTGGAGGAGAAATTTGCTAATGCTCTTTGGGAGGGTTTAAAATAATTCAGCAGGGGGATGGGGACCTGAACTGTACTTCCATATACAGGAGGTTGAGAGTAGTGAGGTCAGAAACAAGGTTTCAAGGTCGCAAGAGGACATTGGAAAGCAAAAGGTTGGCTTGAAGTGTGTCTACTTCAATGCCAGAAGCATCCGGAATAAGGTGGGTGAACATGCAGCATGGGTTAGTACCTGGGATTTCGATGTTGCGGCCATTTCAGAGACATGGATAGAGCAGGGACAGGAATGGTTGTTGCAGCTTCCAGGATTTAGATGTTTCAATAAGAGCAGGGAAGATGGTGAAAGAGGTGGGAGATTTGACATTGTTAATCAAAGACAGTATGCAAGGATTGTGAAGGTTTGTAGCTCAGGTCGAGGTTTAGGGTGTAGGTATGCTCGCTGAGCTGTAGGTTTGATATCCAGACGTTTCATTACCTGGCTAGGTAACATCATCAGTGGCGACCTCCAAGTGAAGCGAAGCTGTTGTCTCCTGCTTTCTATTTATATGCTTGTCCTGGATGGGATTCCTGGGGTTTGTGGTGATATCATTTCCTGTTCGTTTTCTGAGGCGTTGATAGTTGGTATCTAGATCTATGTGTTTGTTTATGGCGTTGTGGTTGGAGTGCCAGGCCTCTAGGAATTCACTGGCATGTCTTTGCTTAGCCTGTCCCAGGATAGGTGTGTTGTCCTAGTCGAAATGGTGTTTTTTTTCATCTGTGTGTAGGGCCACGAGGGAGAGAGGGATGTGTCTTTTTGTGGCTAGCTGGTGCTCGTGTATCCTGGTGGCTAAATTTCTTCCTGTTTGTCCTACGTAGTGTTTGTGGCAATCCTTGCATGGGATTTTGTAGACGACGTTGGTTTTGTCCACGGGTTGTACTGGGTTTTTTAAGTTTGTTAGTTTTTGTTTGAGAGTGTTGGTGGGTTTGTGTGCTACTACGATTCCGAGGGGTCTTAGTATCAAGGACAGTTTTAAGGTGGCAGAAAGGACATTTGAGGACTTGTCCACTAAGGTAGAATGGGCTGAGGTTAGAAACAGGAAAGGAGAGATCACCACGTTGGGAGTTTCTAGAGGCCTTCGAATAGTTCCAGAGATGTAGAGGAAAGGATTGCAAAGATGATTCTTGATAAGAGCGAAATTGACAGGGTAGTTGTGATGGGGGACTTTAACTTTCCAAATATTGACTGGGAATATTATAGTTCAAGTACTTTAGATGGGTCAGTTTTTGTCCAATGTATGCAGGAAGGTTTCATGACACAGTACGTACAAAGGTCAACAAAGGGCGAGGCCACACTGGATTTGCTACTGGATAATGAACCCAGCCAAGTGTTAGATTTGGAGGTAGGCAAGCACTTTGGTGATAGTGACCACAATTCAGTTATGTCTACTTTAGTGATGGAAAGGTAAGATTTATAGCTGGGCGAAAGGCAATTACGTTGCAATTAGGCAAGATTTAGGATGCATAAGGTGGGGAAAGAAACTGCAGGGGATGGGCACAATTGAAATGTGGAGCTTATTCAAGGGACAGCTACTACGTGTCCTTGGTAAGTACCTGTCAGGCAGAGATGAAATTGTCGAGCGTAGGAGCCATGGTTTACTAAAGAAGTCGAAGCTCTTGAAGTCAATAGGAAGAGGAAGGCTTACGTTAGGATGAGATGTGAAGGCTCAGTTAGGGTGCTTGAGAGTTACAAGCTAGCCAGGAAACACCTAAAGAGAGAGCTAAGAAGAGCCAGGAGGGGACATGAGAAGTCATTGGCAGGTAGGATCAAGGAAAACCATTAATCTTTCTACAGGTATGTCAGCAATAAAAGAATGACTAGAGTAAGATTATGGCCAGTCAAGGATTGTAGTGGGAAGTTGTACGAGGAGTCAGAGGAGATAGGGGAAATGCTAAATGAATATTTTTCGCCAGTATTCACACTGGAAAAAGACAATGTTGTTGAGGAGAATACGGAGATACAGGCTACTAGACTAGATGGGATTGAGGTTCACAAGGAGGAGGTGTTAGCAATTCTGGAAAGTGAAAAAATAGGTAAGTCCCCTGGGCCAGATGGAATTTATCCTAGGATTCACTGGGAAGCCAGGGAGGAGATTGGCTTTGGTCTTTATGTCATCATTGTCTACAGCAATAGTGCCAGAAGACTGGAGGATTGCAAAGAAGGGGAATACAGACTGGAGGATTGTTCAAGAAGGGGAATACAGACAAATCTGTTAATTATAGACCAGTGAGCTTTACTTCGGTTGTGGGCAAAGTACTGAAAAGTTGATAAGAGATAGGATTTATAATCATCTAGAAAGGAATAAGTTGATTAGATAGTTAACACGGTTTTATGAAGGGTAGGTCATGCCTCACAAACCTTATTGAATTTGTTGAGAAGGTGACCAAACAGGTGGATGAAGGTTTTGTGGTGTATATGGATTTCAGTAAGGCTTTTGAGAAGGTTCCCCACAGTAGGCTATTACACAAAATATGGAGGCATGGGATTGAGGGTGATTTAGTAGTTTGGATCAGAAATTAGCTAGCTGAAAGAAGACAGAGGGTGGTGGTTGATGGGAAATGTTCATTCTGGAGTTCAGTAACTAGTGATGTACCACAAGGATCTGTTTTGGGGCCACTGTTGTTTGTCATTTTTATAAATGACCTGGATGAGGGCTGAGAAGGATGGATGAGTAAATTTGCGGATGACAGAGGTCCAGTAGAGTTGTGGATAGTGCCAAAGGATGTTTTACGTTACAGAGGGACATAGATAAGCTGCAGAGCTGGGCTGAGGGGTGGCAAATGGAGTTTAATGCAGAAAAATGTGAGGCAATTCATTTTGGAAGGAGCAACAGGAATGCAGAGTATTGGGCTAATGGTAAGATTCTTGGTGGTGCAGATGAACAGAGAGATCTCGGTATCCATGTACATAGATCCCTGAAAGTTGCCACCCATGAATAGGGTTATTAAGAAGGCATATGGTGTATTAGCTTTTATTAGAAGAGGCATAAGGTCATGTTGCAGCTGTACAAAACTCTGGTGCGGCTGCACTTGGAGTATTACATACAATTCTGGCCACTGCATAATAGGAAGGATGTGGAAGCTTTGGAAAAGGTTCAGAGGAGATTTACTAGGATGTTGCCTGGTATGGAGGGAAGGTCTTATGAGGAAAGGCTGAGGAACTTGAGGCTGTTTTCATTAGAGAGAAGGTTGAGAGGTGATTTAATTGAGACATATAAGATAATTAGAGGGTTAGGTAGGTTGGACAGTGAGAGCTTTTTTCCTCGAATGGGAATGGCTAGCATGAGGGGACATAGCTTTAAATCTAATAAAAGCTAATAAATCGAGGGGTGATAAATATAGGACAGGTATCAGAGGTAGTTTCTTTACTCAGAGTAGTAGGGGTGTGGAACAGCCTGCCTGCAACAGTAGTAGACTCGCCAACGTTAATGGCATTTAAATGGTCATTGGTAAGGCATAGGATAAAAATGGAATAGTGTAGCTTTAAATGGGCTTCAGATTGGTTTGACAGGTCAGTACAACATCGAGGGTTGAAGGGCATGTACTATGCTGTAACGTTCTATGCTTAGATTAGATCCCCTTCAGTATGGGAACAGGCCATTTGGCCCAACAAGTCCACAATGATCCTCTGAAGAGCGACCCACATAGACCAATTCCCCCACCATACTTACCCCTGACTAATGCACAATGGGCAATTTAGCATGGCCAATTCACCTGACCTGCACATCTTTGGGTCATGGGAGGAAACCACAGCACCTGAAGGAAACACATGCAGACATGGGGAGAATGTGCAAACTCCACACAGACAGTCTCCAGGGCAGGAATTGAACCTTGGTGTGTCAGGCAGGAGTGCTAACCACTGAGCCACCCTGCCATCCAAATGACAAGAACCATAAACTTTGAGGGATACAATGCAAAAGCTTGATCATCACATTCAATCCTACACGTCATGGTCTTCTGGACTGATATTAACAAAATTCAAGAGATAAAATCATCAATGGAGACAAGAATATTGCACAATTATTTAAACAAGGTTGGCAACCTTCCATCTAGACAAGACGTTTGATGAAGATATCAGGTATAATGCTAGTAAGTCAACAAATTCATATTGGAAAATTTTTAGCAGAAGGTTGTATAAATATTGCCAGCTTTGTTTTTCAATGTTCACTCCACAAATAGCATGAACACTTGAAGCTTGAGATGCTTGGGCAATAAAATCATTTTGATGGAGAAGCTGTCCTGTCTCCCCATTCAAATCAACCTCCCCATATGTCTTGTCTCTTAGAAGAATAAGAGGAGACCTTACTGAAACACAAAATTCTTAGGGGACTTGATTGGGTAGATCAGAAGGACCAGAAGGCACAATCTCATAATAAGTGATCGCAAATTTAAGATAGAGATGAAGAGAAATTTATTCGCTCAGAGGGCAATGAACTGTGGAATTCCTTACCGCAGAGTGCTATTGAGGCTGGGTCATTAAGTATATTCAAGACGGAGATAGATTTTTAATCATTAAGAGAATCAAGCAGGTAGAGTTGACGATTATCAGATCAGCCATGCTCTCGCTGAATGACAGAGGCAGACTCGATGGGCTGAATGGCTTTTTTTTTGCTCCTATTGTTCATAATCTTTCCATGATACAATGACTCGGTGAGCTGGAATTGAACGAAGCAGCGCTCCAAAATAACACTCAGATGGTGATGCCTTACATGCAATCCTCTAAAGTGGCTGATGATGGACTATTTACATCTGCAAGACATCACCACTGAGATAAATCATATCTTTTTGAATGTTTTCATGAGTTGTGGACATATTGGAAAAGCTAGCATTTGTTGTCCATTCCTATTGCTCAGAGGGCAAGTGATAATCACCCTCCATGTTATGGGTCTGGAATCACATTTGGGCCAGATCAGGCAAAGACAGAAGAATTCCTTCCCTATTGGTCATTAGTGAGCCAGTCAGCCTGACAATTGACATTGTCATCATTAGGTCAGCTTTCTATCCCAGGATTTTATTGAATTCAAATTTTACCATGAGCATGGTGTTCTGGATTCCCACAATGCTACCGCCTCCAAGAATCTGAGTTTGTCTTCATCGAAGAGAATATTTCATTTCAACAAGTTACTTTACAGTGTAGATTCAAATAACTATGGGATTTAAGTTAAATTATTCAGTTGTCATTGTGTGCCAATTCCTGGTGTGATTTCATTTCAGGAGGTGATATACTCAAAAACATTTAAGAGGACAACTTTTTAAAGCTTTAAAAAAAAACTGGGATCCTAATTTCTAAAAATGCAAAGACAAAAAAGTAATGGTTAACCCAATCACTGATTTTTGTGCAGTCCAGATATTATTGCATGACTTTTGTACATCTCAGAGGACTTTATAGCCAGTTAATGCTTATCAAGTTTGTAATGGTAAAAATATGTCAGCCAATTTGCCTACTGTAAGCTCACACAATGCAATAATGACTAGATAATGAATTTCTGTGATTTTGGATGAAGGATAAATATCAGCCAGGACATGAGGCATAAGTCCCTTGTTCCTCTTCGAATAGCCATGATGTGAAGGTGCTGGTGTTGGACTGGGGTGGACAAAGTCAGAAGTTACTAAATCTCTAATTTTCTATCTGCTTAATTTATTAGAGGTCTGGGAAGAGGACAAGAGAATGGAACTGAATTGATTGATTTCTCAGAATGAGTACAGATGGTCTATTGTAGTACTGCAAAATTCTACACTGCAGGACACCTAAACTAAGAATGAGATCTACTCCACGATCCAGTCAATGTAACAGGCCAGTTTAGAGACGACACTCTCAGCAGCTTTATAAACAGAGTCTCATCATAGGACTGAAACTTATCTAGTGTCATTTGATAGTCGAAAAGTATCAAGACCTGTTTGCAGTAAACAAACTAATGGATTTCATACTGGCAGTGAAGAAATACTGGGAGACATACATGATACCGTCAAAGTTTGAAGTTTTTGAGTTGAAATTCCCTGAACATAATGACTAGCTGGTATTTTTTTGGATTTTTAGAAAGCTCTAGATAAACCTTGAAGTAATGCACTGATGTACTAGATTGATGAAATAATTTGCAAATTAGCTAACGGAGTTAAAATGAGTTTGCAAATATGAGTCTTGAACCTAGCTGATGTTCTCATGTCTGCCTGGATAGTCTACTCCAAACTTAACATTGCTGGCAGTACACAGATATTTTCTGCAAAGACAAACTATACATTCTAACTATGCTGGAGAATGAAACAGACATGACAAATTTTCAGAAGAGGTTTCAATAATTAAGCAGTAACGCTAAGAAATATTTGATTCACTTTAATGTGGTCAGGCACTAGTAAATGGCATGTAATGAATATAATAAACTCAATTACAGACTGCAAAACATATTTAACCACGTATCATGCATAATATCTAAAACCTAAGTGAAAAGCTTCAAAAAAGCAGTGTAGAGAACAGTTCATAGGAGTACAATAAACAAGATTTTGAACTGAAGATTCCAGATGATGGAGAACCTCACAGCAAAATTAATTTTCACTGAGGGGCAAACCAATCAGGATATTTAAATTGAAGATGATAAAGGATATTATTTTTTGCTAGCAGGTTTGAGAGCAAGCATAGCACTTCAGGATTACAACAAAAATTTTATCAGATATGCATAAAAGTAATCAGTTTACATCAATTTAAAATAAAAATGATTTTTCACAGCTTGAATTGTCATTTTCGGAGGATATCAAACACAATACAGGAAAATACATTGTGCCTTCTTTTTCTTTAATAACTAATGCCCTTCACAACTCAATACAGCACAATCATTAATGTATATTCTAATTTATATTCCTGATAACCTATGCCTTTTCGACAACTTTTACCTCAGTACTGAAGTTCTTTTTACAACCCTTTCATTTTTAATTTTTTTCAACTACTATCTTCAGCGTCTATTACTACAACTGTTTAAAGCACCCACCCTTTCAGAATGAGGGTGTCGCTCACCCACCTCTGAACATCTTGAGAAGATAGTGATTTAATACAATTGAAAAGTTTGCCAGATCACTTCAAAGTACAGTTAAGAGCCAATCACATTGGTGTTGGACTAGTCATATGATAAACCAAACCAGGTAAGAATGCAGCTTTCCTTTTCTAAATAACATTCATAAATCAACTAGAATTTTATGACGTACAGCCTCAAGATCACTTTTATCGGTCCTTGCTTCAATTTTTAATTTCTTGATTTAAAATATAAGCAGAATTCAAATTTGCCACTTGTCACTATGATATTAGAACACACATTCACTAAATAACAGGTCCACAACACAAGAACCTGTATACATTTAAATCTTCCGCCACTTTTCTCTTCAAAAAGAGACAGGCATAATTTTGATTCAGAGTAAGTCTGCCCTGTTATAGCAACCTTCCTTCTTTCCAGGCCTCACCTCAGTGTTCCAAACATGTTAACACTTACTGCTCCCAATAACTCTAGCTATAGAACTGACCTTCCGAATCTCACTCTCCTTCCAGAAGATAGCACACAAATTAATGAGAAGATTACTACTAACAGTTGTTTGTCAGGCTAGTTTGTGACTTCCCTGTGTCCCTTCATGTCATGAACTATGACAGAGTCATAGAGATGTACAGCACAGAAACAGACCCTTCGGTCCAACTTGTCCAGGCCGACCAGATAATCTAGTCCCATTTGCCAGCACTTGGCCCACATTCCTCTAAACCCTTCCTATTCATATACCCATCCACATGCCTTTCAAATGCTGTAATTGTACCAGCCTCCACCACTTCCTCTGGCCCTTTTATAACTTGCCCCTCTCACCCTAAACCTATGCCCACCAGTTCTGGACTCCCCCCACCCCAAGGAAAAAAACCTTGTCTATTTATCCTATCTATATCCCTTGTGATTTTGTAAATCTCTGCAAGGTCACCCCTCAGCCTCCAATGCTCCAGGAAAACAGCCCCAGCCTATTCAGCCTCTCCCTGTAGCTCAAATCCTTCAACCCTGGCAATATCCTTGTAAATCTTTCCTTTCAAGTTTCACATCCTTCCACTAGGAAGGAGACTAGAACTGCATGCAATATTCCAAAAGTGGCCTAAGCAATGTCGTGTACAGCCGCAACATGACATCCCAACTCTGATAATCAACGCTCTGACCAATAAAGGAAAGCATAACAAATGCCTTCTTCACTATCCTACCTACCTGTCATTCCACTTTCAAGGAGCTATGAACCTGCACTCCAAGGTCTCTTTGTTCAGCAACACTCCCCAGGACCTTATCATTAAGCATGCAAGTCCTGCTTGGATTTGCCTTTCCAAAATGCAGCACCTCACATTTACCTAAATTAAACTCCATCTGCCACTTATCAGCCTATTGACCCATCTGATCAAGATCCAGTTGTAATTTGAGGTAACTTTCTTTGCTGTCCACTACACCTCCAATTTTGGTGTCATCTGCAAACTTACTAATTATACCTCCTATGTTCACATCCAAATCATTTATATAAATGATGAAAAGCCGTAGACCCTGCACCAATCCTTATGGCACACCACTGGTCACAGGCCTCCAGTCTGAAAAGCAACCCTCCACCACCACCCTCTTCTACGTTTGAGCCAGTTCTGTATCCAAATGGCTAGTTCTCCCTTTATTCCATGAGATCTAACCTTGCTAACGAGTCTCCCATGGGGACCTTTGTTGAACGCCTTACTGAAGTCCATATAGATCACGTCCACCGCTCTGCCCTCATCTTGTTACTTCTTCAAAAAACTCAATCAAGTTTGTGAAACATGATTTCCAACGCACAAAACCTGCTGACTATCCCTAATCAGTCCTTGCCTTTTCAAATACATGTAAATCCTGTCCTCAGGATTCCCTCCCATCAACTTGCCCACCACCAATGTCAGGCTCACCGGTCTACAATTCCCTGGCTTTTCCTTACCACCTTTCTTAAATACTGGCAGCATGTTAGCCAACCTCCAGTCTTCCAGCACCTCACCTGTGACGACTGATGATATATCTCAGCAAGGTGCCCAACAATCACTTCCCTAGCTTCGCACAGAGTTCTATGGTACACCTGATCAGGTTCAGGGGATTTATCTACTTTATGTGTTTCCAGACATCCAGCACCTCCTCAACTGTTATATGGGCATTTTTCAGGATGTCACCATCTATTTCCCTACATTCTATACATTCCATATCCTTCTTCACAGTAAACACTGATGCAAAATACTCGTTTATCTTCCCTGTCTCCTGTGGCTCCACACATAAGCTGCCTTGCTGATCTTTGAGGGGCTCTATTCTCTCCCTAGTTACTCATTTGTCCTGAATGTATTTTAAAAACCCTTTGAATTCTCATTACCCCTATCTTCTATGCCAAAGGTGGCATGGTGGCTCAGGGGTTAGCACTGTTGCCTCACAGCACCAAGGACATCTGTTCGATTCCAGCCTTAATTGACTGGCTGTGTGGAATTTGCACATTCTCCCCATGTCTACATGGGTTTCCTCCAGGTGTTCCAGTTTCTTCCCAAAGTCCAAAGATGTGCAGTTTAGGTGAATTGGCCCTGCTAAATTGCCCATAATGTTCAGGGATATGTAGGCTAGGTGCATTAGTCAGGGGAAATGTAGAGGAATGGGTCTGGTAGGGTAGTCTTTAGACAGTTGGTCTGGACTTGTTGGGCCAAATTACCTGTTACCACACTATAGGATTTCTATCACATCTTTTTTTGCCTTCCTGATTTCCCTCTTAAGTATACTGCTACTGCCTTGATACGCTTCTGAGGATTCACTCCATCTCTCCTGTCTATACCTGGCCTGTGGATCCTTCCTTTTCTTAACCAAAACCTCAATTTCTTTAGTCACCCAGCATTCCCTACACCTACCAGCCTTTCTTTTCACCGTAACAGGAATAGACTGCCCCTGGACTCTCGTTATCTCATTTCTGAAGGACTCCCATTTTCCAGCCGTCCCTTTACCTGCGAACACCTGCCCCTAATCAGCTTTGAAAGTTCTTGTCTAATACCGTCAAAATTAGCCTTCCTCCAACTTAGAACTTCAACTTTTAGATTCGGTCTATTGTTTTCCATCACTATTTTCAAACTAATAGAATTATGGTCGCTAGCCCCAAAGTGCTGACACCTCAGTCACCTGCCCTGCCAAGAGTAGGTCAAGTTTTGTATCTTCTCTAGTGGGTACATCCTCATACTGAATCAGAATTTTTTTTGTACACACTTAAATTCCTCTCCATCAAAATTCATAACACTATGGCAGTCCCAATCTATGTTTGCAAAGTTAAACATATTATTTGGAGATAACTGAAATCTCCTTACAAATTTGTTTCTTGATTTCCTGTTGACTCTTATGGGGTCTATAATACAATCCCAAAAAGGTGATCGTCCCTTCCTTATTTCTCAGTCCCACCCAAATAAATTCCCTGATGTATTCCCAGGAATATCCTCCCTAAGTACAAAGGTAATGCTATCCCTTATCAAAAGTGCCACTAACCCTCCTCTCTTGCCCCCCCTTTCTAAACTTCCTATAACATTTGTATCCTAGAACATTGAACTGCCAGTCCTGTCCATCCCTGACCCATGTCTCTGTAATTGCTATGATATCCCAGTCCCATGTTCCTAACCATGCCCTGAGTTCATCTGTTTTCCCCATAAGGCCTCTTGCACTGAAGTAAATGCAGTTTAACAGTCCTACCTTTGTTCCTGCCTGCCCTGACCATTTGACTTGCTCCCCTTCATAACTGTACCAGTCTCACCTGATCTCTTTCCTCACTATTTTCCTGATTCCCACATTTCCCCACCCCCTCCCCAACTCCACCCCCTCCACAAGCCCCACCTTACTAGTTTAAATCCTGCCTAGCAGCTCTAGCAAATCTCCCTGCCAGCATGTTACTTCCCTTCCAATTCAGTTGCGATCCGTCCTTCTTGTACAGGTCACCTCTACCCCAGAAGAGGTTCCAATGATCCAAAAACGTGAACCCTTCTCCCCTACACCACCTCCTCAGCCATGCGTTCATCTGCTCTACCCTCCTATTTTGACCAGAAACTTGGCTGTTCTTGCTACATTCCCCTGGGTGTCCATCACCCCTTCCATTTTCCAAAGCAGCATACTTGTTTGAAATGGGGATAGCCACAGGAGACTCCTGAACTACCTGCCTAACCCTCTCACCTTTCCTGGAGTTATGCCATCCAACTGACTGTATCTGCGGATTTTCTCCCTTTCTATAACTGCCATCCATCACATCTCCTTGCTCTTGTAAATTCCTCACTGCCTCTAACTGCCACTCTAAGCGATTCATGCGATCTTGGAATGCTTCCTTCTTTTTCAGAGATTTTACCTTCACTCAGACATACGATAGGCAAGAAACATTTGAACCTGAAGTCCACAACCTCAGACACCACTGCCTCCAGTTATAGATCTCCATAATTACAACCATATAATTTACCTGCTCCTCACCCACCAGGAAACATGCTGTTCAGGACCATCCTCCTCACAGTTTCGGCCCACCTCAAACTTGAGCAATACACATGACCTCTACCAGCTAGATGGACAAAGGTAGCAGATACCTAGAGAAACCATGACATGCAAATTCTTCTCCAAGACATAGCCCATCCTGACCTGGAACCATATCACTGTTCCTTCACTATTTTTGGGTCAAAATCCCAGAATTCTCTCTCTCTCTCTCACACAACCCTGTGGTGACCCTTAACCTCAAGAATACAGTGGTGAAAGAAGTCAGCTCACCACCACCTTCACCTATGACAAGCAATCAATGCTGGCCCACCCAGTGACACCCACATCCCATGAACAAACAAAAAAAATGATTAGATTAGATTTCCTCCAGTATGGAAACAGGCCCTTTGGCCCAACAAGTCCACACCAAACCTCCGAAGAGTAACCCACCTAGATCCATTCCACTACCCTATATTTATCCCTGACTAATGCACCTAATACTATGGGCAATTTAGCATGGCCATTTCACCTAACCTGCACATCTTTGGATTGTGGGAGGAAACCGGAGCAAACCTGCACAGAGAATGTGCAATAAGGCAGGAATTGAACCCAGGTCCCTGGCGTTGTGAGGCAGCAGTGCTAACCACTGAGCCACTGTGCCACCCATGATGTCTATAGGACAAGTATGACCCAAGACACTCAGCAATTTCTGTTCACAATATCCATGCACTTCAAAGTGTCTAGCACTGCACAATTTTGAAGAGTTTGAGTCAGAGACATCTTATTCCATGATTTTGCACATTACTCACACATCAACAATGGCTTAGAGTCCTCCCTCTGTGTAACTTAAAAGTACAGTTTGTGTTAACCTGAATCCATAATAACTCCAGTCTCTCCAGCATCAAATTCCATTTGCTTCACAAAACAGAAAAATCTCTCATTGCAAGAGGACGACACTGATAATTTCCATATTTCCAGTTCCTTAATTGTACAGAAGTTGAATCCTGCTGAAATCAGGGACATGTTGCCCAAGCTTTTCATCTCTCATTCATCAGGACAAATGTAAGACTGCCAAATTTCAAACAATTAAAACCATTTGTATGACAAGGTAAGAGGTATCTGATTTGTTGGCAAATCAACTGTAACCTGCATTGCCATGGAGAAAGCAACAGGAATTAAAGACTCCCCCAGCACTTTGGGTTTTTTTAAAAAACACCACAACACTTCAACATATTCCTTATGCGTGTAGAGAATAGGTCCTTTGGTATGAATGCAAATTGCTTCTAATAAGCACAAATTAGCCACATTTTATGATCAAGCTGAGCTCACATTTATTGTTAACATAAGTATTAGTGCAATCAGGATAGTTTATAAAATTTCATCCAATTGTGGAATCACATTTATCAGTGGATGTTTTGCTTTGGGTTTTTCAAGCACCCTTTTCTCCTGCAGTACAAAATATTACAATTCTTTGAAATTTGACATTAAGACCACAAGAATTAGCAGAAGTAAACGACTCAATCCATCAAATCTGCTCCGCCATTCAATTAGATCATTCATGGTTGATTTGAAAATTCTCAACTCACTTTCTTGTCTTCTCGCCATAATCTTTAATTCCCTTAATTATTAGAAATCTGTCTATCACAGCACTGAATGGCCAAACCTTGACAGCCCCCTGCAGTATAGAATTCTATAGAATAACCTGTCTGAGAGAAAAGAATTCCTCATCATCTCTGGCTTAAACGGAGGACTCGTATTCTGAGATTATGCCCTCTGGCTATAGACTCTCCCAGAAGGGGAAATCAACCTCTCTGCATCCACCCTGTTAAGTCCTCGAAGAATCTTGCGTGCTTCAATAAGATTGCTTCTCCTTTTAAATCCTACTCAATCTCCCTTGTAAGAAAACCCCTTACATCTGAGACCAGCCTTGATATCCTTCTTTGTACTAATTTCAATGCCAGAGCTGAAAATATGTTGCTGGAAAAGCGCAGCAGGTTAGGCAGCATCCAAGGAGCAGGAGAATCGATGTTTCGGGTATGAGCCCTTCTTCAGGATTCCTGAAGAAGGGCTCATGCCCGAAATGTTGATTCTCCTGTTCCTTGGATGCTGCCTGACTTGCTGCACTTTTCCAGCAACACATTTTCAGCTCTGATCTCCAGCATCTGCAGTCCTCACTTTCTCCTACTTTCAATGCCAGTAAATCTTTCGTTAGTCAACAAGACCAAAACTGTTTATTGTAATCCAGCTGTGATCTGGTCAGTGCCTTGTATAGTTTTAGAAACACCTCCTTATTTTTCTATCCTTTGAAGCAAATCTGTCTTCTCTATTATCTGCTGAACTTATAATCTACCTTTTTGTGATTCACACCAAAATCCCTCTATACTTTCCACAGAATCCCTCTATAAAGCTTTCTACAGTCTGTCTCTATTTAAATAATATTCAGCTTTTCTATTCTTCCTGCCACAGTGCATTTTCCCAAGCTATATTCTATCTGCCAAGTTTTTGCCCACTCACTTAACTTGTCTATAGACTCCACATGTCATCTTCACTACTTGCCTCCCTGCCTATTTTTTGCATTTGCCCTGAGTGTGCAACACAAAAACCTTCAGCAACATGCCTCTTTTCAGCAATAAAACTACCTTTTTAAAATCTCTCGCCTTCATGTTTGCACCAAACAAATAATGCAGTTGACCCCTTCTTTAATTGCTGGACAGAAAAGAGAATTCATTAATAGACTGTCAGGAGTTTAGTGAAGAATCACTGGATGCTGGCAATTTAAATTTTAAATTCAAATTTTTTTTAAAAAATCACAACAGATTAAATAAAATTTGCAGCAAATCAAAAAAAATTAAAGTTCACAGTTTCTTCATTATTACAAGTTCCTTACACATACATCAGATCCTTGCTATGCAATTTAAAGTGCACCACAACAGTCAATATCAGTGTCATTTGGAGGACTATTCTCACCAGTTTATAGCAGCAGCGCCTCTGTGGCGTGGAAGCAGTGATGGATGGTAGATTATTGATCCATGCTTTGGGTGATTAATAACATCCATAGGAATGAACTGGCTGCAGAATGGGAGCACATTTAGTTCTGCTCCAACTGATTTATAGGCCTCAACAACATCTGTAATAGATTTTCCCTTCAGCCTCCACTTGGGAAACTTAAATACTGGTGTCCCATCCTTCTCTGCTGCAACAGCTGAGAGAAAAAAATTAAAATGACAATAAACATTAGTTCACAACATATTTACCTCTATGATCTTTTTAACTCTCAAAGTGTACTCCCCTCCATCCTCCCAAAACAAAACAAATTCAATTTATCTTTCAAGAGATGGGTTACCATTTATTAATTGCATTAATTGAAAGATTCTAAAATGTCATTTTGTGCGAATGGAAGAGGATAAACTAATACCCAACACTTGTAACAACATTGCTGGCCAATGTTTCCTGATAATGGTGAAAAGTACAAAGGCCAGATCCACAGACATAGTTCACAATGAATTCACTGGTGGATCAACAATGAAATTCTTATTTATCCAATTATGAAAACAGATGTAAACTGCTGTCGGTTTATTCAGAATTGTAATTAAGGATAAAACTGTGATTCAACATGCAGATACTATTCTCTTGCTCTTCCAGTGATGTCTCATTTTATTGCACCAATATAACATCAAATAAAAGAATGGTAACTGCAAATGCTGGAACATAGAAGAGTACAGCACAGGAACAGAACACTGAAATAAAAACAGAAAACTCTGGGAAACTCAGCAGGTTGATAGATTAAGTGGAGAGAGAAATGTTCTGAGTCTGATATAACTCTTCTGTGTTCTCCAGCACTATTTTTTTATGTACAGAAAAATCTCAGTTATCGAGCCATCAATTATCCAAAGTTCAGATTATCCAAACAAGATCTCAAGGTCCTGTAAATGCTTCCTTTGTTTATGATCAGATCAGTTATCTGAACCAAATGAGACAGACAGGGAGTATTTTGATAATTGAGGTTGTTCTGTAATGGCTAATTTGGAATATCAAATCATTTTTCTGTTCAAAATATTTCATTCGCCTTGTGTCTGATGACTTCTGCTTTGAAAACTCCTGTCAGCAAATTCGTACTATTTGTTTTCTCTGTGTTAAACCTCACAGCTACAAACAGTTAAAATTTTTATACTCCAGCTTTGAGACAAAGACTGCTGCCCTGAAGGCTTCCTCACTATCCAAAATCATTCAATTTACAGTAAGCCACAAATCGGTTTCAGGCTGAACAAAAGAAGTGCCAAATTTCTAAAGAAGAGAAGGCTATTCCTGAACTCACTGTCAAAGCCCCTCCTGCCTTCATTGCGGGTGTTGGTCAAGGCCCTTCCTGCTTTGACTTGATGGGGCTCTCCTACTCTGACTTAGGGCATTAATCAAGGCCCCTCCCAAAGTCAATGGAGACATCAGAGTCATAGAGATATACAGCATGGAAATAGACCCTTTGGTCCAACTTGTCCATGCCGACCAGATATCCCAACCTAATCTAGTCCCACCTGCCAGTACCTGGCCCATAGCCTTCCAAGCCCTTCCTATTCATATACCCATCCAGAAGCCTTTTAAATGTTGCAATTGTACTAGCCTCCACCACTTCCTCTGGCAGCTCATTCCATACACGTACCACCCTCTGCATGAAAAGGTTGTCCCTTAGGTCTCTTTTATATCTTTCCCCTCTCACCCGAAACCTATGCCTACCCCAGGGAATAACTTTGTCCATTTATCCTATCCACGACCCTCATGATTTTATAATTCCTGGCAAAATACTCATTTAGTATCTCCCCCATCTCCTGCAGCTCCACACAAAGGCCGCTTTGCTGATGCTTATGGGGCACTATTCTCTCCCTAGTTACCTTTTTGTCCTTAATGTATTTGTAAAAATCCTTTGGATTCTCCTAAACTCCATTAGCCAAAGGTATCACATGTCCCCTTTTTGCCCTCCTGATTTCCCTCTTAAGTATACTCCTACTGCCTTTATACTCTTCTAAGGATTCACTCGATCTATCCTGTCTATACCCGACATATGCTTTCTTCTTTTTCTGCACCAAGACCTCAATTTCAGTCAGCCAGCATTCCCTATATCTACCAGCCTTTCCTTTCACCCTACTAGGAATATACTTTTTCTGGACTCTCGTTGTCTAACTTCTGAAGGCTTCCCATTTTCCAGCTGTCCCTTTACCTGCAAACATCTGTGCCCAATCAGCTTTTGAAAGTTCTTGCCTAATATCGTCAAAATTGGCCTTTCTCCAATTTAGAACTTCAACTTTTAGATCTGGTCTATCCTTTTCCATCACTATTTAAACCTAATAGAATTATGGTCGCTGGCCCCAAAGTGCTCCTTCACTGACACCTCAGTCACCTGCCCTACCTTATTTCAGAAAAGTAGGTCAAGATTTGCACCTTTCCTAGTAGGTACATCCCCATCGGCACGGCCTCTCCCACTTTCATCCCACTCTCAGCAGAAGCCACAAAAGCTGGAACCCTGAACGATCAATCACTTTTCTGTGCAGAGTTTTTTTGGACCAATCTTTGAACTTGCCCCAGGATTCGGTTGTGACCAGCTAACTCTGCCGAGATGAGGGTGTGAAATTGTAACCTTCTAGTTTTGTATCACAACATAAGATGACTGTGTCTGAGTCACTGTGGAAAGGGTGACAGGAGAACACAAATCCAGCAACAAAATTCCAGTTACAAACTGCAAGTAAAATATTGCCTTAGATTGAAATCCTACATATATCCCATGTTATTTTTGTAGCAGCTTAAAGGTGACAGAGTACCATCAATGCTTACCTTGCAATATCTAAGTGCTTTATTTTCATCTCCACACAACTTACTGGAAGTTTGATGAAAAATTCATTAAAAAAATATATATTCAGACCAAGAAAGAGATAGGTAATGATCGTCATAGAATCACAACAGT
Organism: Chiloscyllium punctatum; assembly: GCF_047496795.1. Taxonomy (NCBI): domain Eukaryota; kingdom Metazoa; phylum Chordata; class Chondrichthyes; order Orectolobiformes; family Hemiscylliidae; genus Chiloscyllium; species Chiloscyllium punctatum. The sequence goes on along the minus strand of NC_092782.1, from coordinate 20,976,343 downwards.
GTGGAAACAGGCTATTTGGCCCAACAAGTCCTCACTGACCCTCCGAAGAGTAACCCACCCAGATGGATTTCCCCTACCCTATTATTGTACATTTGCCCTGACTAACGTACCTAGCCTACACATCCCTGAACACTTTGGGCAATTTAGCATGGCCAATTCACCTAAACTACATATCTTTGGACAGTGGAAGAAATCAGAGCACCAGGAGGAAACCCACGCAGACAGAGGGAGAATGTGTAAACTCCACACAGACAGTCACCCAAGGTTGGAATTGAATCTGGGTCCCTAAGGCTGTGAGGCCGCAGTGCTAGCTACTAAACCTCCGTGCCACCCTTTTTATTTTAGCATTAGATGATAAACAAATCTTTACAAGAATTGTCAACTTTGAGAAAAGTTAGAAAAATCAAGCAAATCAGAAATAACACATTGTTGTATCAAGTTCCAAGCGAATGCCACACTCCATGTAGAATTCTATTTCTGATTACCTTCCATTGCAATTCTATTATTAGGTGTAACTATTTTAGAACAGAAACTATCAAAATACCTGCCCATAAGCATTTTGCAAAATCAGCACACTTTGAGGTTGTAGCTTTGCTCAACTAAACTATTTCCAATCTGGCCAGAGTGGGGCTGATATGAGTGCTTCACTCCACAAATTTCAATGTAGCTGACAGCTAACTTGTAACATTCAACATGAAAATCACCAGCACTGGCATCCTTCACTCTGGTGGGTATAATAAACTGCTGGTTTCAGGCTAGGAACAGAATAAATAAAGATAGCCATCTAAGAAATGTTTAACTTTGCTATCGAGAGTTCAGACTCTGTTCAGTCAGTACAATCACTTCTCTCTTTCTTTATTTACAGAACTTTCTCTTGTGGAGTTTTTTTATACCTACAACAAATGCACAATGATGTTTACAAAATATTCTTACTCTAGAGTAACAAGAAAATTCCCCATAAAACTGCTCATCATGAAAGTCTCATTACTGAATATTTAATCCACATTAAAAACCAACATTACATGCCACGTTCCACTGATAACGAGCTGATTAGCTGTTGAAGTAAACTTGCTGGCAATAGCAACATACGATACGTGGACTCCCCTATATGAATAGAAAGCCTTGACAAACAATTAAATCAAGACATTAGATAAGCTTGACAGAATTTCCTTTTAACATGGGTGGCACGGTGGCTCAGTGGTTAGCATTGCCACCTCACAGTGCCAGGGACCCAGGTTTGATTCCAGCCTTGGGCGACTGGTTGCCTGGAGTTTGCACATTCACCCAGTGTCTACGTGGGTTTCCTCCTGGTGCTCCGGTTTTCTCCCACAGTCCAAATATGTGCAGGTCAGGTGAATTGGCCATTCTAAATTGCCAATACTGTTCAGGGATAAGAACAAAGAAAATTTACAGCCCCGGAACAGGCCCTTTGGCTCTCCAAGTCTGAGCTGATCCAAATGTACGATCTGAACCTGTCACCCAATTCCTAAGCATCTGTATCCCTCTGCTCCCCACCTACACAGGCAAATGTCCAGACGCATCTTAAATGAATCTACCGTGCCTGCCTCTACCACTTCTGCTGGCAACGTGCTCCAAACGCCCACCACCCTCTGTGTGAAATACTTGCCGCGTGTATCCCCCTTAAACTTTCCACCTCTCACCTTGAAAGCATGACATCTCGTTCTTGAATCCTTCACCCTGGGAAAAAGCTTGTCTCTATCCACCCTGTCTATACCCTTCATGATTTTATAAACCTCAATCAGGTCCCCCTCAATCTCCTTTTTTCTAATGAAAATAAACCTAACCTACTCAACCTTTCTTCATAGTTAGCACCTCCATACCAGGCAACATCTTCAAAAACCTTCTCTGCACCCTGTCCAAAGCCTCCACATCCTTTTGGTAGTGTGGCGACCAGAACTGTACACAGTATTCTAAACACAGCCAAACCAATGTCTTGTACAATGTTAACATGACTTGCCAGCTCTTATACTCAATACCCCGTCCAATGAAGGCATGCATACTATATGCCTTCTTGACCACTCTGTCCACCTATGCAGCAACCTTCAGGGTACAATGAACCTGCACTCCGAGATCTCTCTGCCCGCCAACTTTTCCCAAGGCTCTTCCGTTCATTGTATAATTCGCTCTTGAATTAGTCTTGCCTAAATGCATCACCTCACATTTGTCTGGATTGAACTCCACCTGTCACTTTTCCGCCCAACTCTCCAGTCTATTTATAACCTCCTGTATTCTCTGACAGTCCCTTATGCTTTCTACTACTCCACCAATCTTCTTGTCATCTGCAAACTTGCTGATCATACCAACAGTGCCCTCTTCCAGATCATTTATGTATATTACAAACAACAGTGGTCCCAACACTGACCCCTGTGGAACACCACTGGTCACCTTTCTCCATTTCGAGAAACTCCCTTCAACTATTACTCTCTGTCTCCTGTTGTTCAACCAGTTCTTTATCCACCTAGCTAGAACACCCTGCATACCATGTGACTTCACTTTCTCCATTAGTCTACAATGGGGAACCTTATTAAATGCCTTACTAAAGTCCATATGACATCAACAGCCCTTCCTTCATCTATCAACTTGGTCACTTCCTTGAAGAACTCTTAAGTTGGTAAGGCACAATCTCTCCTGCACAAAACCACGTTGCCTATCACTGAAAAGCTCATTCTTTTCTAAATATAAACAGATCCTATCCCCTCAGTACCTTCTCCAGCAACTTTCCCACCACCGACGTTAGGTTCACTGGTCTGTAGTTAGCTGGAATATCCCTACTACCCTTCTTGTACAGATGTGTAGGTTAGGTGCATTAGTTAGGGGTAAATGCAGAGTAATAGGATAGGGGAATGGGTCTGAGTGTGTTACTCTTCAGAGCATTAGTGTGGATTGGTTGGGCCAAATGGCCTGTTTCCACACTGTCGGGATTCTATAATGATTCTATGATTTTAATTTGTAGTCCAAAAAGTGATAGTCCCTTTAAGGAATTAAGGCAGAGTTACTAAATCTGTGGCAGATGGTGAGTAAATTAAAAGACTCCCTATGCATTATTGACTTGACCTTTAAGTTCAATATCTTAGCCTATATAAAGTGTAATGTAGACAGCCTAGAAATATGCTTCAAACTGGACGTGAAATTCAGTATAAATAATAGTAGTCGTTTGGTTTAAAATGAAGCTGCTGTCTTTTAGGAGCTGACCTGACCATGGAAGTTATTACTTCAAATAATTCTGCTTATAACAATTAATATGATTGTTTAATGCAACAAGGCGTCACAAACATAATGGACAAGGTTAATTAAAGACTGTAAAGCTGAATGTGATAAGCTGAGGAAGGAATAAGATAAGTGAATTAGCCAGACACGTGGCAAATGAAACAAAGTAGGTTCTACACAGAGTCACTGTCACAGAATCATACAGCACAGAAAGAGACTCGTCAGTCCAATTCATCCGTGCCAGCCAGACATCCCAATCTAACCTAGCCCCATTTGCCAGCATTTGGTCCCTATCCCTGCAAACCCCTTCTATTCATATAGCCATTCAGATGACTTTTACATGTTATAATTGTACTTGCCTCCACCACTTCCTATGCATAAGACTAGAAACTCAGGAATGGAACCATGACACAAATGAAAATTAAATAATGTACAAGGTAAATGAGGGGAACCTGGAGGTCCTAAGTGACAACAAATTGGAACTATTGGCAGTGATGACAAAAAATTACGTGTCTGAATTTACTGAAAGATTAATCTTTAGTCAAAATATTGATGTAATCCTGTTATTTTCTAAAACACAAGTCTGACCATGTTCAGAATAATGTGTACAGCTCTGGGCATCAGTGTACAAAAGGACATTGATACAATCCAGAACCACCAAACTGACAAAATAAGAAATTAGGTTATGAAGAGTGGATATGTTACATATGTAGATGGTAAGTGAAAAAGGGGAGGTTGAGAAGTAATATAGTCACGGGCAGGGTCTCTCCATTGCTCTATTAACTTCAGCAGCACAACTGTGCTCCCTCCAAGAATCCCCAGATTTTACTGTCCTCAACTGTCAGCATGCCTGTGGCCCAGGTTCTACTTTTCCTTCATAATCCTCTCTGCCTTTCAACCTGTCTTTGCTTTTTTAAAAACATTCCTTCAAACTAACTTCATTTCCCAAACATTTGGCCATTTACCCCAATGTGGCTCAGTGTCTAATTTTGCTTAATAAAACTCAAGTCAAACATCTTGGCATAGTCATCACATGAGAGATGCTATTTAGTTCTAGCTTGTGTCTTTTTGACTTTGGTAAAGGGGAGGTAACATCATCTATGACAACCTGTTTACTCCTGTCCAAAACACTAAAATTACAATGAAGAAAATAAGCATCAGTTGTCACAGCACATTAATGGCTGTACTCACCCAGGGGATCAGCCTTCCCATCCCGGTCAGGGATCGTGAACACTCCCACAACCTTGTGCCCTTGTTTCTGCAGGTTAGTGTAAACCTCTTGCCCGAATAGGCTCTGACCTATTAAAGCCACATTTAGCTTGTTCTGGTAACAGATCTATTTAAAAAGAAAGCAACCAGATTAAAGTACAATAAAACTAGAGTATGAGAGAGGAGGCATGACAGGGTGTGGGGAGAGTCAGGAGTGCAGAGGGCAAAGATGGGGGAATAGGGGTGGTGGGAGGATCAAGGAGGTCAGGGGATTTGAAGATGTTGAGGAACATCAAGAAGGTCAGGGTACATTAAGGAGGTCAGGGTGTAGCAAGGTGGTCGGGAATACTGAGGAGATGGAGTGGGAGTCGGGGGGGGGGGGGGTTATAAGGTGGTGTTCGTTGAGAATGTCAAGATAGTTTCGAGGAGACATGAGATGGCATCAAACAGATCCAAGAAGTGACTGGGGAGGTTGAACAGAGGTGGTTGAGATAGAGGTAAAAGAAACGAGCAATTGGAGAGAGCTCGAGAAGTCGGAGAAGGTTGAGGAGGTGAAAAGGACGAGGAGCTTATTGGGGAGATCGAAGGGACATTCTGGAGGGGTTTGCAGGGAGATGAGGAGCAGACGGGTTCAGCCGAAACGCAGGGCTCCTCACAACCTCCCGCAGCTGCTGCAACGTGTCCACCCAGGAGCAGCTGGAAGAGCCCAGCCGGGGGTAGGCGGGGGGGGGGGGGGGGGGAAAGTGGAGGAGACCAGACCCCGGGGGTAGGTGCGATCCGGGAGAGAGAGCCCACGGGAGCAGAGGGCAATGTGGCCAGGGGTGTGATCTCGGGGGAAGGGCTGAAGCCGGTGGTGTGTTTATGAAGGGGGGGTGGGGGGGGTCTCTGTCCCTCCCAGCCACTCGGGGCATCCTCCATCCTCACCGCCGCGGTAGACAATCGCCTCACGACCCCGCCGGCTGCCCACATGACGCCCAGGTACTTGGCTCCCAGTGGATCTGGACTAGAATCCAAAGCGAAGTGACCACCTGCCGCACGTTCCCGACACTGACAGAGCACGCGCGGTCCCGAGCCGCTTACGTTGCGCGCGGTCCCGAGCCCGACGTGTTGCGAACGCGATCCCTCCCAACCAGACAGCCCATCATCAGCTGGTCACCACGGCGACCGGCCCCGCCTTCATCTTGGTTGGGTCACGGGGTCTGGGCTTGCTAATGGACATGCGCAGTGGCAGCCGAGGGGTAGGACAGAGAGCAAGGCTGGCAAAATTATGGACAGATTACTCAAGGAATGAGAGTTCTGGGTCGATATGTTACCTATAAATGTTAATGACTTAGCCCTTGCAGTGTTAGGGTACAATTTCCAAATTTGCTGATGAAATGTAAGCTTTATAAATTATTGAGAGGCAAGTACAATGCCTTCAAAACGAGAGAAACAAAAACAAAAATTGCTGTAAAAAGCCCAACGACTCTGGCAGCATCTGTGCAGAGAAGGCAGTGCTTACGTTTTGGATCCAGTGATCCTTTATCAGAACTGGGGAGCAAAGGAGTTATGCTAACCTGTAAAGAACACTCCCACAGTCTCAGCTAAAGTTTTCATCCAGTTCTGGGTGCCACACTTCAGGAAAAATGTGAAATTGACGTTGCAACATAAATTCATGAGAATGATTTCAGGGATAAAGGAAGCTATATTGGAATTGGTGCTTCGCAACGAACCTTGGCAGGTGTTAGATTTCTCAATGAGAGAGCATTTCGGTGATGGTGATCACAACTCCCTGATTTCTATTACACTCATGGAGAGGGATAGAAGCTGACGGTATGGGAAAATATTTAATTGGGAGAGTGGGAATTACAATGCTATTAGGCAGGAATTGGGGTGCCTAAATTGGGAACAGATGTTCTCGGGTAAATGCACAACAGAAATGTGGAGGTTGGATAGTGCTGGACAGGTTTGTCCCACTGAGGCAAGAAAGGGATGGTAGGTTGAAAGAACATTGGGTGACAAGAGGAAGAAGGATGTGTACTTAAGGTTGAGGAGACAAGGATCAGACAGGGATTTAGAGGGTTACAAGGTAGCCAGGAAGGAGCTGAAGAATGGACTTAGGAGAGCTAGAAGAGGAATGAAAAAGCTTTAGTGAGTAGGATTAAGGAAAATCCTAAGGCATTCTACACTTGCGTGAGGAACAAGAGAATGGCCAGAGTGAGGGTAAGGCCACTCAAGGACAGTGGAGGGAACTTGCGCCTTGGGTCAGAGGAGGTAGGGGAGGTCCTTAATAAATACCGTGCTTCAGTAGACTGATATGCTAGAATGGGTTGATGTTAAAAGGGAGGATGTGCTGAAAATTTTGAAAATATGAGGATAGATAAATCCCCTAGGCCAGACAGGAAACACCCTAAATTATACAGGAAGTGAGGGACGAGATTGCTGCGACATTGGCAATGATCTGGCATCCTCACTATCCACTGAAGTAGTGCCAAATGATTAGAGGGTGGCAAATGGTATTCCTTTGTTCAAGAAAGGGAATCGGGATAATCCTGGGAATTACAGACCAGTCAGTCCTACAGCTATGGTGGGCTATCTATTGGAGAGGATTCTGAGAGACAGGATTTATGATTATCTGGAAAACTATGGTTTGTTTAGAGGTAATTAGCATGGCTATGTGAGGAGCAGGTCATGCTTCACAAACCTTATTGAATTCTTTGAGGATGTGACAAAACACATTGATGAAGGTAGGACAGTGGATGTAGTGTATATGGATTTTAGCAAGGTATTTGATAAGGTTCCCCATTTAAAGCTAATTTAGAAAGTAAGGAGGCATGGGATACATGGGAAATCTGGCTGTCTGGATAAAGAATTGTCTGGTCAAAGAAGACAGAGGGTGCTGATAGTTGGAACTTATTCAGCCTGGAGCTCAGTGACCAGTTGTGTTCCGCAAAGATCAGTTCTGGGACCTCTGCTGTTTGTGATTTTTATAAATGACTTGGATGAGAAAGTGGAAGGGTGGGTTAGTAAGTTTGCCGATGACATGAATTTTGGTGGGGTTGTGGATAGTGCGCAGGGCTGTTGTACATTGCAACGGGACATTGACAGGATGCAGAACTGGACTGATAAGTTACAGATGGAGTTCAACCTTGAAAAGTTAAAAGCAAGATACTTGGCAGTGTGGAGGAACAGAAGGATCTTGGGGGTCCAAGTCCATAGATCCCTCAAAGTTGCCATCCAAGTTGATAGCATTGTTAAGCAGACATATGGTGTGCTGGCTTTCAGTAACAGGGGAATTAACTGGTCATACTGCAGCTGTATAGAGCCCTGATTAGACCACACTTGAAATTTTGTGTTCAGTTGTGGTCGCCTCATTATAGGAAAGATGTGGAAGCTTTAGAGAGGGTACAGAGGAGATTTACATGAAGATTAGATTAGATTACTTACAGTGTGGAAACAGGCCCTTCGGCCCAACAAGTCCACACCGCCCCGCCGAAGCGTAACCCACCCATACCCCTACATCTACATCTACATCTACATCTACCCCTTACCTAACACTACGGGCAATTTAGCATGGCCAATTCACCTGACCTGCACATCTTTGGACTGTGGGAGGAAACCGGAGCACCCGGAGGAAACCTGGGTGCAAACTCCACAGTCGCCTGAGGCGGGAAATGAACCCGGGTCTCTGGCGCTGTGAGGCAGCAGTGCTAACCACTGTGCCACTGTGCCGCCCACAAGAATTTACCAGGATGCTGCCTGGACTGGAGGGCATGTCTTATGAAGAAAGTTTGAGGGAGCTAGGGCTTTTCTCATTGGAGAAAAGGAGGATGAGAGGTGACTTGATAGAGGTGCATAAGATGATGAGGCACAGATGGAGTGGATAGCCAGAGACCTTTGTCCCCAATAGAAATGTCTATCACAAGTGGGAATAATTTTAAGATGATTGGAGGAAGGTTGAGGGGAAATACCAGACATTGGTTCTTTACACAGAGGGTAGTGGGTGCACGGAAGACACTGCCAGCAGTAGTAGTAGAGTCAGATACATTAGGGACATTTAAGTGACTCATGAATAGGCCCCATGGTAGACAGTACAATGAAGATTTGTAGGTTAATTTGATCTTAGAATTGGATAAAAGGGCTGAAGGACTGCATTGTGCTGTACTGTTCAATGTTCTGTGTGACCCCAAAGATGTTGATAGTGGAAAATTCAGTGATGCTTTTTAGATTGTCTCTCATGCGATGATTATGGCCTGGCATTTAAGTTAGAACATAGAACATAGAAGAATACAGCGCAGTACAGGCCCTTCGGCCCTCGATGTTGCGCCGATCAAAGCCCACCTAACCTACACTAACCCACTATCCTCCATATACCTATCCAATGCCCACTTAAATACCCATAAAGAGGGAGAGTCCACTACTGCTACTGGCAGGGCATTCCATGAACTTACGACTCGCTGAGTGAAGAACCTACCCCTAACATCAGTCCTATATCTACCCCCCCTTAATTTAAAGCTATGCCCCCTTGTAATAGCTGACTCCATACGTGGAAAAAGGTTCTCACTGTCAACCCTATCTAACCCCCTAATCATCTTGTACACCTCTATCAAATCACCCCTAAACCTTCTTTTCTCCAATGAAAACAACCCCAAGTGCCTCAGCCTTTCCTCATAGGATCTTCCTACCATACCAGGCAACATCCTGGTAAACTTCCTCTGCACCCGTTCCAGTGCCTCCACATCCTTCCTATAGTATGGCGACCAAAACTGCACACAATATTCCAGATGCGGCCGCACCAGAGTCTTATACAACTGCAGCATGACCTCAGGACTCCGGAACTCAATTCCTCTACCAATAAAAGCCAGTACGCCATATGCCTTCTTCACTGCACTATTTACCTGGGTGGCAACTTTCAGAGATCTGTGTACATGGACACCAAGATCCCTCTGCTCTTCCACACTACCAAGTATCCGACCATTAGCCCAGTAATCCATCTTTTTATTACTCTTACCAAAGTGAATCACTTCACACTTAGCTACATTGAACTCCATTTGCCACCTTTCTGCACAGCTCTGCAGCTTCTCTATATCCCGCTGTAACCTGCCATATCCTTCCTCACTGTCTACAACTCCTCCGAATTTCGTATCATCCGCAAACTTGCTCACCCAACCTTCTAACCCTTCCTCCAGGTCATTTATAAAAATGACAAACAGCAATGGTCCCAAAACAGATCCTTGCGGAACACCGCTAGTGACGGCACTCCAAGATGAACCTTTGCCATCAACTACTACCCTCTGTCTTCTTCCAGAGAGCCAATTCCTAATCCAAACCTCCAACTCACCCTCAATGCCATATCTCTGTATTTTCTGCAGTAGCCTACCATGGGGGACCTTATCAAACGCCTTACTAAAATCCATATATACCACATCTACCGCTTTCCCCTCATCTACCTCCTTAGTCACCTTCTCAAAGAATTCAATAAGGTTTGTGAGGCACGACCTGCCCTTCACAAAACCATGCTGACTATCCTTGATCACATCATTCTTATCCAGATGTGCATAAATCCCATCCCTTACAATTCTCTCTAAGACTTTGCCCACAACAGAAGTGAGACTCACTGGCCTATAGTTACTAGGATTATCCCTACTCCCCTTCTTGAACAAGGGAACCACGTTTGCTAGCCTCCAGTCCTCTAGCACTACTCCTGTAGACAAAGAGGACACAAAAATCAAGGCCAATGGCTCTGCAATCTCCTCCCTTGCTTCCCAGAGAATCCTAGGATAAATGCCATCAGGCCCAGGGGACTTATCTATTTTCACCCTTGCCAGAATTTCCAACACCTCTTCTCTACATATCTCAAAGCCATCCATTCTACTTATTCGTGCCGCAGTATTCATATCGACAACAATGTCCTGTTCCTGAGTGAATACCGACAAAAAGTATTCATTCAGTGCCTCCCCAATCTCTTCAGCCTCCACACGCAACTTCCCATTACTATCCTTGATTGGACCTATTCCTTCCCTAGTCATTCTTTTATTCCTAACATACCTATAGAAAGCCTTAGGGTTTTCCCTAATCCTACCAACTAAGGACCTTTCATGTCCCCTCCTTGCTGCTCTTAGCTCTCTCTTCAGGTCCTTCCGGGCTACCTTATAACTCTCAATCACCCCTATTGAACCTTCACGCCTCATCTTTACAAAGGCCGCCCTCTTCCATTTAACAAGGGATTCCAACTCCTTATTAAACCACGGCTCCCTCACACGACCCTTTCCTCCCTGCCTGATAGGTACGTACTTATCAAGGACACTCAATAGTTGCTCCTTGAACAAGTTCCACATATCAATTACGCTCTTGCCTTGGAATCTACTTTTCCAATCCACACATCCTAAATCATGCCTCAACGCATCATAATTTCCCTGCCCCCAGCTATAACTCTTGCCCTGTAGTACACACTTATCCCTCTCCATCACTAGACTAAAAATCACCGAATTGTGGTCACTGTCCCCAAAGTGCTCACCTACCTCTAGTTCTAATACCTGGCCTGGTTCGTTACCCAGAACCAAATCCAGTATGGCCTCACCTCTTGTTGGCTTATCTACATATTGTGTTGGCAAATGTTACTTGACCCTTATCAGCCCAAGCCTGAATACTGTCCAGATCTAGTTGTATTTGAACACAGACTGCTTCAGAAATTGAGGGGTCACAGACGGTGCTGAATGTTGTGCAATCATCAATGAATGTCTCCACTTCTGACCTTATGATGGAGGGAATGTCTTTGATGAAGCGGCTGAAGGAGATTGGCGTGTAGGACACTATCCTGAGGAATTCCTATAGAGATCTGAGATGATTAGCAACTATGACTCCCAACTAGTAGAGAGTTTGTCCCCGGTACCCATTGATTACAATTTTGCTCAGGCTCCAAATTGCCACAATCAGGCAAATGTGACCAAACGTCAAGAGTTGTCACTCTCACCTCATGTGACCGGGTACTGATTGATAGTACTGGTGATGACACCTTTCATACTTTACTGATGATCAAGAGTAGACAGATAGGGCGGTTAGTGACTGAGTTGGATTTGTCCTGCTTTTTATCTACAGGAAATATCTGGGCAATTGTCCACATTGTCGATGTCACTGTTGTAACTACTGGAACAGCTTGGCTAGAGGAGTGGAAAGTTCTGGAGCACAAGTCTTCATTACTATTGCCGGAATGTTTTCAGGGCCTTTGAAGTATCCATTGTCTCCAACTGTTTCTTGATACCCTGTGGGATGAATGGAATTGGCTGAAGACTGGCATCTGTGATGCTAGGAAACATTGGAAGAAGCCAAGATGAATCATTCACTGTGCACTTCTGGCTGAAGATTGCTGCAAAAGTTTCAGTCTTATCTTTTGCACTAATGAGTTTACTTCTTCCATCATTGAGAATTGGGATATTTGTTTAATTGTCCATCCGTGGCTGTGGCAGGACTGTAGAGCTTAGATCTGATCCGTCAATTGCAGGATTGCTTAGCTGTGTCTATTCCTTGTTGCAGTTTGGCATGCAGTTGTTTGGTAACTTCACCTCATTTTCAGCTATACTTGGTGCTGCTCCTGGCATGCCCTTGTGCACATTCCACTGAACCAGGCTTGATCTCTCTGGCTTGATGATAATGGCTGAGTCGATGATACGTCGGGCTATGAGGTTGCAGATGATGCCGGAGTACAATTCTGCTGTTAATGATGGCCCAAAGTTCCTCATGGTTGCCTTGTCTTGTATTGGTAGATCTTTGAAGTCGATCCCATTTAACACAGTGACATTGCCACACAACACAATTGAGGATATTCTCAGTGTGAAGGCTAGACTTTGTTTCTACAAGGACTGTGTGGTGGTCATTCTTATAAATACTGTCATGGACAGGCGGATCTGCAGCTGGCAGATTAGTAAGGAAAGCCAAGTATGTTCTTCCATCTTGTTGGTTCCCTCATCACCTGCTACAGATCTAGTCTAGCAACTATGTCATAGAGATGTACAGCATGGAAACACTCTTTGTTCCAATCCGACCATGCTGACCAGTTATCCCAACCCAATGTAGTCTCACCTGCCAGCACTCGGGCCATATCCCTCCAAACCCTTCCTATTCATATACCCATCCAGAAGCCTTTTAAATGTTGCAATTGTACCAGCCTCCACCACTTCCTCTGGCAGCTCATTCCATCCACGTCCCCCTCTGTGTGAAAAAGTTGCCCCTTAGGTCTCTTTTATATCTTTCCCCTCTCACCCTAAACCTATGCCCTCTAGTTCTGGACTCCCTGACCCCAGGGAAAATAGCCCCAGCCTGTTCAGCCTCTCTTTATAGCTCAAATCCTCCAACATCCTTGTAAATCTTTTCTAAACCATTTCGAGTTTCACAAAATCTTTCCAATAGGAAGGAGACAAGAATTGCATGCAACATTCCAACAGTGGCCTAATCAATTACCTGTAAAGCTGCAACATGACCTCCCAACTCTTGTACTCAGTACTTTGACCAATAAAGCAAAGTATACCAAAAGCCTTTTTCACTATCCTATCTACCTGCGACTCCACTTGCAAGGAACTCTGAACGTTCACTCCAAGGTCTCTTTGTTCAGCAATACTCCCTAGGAACTTACCATTAAGTGTATAAGTCCTGTTAAGATTTGCTTTCCAAAATGTAGCACCTCGCATTTATCTAAATTAAACTCCATCTGCCACTTCTCAGCCCATTGGCCCAGCTGATCAAGACCCTGTTGTAGTCTGAGGTAACCTTCTTTGCTGTCCACCACACCTCCAATTTTGGTGTCATCTGTAAACTAACTAACCATATCTCTTATGCTTGCATCCAAATCATTTATATAAGTGTCAAAAAGTAGAGGACCCAGCACCAATCCTTGTGGCACTCCACTGATCACAGGCCTCCAGACTGAAAAACAACCCTCCACCACCACCCTCTCTCTTCTACCTTTGAGCCAGTTCTATACCCAAATGGCTAGTTCTCCCTGTATTCCATGAGATCTAACCTTGCTAACCAGTCTCCCATGGGGAACCTTGTCGAACCTTGCCCTTCATGCCCATCAGCTCAATCAGTAATGCTTGGACATCGAAACACGTCACTCGGAATACTTTTTGTGCCCTTCCCATCTTCAGTGCTTCTTCAAAGTGTCGTTCACCATGTACTGATTCATCAGCTGAGGAAAGATGATACATTGTTATGAGTGGGAGGCTTCCTTGTCCGTGTTTAATCTGAAGCTCCAAGACTTCATGGGTTCCAAAGTCAGTGTTGAAAACTCTAAAGTGCAGTCCAAGGGCATTGGGACAGGACATATCCAGGAATGGTGATGGTGGTGTCTGGGACATTGCTTGTTAGGTATGATTCCATGAGAATGACTATGTCAGGCTGTTGCTTGACTAGTCTGTGAGTCAGCTCTCCCAATTTCAGTGTTAGCACCCAATTTCAGTGTTCGTAAGGAGGACTTTGCAAGATCAACAGGGTTGTTTCTGGCATCAAGTTAAAAATCACACAACACCAAGTTATAGTCCAACAGTTTAATTGGAAGCACACTGGCTTTCGGAGCGTCGCTCCTTCATCAGGTGATTGTGGAGGGCTCGATCGTAACACAGAATTTATAGCAAAAATTTGTAGTGTGATGTAACTGAAATTATGCATTGAAAAATTGATTGTCTGTTAAGCCTTTCATCTGTTAGAATACAGTGATAGTTTCACTTCTTTCATGTGGAAATCACAAAACCCTTGTTTTTAAAGTTGTATTCTCGGGTTAGCTGTTAACAATGGTGATAGCTAGACAATATGTTGAAGGTGTAAGCCCCCTGTATTCTCTGTCTATGACCTGATGTTTAGATTGATTCTAATCTAAAAAGTGAGATAAGAGAGTTCTACATGAATGTATGCAGTTTTTGAGCAAAGTGCAATGTAACTCTGCAAGTACAAATTCACCCCACAATATATGTGTGCATGTCGGTCTTTGTCTGTCTGTGTGTATGCGTCTGTCTGGGGTGGGGGTTGTGAGTGTGAGAAAGTGTGTGTGTGTGTGTAGTGAGTGCAGAGTGTCTTAAGTCTGTGAGGGGGTGCATGTGTGGGAGTGTGTGTGTCTATAAGTGTGTGTGTGGGTATCTGTGTCCGTGTGTATGTGAGAGTGTGTGTGTGTAGAAATATCTGTGTGTGTATAGTGCAATGGTGATCACCTGTAATGTGACATGAACCCAAGGTCCCGGTTGAGGCCCTCCCTATGGGTACCGAACTTAGCTCCAAATCGTTTCTGGCATCGTTTGTGATGCCTGGTGAACTATCTGACTTCATTTGTTTTTAGACTTGATTACAATCGATACAAATGAATGGCCACTTCAGAGGGCAATTGAGAAGCAACCACATTACTGTGGGTCTGGAGACACATGTAGGCCAGATCAGCTACGAATGGCATATTTCCTTCATAGAACATAGAACATAGAACATAGAACATAGAACAATACAGCACAGAACAGGCCCTTCGGCCCACAATGTTGTGCCGAACTTCTAACCTAGATTAAGCACCCATCCATGTACCCATCCAAATGCCGCTTAAAGGTCACCAATGATTCTGACTCTATCACTCCCACGGGCAGCGCATTCCATGCCCCCATCACTCTCTGGGTAAAGAACCCACCCCTGACATCTCCCCTATACCTTCCACCCTTCACCTTAAATTTATGTCCCCTTGTAACACTCTGTTGTACCCGGGGAAAAAGTTTCTGACTGTCTACTCTATCTATTCCTCTGATCATCTTATAAACCTCTATCAAGTCACCCCTCATCCTTCGCCGTTCCAACGAGAAAAGGCCGAGAACTCTCAACCTATTCTCGTACGACCTATTCTCCATTCCAGGCAACATCCTGGTAAATCTTCTCTGCACCCTCTCCAAAGCTTCCACATCTTTCCTAAAGTGAGGCGACCAGAACTGCACACAGTACTCCAACTGTGGCCTAAACAAAGTCCTGTACAGCTGCAACATCACTTCACGACTCTTGAATTCAATCCCTCTGCTAATGAACGATAATACTCCATAGGCCTTCTTACAAACTCTATCCACCCGAGTGGCAACTTTCAAAAATCTATGTACATAGACCCCAAGATCCCTCTGTTCCTCCACCTGACTAAGAATCCTACCATTAACCCTGTATTCCGCATTCTTATTTGTTCTTCCAAAATGGACAACCTCACACTTGGCAGGGTTGAACTCCATCTGCCACTCCTCAGCCCAGCTCTGCATCATATCTAAGTCCCTTTGCAAACAACAAATGTCCTCGTCACTGTCCACAACTCCACCTATCTTTGTATCATCTGCAAATTTACTGACCCACCCTTCGACTCCCTCATCTAAGTCATTAATAAAAATTACAAACAGCAGAGGACCCAGAACTGATCCCTGCAGAACTCCACTTGTAACTGGGCTCCAGGCTGAATATTTACCATCTACCACCACTCTCTGCCTTCGACCGGTTAGCCAGTTTTCTATCCAATTGGCCAAATTTCCCTCTATCCCATGCCTCCTGACTTTCCGCATAAGCCTACCATGGGGAACCTTATCAAATGCCTTACTAAAATCCATGTACACTACATCCACTGCTCTACCCTCATCCACATGCTTGGTCACCTCCTCGAAGAATTCAATAAGACTTGTAAGGCAAGACCTACCCTTCACAAATCTGTGCTGGCTGTCCCTAATCAAGCAGTGTCTTTCCAGATACTCATAAATCCTATCCCTCAGTACCCTTTCCATTACTTTGCCGACCACAGAAGTAAGACTAACTGGCCTGTAATTCCCGGGGTTATCCCTATTCCCTTTTTTGAACAGGGGCACAACAGTCGCTACTCTCCAGTCCCCTGGTACCACCCCCGTTGCCAGTGAAGACGAGAAGATCATTGCCAACGGTACTGCAATTTCCTCTCTTGCTTCCCACATAATCCTAGGATATATCCCGTCAGGCCCGGGGGACTTGTCTATCCTCAAGTTGTTCAAAATGTCCAACACATCTTCCTTCCTAACAAGTATCTCTTCTAGCTTAACAGTCCGTTTCAAACTCTCCTCTTCAACAATACGGTCCCTCTCGTTCGTAAATACTGAAGAGAAGTACTTGTTCAAGACCTCTCCTATCTCTTCCGACTCAATACACAGTCTCCCACTACTGTCCTTGGTCGGACCTACCCTCGTTCTCGTCATTCTCAGGTTTCTCACATACGCATAAAATGCCTTGGGGTTATCCTTGATCCTATCCGCCAAGGATTTTTCATGCCCTCTCTTAGCTCTCCTAATCCCTTTCTTCAGGTCCCTTCTGGCTATCCTGTATCCCTCCACTGCTCTGTCTGAACCCTGTTTCCTCAACCTTATGTAAGCCTCCTTCTTCCTCTTTACTAGACATTCAACCTCCCTCGTCAACCAAAGCTCCCTCACACGACCATTTCTTTCCTGCCTGATAGGTACATACATATCAAGGACACATCGTATCTGCTCCTTGAAAAAGTTCCACATTTCCACCACATCCTTCCCTGACAGCCTATGCTCCCACCATATGTTCCTCAAATCCTATCTTACAGCATCGTAATTTCCCTTCCCCCAATTGTAAAATCTACCTTGTTGTGCGCACCTATCTCTCTCCATAACCAAGGTGAAAGTCACAGAATTGTGGTCACCATCACCAAAATGTTCACCCACTAACAAGCCCACCACTTGTCCCGGTTCATTACCGAGTACCAAATCCAATATGGCCTCCCCTCTGGTTGGACAATCTGCATACTGCGTTAGAAAAGCTTCCTGGACACACTGCACAAACACCGCCCCATCCAATCTACTTGATCTAAAGAGCTTCCAATCAATATTTGGGAAGTTGAAGTCGCCCATGACTACGACCCTGTGGCTTCTGCACCTTTCCAAAATCTGTTTCCCAATCTGTTTCTCCACATCTCTGCTGCTATTGGGGGGCCTATAGTAAACACCCAACAAGGTGACTGCACCTTTCCTATTTCTGACTTCAGCCCATACTACCTCCAGAGGCAGATCCCCCTCAAACTTCCTTTCTGCAGCCGCTATACCATTTCTAATTAGCAATGCCACCCCCCCTCCTTTTTTACCACCCTCCCTAATCTTACTGAAACATCTGTAACCAGGAACCTCCAACAGCCATTCCTGTCCCTCATCTATCCACGTTTCCGTGATGGCCACAACATCGTAGTCCCAGGTACCGATCCACGCCTTAAGTTCACCCACCTTATTTCTGATACTCCTTGCGTTGAAGTATACGCACTTGAGCCCATCTCTGTGTCCGCAAGTAGTCCCTGTCAGTGCTACCTTCTCCACAGCCTCCCTACAGTCTTGGGCATCCTGACACACAGCTAGCTTACTTGTTGGACTACAAGTCCGGATCCCATCCCCCTGCCAAATTAGCTTAAACCCCCCCGAAGAGTGCTAGCAAACCTACCCCCCAGGATATTGGTGCCCTTCTGGTTCAGGTGCAACCCGTCCTGTTTGTACAGGTCCCACCTTCCCCAGAATGCAGTCCAATTGTCCAAATATCTGAAGCCCTCCCTCCTACACCATCCTTGCAGCCACGTGTTCAACTGCATCTCTCCCTATTCTTTGCCTCACTGTCACGTGGCACCGGCAACAACCCAGAGATGATGACTCTGTCTGTCCTAGCTTTTAGCTTCCAGCCTAACTCCATGAGCTCTTGAATGACCTCCCCACCCCTCTTCCTACCTATGTCGTTGGTGCCAATGTGTACCACGACTTCTGGCTGCACACCCTCCCCCTTAAGGATTCTGAAGACACGGTCTGAGACGTCTCGGACCCTAGCACCCGGGAGGCATCAAACCATCCGAGAGTCTCGCCCATGTCCACAGAACCGCCTGTCCGTCCCTCTAACTAGAGAGTCTCCTATAACTAGCGCTCTCCTCCTCTCCCCCTTTCCCTTCTGAGTCTCAGAGCCACAGACCCCTTCACTGCAGCTTACACCTGCAAGGCTGTCCCCCCCAACAGTTTCCAAAGCTGTATACTTATTTTTTAGGGGAACGACCACAGGGGAACCCTGCACTGCCTGCTTCTTCCCCTTCCCACCTCGAACTGTTACCCAGCTACCTCTGTTCTCCGGAGTAACTATGTCCCTGTAGCTTCTATCAATCACCCTCTCAGCCTCTCGAATAATCCTCAGTTCATCCAATTCCAGTTCCAGTTCCCTAACTCGTTCGGTGAGGAGCAGGATCTGACTGCATTTCCTGCAGACGAAGTCGGCAGGAGTATCGGTGGTCACTCCTACCTCAAACATCCTGCAGGAGGAACATTCCACTGCCTGTGCTGCCATGACTGTACACTTTGTCTCCAAAAACAAGAACACTGAGTCAATAACACTGAGTCACTTACCTGTGGACTTTAAAGTTAGGTTCGAGGAGGAGGGTGTGAAGGAAATTAGTGTGTTGCATGTGTTTTCCCAAGGATCAACAATAGTTTTGTGGTGATAGATTCTTAATTCCGGATAGATTTTATTGAATTCTAATACCACTATCTGCTGCGGCAGGGTTCAAACCCAGGACTCCAGAACATTTGCTGGATTAGTAGTCTAGTAGGTTGATAACCCTGGACATGAATTTCAGAACACAAGGAAAAGAAGATGAGAAATTTACTTCATACCAAGTTATTATGAGCTAGAATACGTTATGTCAGGTGGCAGAAACAGATTGAATAGTAACATGAATAAATGTGAATGTGGAAAAATTACAGGACTATGGAAAAAGAATAGGGGAGTGGAACAAATTGGATTTACCATTGCATCATCAGTAACACAATGGACTGAATGGTCTGTTTGATTTTATGAAAATCTCCTGATGTTTGATGGTGATTGATTTCTAGTTTAGTGTATTATATTTACTCCATTGAGTGTTACTTTCAAACTTCTTGACTGTGTCTAAAAACTAAATTCTTACTTTTACTAGGGCTGATGTTAAGGGACCCTACAGGCTCCTACTACAACCGAAATGAACATATCATCCCTTTCCACTGCAGACCTAATCTGTGTGTTATTAGTCACTGCAATAGGTACAATATGTTCTGACCTCAACAATCTATTGGTGAAAAACAAATAAATGGATCTGGGTCCACACTAACCTTCCAGGAACTATCCTGCAGAATGACGTACCTAACTTTCAAAATATTTGCTTTTTTCAAAAAATGTTCTCAATGAAAACTGCCAGCCCATTAAAGAGACCAAGCCGCACAGACTGAGAATTGAAAGTCCCTGTGGAAATTGCCGGGAATTATTGATTGCTGGCCAGTTGGTAAGTACCACTGGAGGCTGTTGATCCCTGTACCAGAGGCTGGAGTCAATGGAGACATTTCTTATTATTTCTACTGGTTAGCTAATCGCTGTGAATGCAAAGAACTAAAAATGAGCACATTAGGGCCAACCACTTCAGCTTCACAGCAATGAGAGGGGTTACTGATTGGAGTAAACAAAAATCAAACAGTGACATCACAGGGAGGTAGTGGATTGATAGGCTTGTGATCTAAAAACTGTATATTTTAGGATGAAGGGATTAAATGAAAACTAACAGGAATAAGTGAAAGCTAGGGCCAATATGGTAAAGCCATATAAGTAAGCAAAGTAGGGTCAGGGAAGTGCAGTAAAGTTAGCATAAGGGAAGCAAGTTAAAAACTAACAGAATAAGTAAATTTAAGGCTTGACAGCACAAATTGGTTGAGTGGAATGAGTGGCCTGTAATATGTGGAACATCAGGGACCCCACCAGGTTCCTAGATCAGAATCTCCTTGAATTTTTGTTTCTTCAGTTTGGACTTCGAGGGAACCCAATAAAATGGGGGGTTTAGAGATTGACAGCTTGAACTTAGATCCTTGTCAACAATGAGTTTGATAACAATATTCCCTTAAACAAATGTAGTCCTGTTTCAAACTTATTCTTCCTACTTTCAGGAAAATAGTCACAAAGTAGGTTCAGATTTAAAGCTGGTGAGTATAACACACAATGCTTTGTTTGGAAACTGTGAATTAGAGAAGGCTGGACTGCAACCAGACACACTCATTTCAGAGGGAGTTGTAGGGTGACATTTCTGTCCTTTTAGATCTGAGAATAAGAGATTGAGAATTGAAACCTTTTGTGGAAAATGATAGGAAACATTGATTGCAGACCATCTGGAAGCGGTTAATCCCAGTTCTAGAGACCGGAGTCATTTCAAATTACCTACCCCAGTTAGCTAATTGCTGTGGATACAAAGAACCAAAATGAGCACATTCGGGATTGGTTGTCATCGGCATTTGTATGAAGTTGCCGCTGTTGAAAGTTTTCTGCAATCTGGGACTACCACGCACAATACTTCCAAAACCTGGATTACCTCCCACAGTCCTCCTCTTGTCTGCCTGGGTTTATCTCCTGCAGCATGAGTTAATGTTAGAAACATAGAAAATACAAGCAACAGGAGGCCATTCAACCTTTGGAGCCTGTTCTGCACTACAATATGATTATGGTTGATAATTTGACTTCATACAGTGATCCCAATTTCTTTTCATTCCCTGTATCCTTGAGGAGTATATCTGACTCCTTCCTTGAAGCATTCAGTGGTTTGGCCTTGACTGCTTCTTTGTGGCAGAAATTCCACAGTCTCACCACTCTCTGGGAAAGAAATTTCTCATGAGTTCTAAATGACTGTATCCTTAAACTGTGACCACAGTCTTTTGGACTCCCCCCACCACCAGCAACATCCTTCCACTATCTAGTCCTGTTAGAATTTTATGGATTTCTACGAGATTCAACCTAATTTTTCTAAACCTCATTGAATATCATCCAGTCTCTCTTCATATGTCTATCCTGCCATCTCAAGAGCAAATGTGTTCCATGTATGGTGATTGATGTGCCAACACAGATTGCAGCATTGACTTCCAATTCCAGAAGTTGCTGTCAAGCAAGGACCTCGAAGTCCAAACTGAAGAAATAAAAATTGAAGGAAATTTTGATCTAGGACCCTGCTAGGGTTCCTGATGTTCCACATATTACAGGCCACTCATTCCACTCAACCAATTTGTGCTGTCAAATCTTAAACTTACTTCATCTGTTAGTTTTTAACTTGCTTCCCTTATGCTAATTTTTCTGCACTTCCCTGACCCTACTTTGCTTACTTATATGACTTTACCATATTGGCCCTAGCTTTCACTTATTCCTGTTAGTTTTCATTTTATTCCTTCATCTAAAATATACACTTTTAAAATCACAAGCCTATCAATCCAATTTTTGTTTACCCCAATCAGTCACCCCTCTCATTGCTGTGTTGAAGCTGGAGTGGTTGGCCCTAATGTGCTCATTTTTAGTTCTTTGCATTCACAGCGATTAGCTAATCAGTAGAAATAATAAGAAATGTCTCCATTGACTCCAGCCTCTGGAACAGGGATCAATGGCCTCCTGATGAAGGGCTTTTGCCCGAAACGTCGATTTCACTGCTCTTTGGATGTTGCCTGAACTGCTGTGCTCTTCCAGCACCACTAATCCAGAATCCAGTGGTACTTACCAACTGGACAGCAATCAATAATTCCCACCATTTTCCTCAGGAGGTTTCAATTCTCAGTCTCTTGCGGATTGGTCTCTCATTGCTTTGTTGAAGGTGAGATAAGTGCCCAAAACTGGACAATGAGACTTTGTTTCAATTGGTCAGGTGGGTAGGCCCGAAGAAGGCATTGCATCCCTCCCAAAATCCCACCAAAATGGCAAAAAGAGGAAACAATCTCCACACTCATATTAAAATATTCATATTGTAGAGCAAGGAAGTACCATAATTGCTATGAGTGATATAGAGTCAGAGAGATGTACAGCACGGAAACAGATCCTTCAGTCCAACCCGTCCAATCTCGACCAGATATCCCAACCCAATCTAGTCCCACCTGCCAGCACCCGGCCCATATCTCTCCAAACCCTTCCTATTCACATCCCCATCAAAATGCCTTTTAAATGTTGCAATTGTACCAGCTTCCACCACTTCCTCTGGCAGCTCATTCCATACACGTACCACCCTCTGCGTGAAAAGGTTGCCCCTTAGGTCTCTTTTATATCTTTTCCCTCTCACCCTAAACCTATGCCCTCTTGTTCTGGACTCGCCCACCCCAGGGAAGAGGACTTTATCTATTTATTCTATCCATGTCCCTCATGATTTTATAAACCTCTTTAAGGTCACCCGTCTGCCCCCAACGGTCCAGGGAAAACAGCCCCAGCCCATTCAACCTCTCCCTTTAGCTCAAATTCTCCAACTCTAGCAACATCCTTGTAAATCTTTTCTGAACTCTTTCAAGTTTTACAACATCTTTCTGATAGGAAGGAGACCAGAATTGCAGGCAATATTTCAAAAGTGGCCTAACCGATGTCCTGTACAGCCACAACATGACCTCCCAACTCCTGTACTCAGTACTCTGATCAATAAAGGAAAGCATGCCAATTGCCTTCTTCACTATCCTATCTGCGACTCCACTTTCAAGGAGCAATGAACCTGCACTCCAAGGTCTCTTTGTTCAGCAACACTCCCTCAGACCTGACCATTAGCTGTATAAGTCCCGCTCAGATTTGCTTTCCCAAAATGCAGCACCTCGCATTTGGCCCATCTGATCAAAATCCTTTTGTAATCTGAGGTAACCTTCTTTGCTGTCCACTGCACCTCCAATTTTGGTGTCATCTGCAAACTTACTAACTATAACTCTTATGCTCACATTCAAATCATTTATATAAATGACGAAAAGTTGTGGACCCAGCACTGATCCTTGTGGTACTCCACTGGTCACTGGCCTCCAGTCTGAAAAACAACCTTCCACCTCTGCCTTCTACCTTTGAGCCAGTTCTGTATCCGAATGGCTAGTTCACCCTGTATTCCATGAGATTTAACCTTGCTCACCAGTCTCCCATGGGGAACCTTGTTGAACACCTTACTGAAGTCCAAAGATCACATCCACCGCTTTGCCCTCATCAATCCTCATTGTTACTTCTTCAAAAAACTCAATCAAGTTTGTGAGACATGATTTCCCATGCACAAAGCCATGTTGACTCTCCTTAATCAGTCCTTGCCTTTCCAAATACAGGTATGTTGTCCCTCAGGATTCTCTCCAATGACTTGCCCACCATCGATGTCAGGCTCACTCATCTATAGTTCTTTGGCTTGTCCTTACCATTCTTCTTAAACTGTGGTACCACATTAGTCAACCTCCAGTCTTCTGGCACTTCACCTGTGACTATCGCTGATACAAATATCTCAGCAAGGGGCCCAGCAATGACTTCCCGAGCTTCCACAAAGTTCTAGGATACACCTGATCAGGTCTGTCGATTTATCCACTTTTATGCATTTCATGACATCCAGCACTTCCTCCTCTGTAATATGGACATTTTTCAGGATGTCTCTTTCTATTTCCCTATATTCTATGTCTTCTGTCTCCTTTTCTACAGTAAACACTGATGCAAAATACTTAATTAGTATCTCCCCCATTCGCTGCAGCTCCACACAAAGGCTGCCTTGCTAATATTTGAGGGGCCCTATTCTCTTCCTCGTTACCCTTTTGTCCTTAGTATATTTGTAAAAACCCTTTGGATTCTCCTTAACTCTATTTGCTAAAGCTATCTCTTTGACAAGGTTATGTTGTCCCTGTTTATTTTTTCAGGAGGTCATAAAAACATGGGTTCTGAAGAGTTTGGGCTTGGATCGGTTTTAGGGCCAATTTGATTATAGCTCACAGATACTACCTCAGGGAAAAGGCTTTCAAGTTTAAAAAGAAATTGTACAATGATAGGGAGGTGGCCAGTTCTCTCAGCTCAGTTTTTCTCTGTTTTGGTCTGGCTATTCACTGAAAGCAGTCAGGCAGTTGTAAAAGCTGCAGGACTCAAAGAAGCAGGTCCATGCTGATCCTCTCTCCATGTCTGACATCTCTCCTGTAAGACCCTGTGTTTGATATTACCTTTTGTGCCAAGGGGTGTTTCTGGGGATTGTTGCAAGTATCTAATCTGTTGGGTTTTTGGATAGGTTAAGATATTCTGTTCTCTTTTGTTTGTGTTTCATTCTATAATCTTGTAAATAAAATTGGTTATGATTAAAACTAAGTGGCTTGAACAGCTGCATCCCTCCTGCTTACACCTGCTTAAAACATCTAGCAAAGTTAGCACCTGGGCTACTTTCTTGAGATGTTTTGAGGGGGTCTGGCCTGGTCCATACAGATGAATATGGAAGGATCAGACACTTTAAGCACTGCAGCTGATTTGGAAATACTGCATCACCACATAAGCAAAAAAAAAGCCCAATGAGTAGGGAGTTCACAAAAAAGTATGCATAAGTGGATAAGAGAAAATGCAAACAATTAAAGTTGAATACCAATAAAGCAAACCAACATTTTTAGGTGAAGCAGAGGCTTTGGACTGTCACATTGCAAATTAAAGACTACAATGTAGATTTTAAATTAGATATGGGTGTGCAGCTGTTTCAATTTTGCCTGGCAGCTTGCCATGGCTCAAATCAAAAGATGCACAGCCTGCTGTAATTGAAATGTAAGGTCCAGGGACACATCTTCAATCTGAACAAGGTCAGTTCACTTCCATACTTAGCCACAAGGGACAAGACTTTACTGACACTGCCTATGTCTTGGAGAACCAAGGCATATCACTCTTAAAACAGGATTGCATGCACGCAAGCAGGTCTTCTACAAAGAATGGATACAGTATTTATAAGAAGAAAATAGTATAGAATTTTATCAAGAAGTCTCACAACTTTTTAAGCTTGCATTACGTAATGGAAGAATGCCATGCCCAATATATTTATGTACCCCTATTGCTATGAAAAGTGAAGGCACAGCTTGACAGCATACTACATAGAGGAGTAATATCAGCTGTCAAGAAGATGGTGTTCAGGGCTGATAACAGTTCGCAAACCCAATGGAGACCTCAGATTATGTATATACCTCACACAACTGTACTAGGCAGCTCAGAAGACTCCACACAATGTTATCAGCAGACGACAGTCCGGGAAAACTGGCCAGAGGTGGATTCTTCACAAAATTAAGCAAATACCTCAAGACTGAGCCAAGGTTGTAAACCATTTTTACCATTTTTGTTTCAATTGTCTACCATTTGGAATTTCATTAGCACCAGAAATCTTTTGACATGCAAGCGTGGTATAACTTGCTGAATAGATGACAGACTGAACAGAAAAATGCTGCAATTATAAAGGAGCATGATCATTGGGTTTGGGAAATTTTGAAAGCCTCGTAGGGTGCAGACAGACCAACAATCAATCACAAGTGTCCTTTCCAAAGATGAAAACCATATTCTTGCGTGACATTATACAAGAGAAAGGAATGATGATTGCTCCCAGGAAGACAAAAGCCATAAGTGGGTTCCCACAGCCAAAGAGTGTCAACGCTTTTTAAGAATGGTCAGTCAGGTGGGGAGGTTTGTTCCAAATCTGGATACTATCATACAACCTGGATGTGAATATAGGAGTTGTGGTTCGTGAGTTTGCAGATGACACTAAAATTGATGGTTTAGTGGTCAGCAAAGAAGATTACCTCACAGTACAATGGGACCTTGATCAGATGGACCAATGGGCTGAGGAGATGGAGTTTAATTTAGATAAATGTGAAGTACTGCATTTTGGAAAGGCAAACCAGTGCAGGACTTATACATTTAATAGTAAGGTTCTGGGGTGTGTTGCTGAGTAAAAAGACCTTGGAGTGCAGTTTTATAGTTCTATTTAAAGTGGATTCGCAGGGAAAGAGTGAAGAGGCGTTTAGGTATATTTGCCTTTATTGTTCAATGCACTGAGTATATGAGGTGGGAGGTTAAATTACAGCTGTAAAAGACATTGATTAGGCCATTTTGGGAGTATTGCATTCAATTCTGGTCTCCCTGCTTTTGGAAAGATGTTGTGAAATTGGAATGGGTTCAGAAAAGATCTCCCAGGATGTTGCCAGGAATGGAGGGTTTGAATTGTAGGGAGAGGCTAAATAGCTGTTTTCCCTGGAGCATCAGAACCTGAGGAGTGACCTTATGGAGGTTTATAAAATCATGAGGGATTTGGATAAGATGAATAATCAAGGTCTTTTCCCCAATAGGGGAGTCCAAAACTAAAGGGCATAGGTCTAAGTTGAGAGGGGAAAGATTTTAAAGGGACCTAAGAGCTAACCTTTTCATGCAGAGGGTGTTGCGTGAACATGAATGAACTGCCAGAGGAAGTGGTGGAGGCTGGTACAATTACAACATTTAAAAGGCATCTGGATGGGTATATGAATAGGAAGAGTTTAGCAGGATATGGGTCAAATTTAGGAAATTTGGTGTGGCAACCAGAAATGCATACAATACTCCAAATGTTTTCAAGCTAAGGTTTTATACAGCTGCAACATAACTCACCAACAATTACACTTAGTGCCCTAACTAATCAAGGCTTTCATGTTATATGTCTTCTTCACCACCTTATTCACTTGTGTTGCCACTTTCAAAGTGCTATGGACTTGCAACCCAAGATCCTCTCTGTATACCAATGGTCCTATCATTCACTATATGCTTTCCTCCTGTATTTGAACTCTCAAAATGCATAATCTTACACTTTTTTTTGATTAGATTCCCCTACAGTGTGCAAATAGGCCCTTCAGCCCAACAAGTCCACACTGACCCTCTGAAGACCCACCCAGACCCATTTCTCTCTGACTAATGTGCTTAACACTATGGGCAATTTAGCATGGCCAATTCACCTGACCTGCACATTTTTGGACTGTGGAAGGGAACCATAGCACCATGAGGAAATCCGTGCAGATTCAGGGAGAACATGCAAACTCTACACAGATAGTCGCCCGAGGCTGGAATCGAACCTGGGTCCCTGGCACTGTGAGGCAGCAGTGCTAACCACTGAGCCACCATGCCACCATGCCACCCTTGTTGAGATTAAACTCTATCTGCCATTTCTGAATCATAGAATCCCTACCGTATGGAGACAGGCAATTTGGCCCATCGAGTCCACATCAACCCTCTGAAGAGCATCCCATCCAGACCTGCCCATCCTAACTCAGTAACCCTGTATTTCTGTGGCTATTCCACCTAGCCTGCACATCCCTCGACACTACAGGGCAATTTGGCATTGCCAATCTACCTAACCTGCTCATCTTTGGACTGTGGGAGGAACCAGAGGCAACACACACAGGCACAGGGAGAATGTGCAAACTCCAGAGACAGTCAGCCAAAGTTGGGATTGGACCCAGGGCAATCTGTGATGCAGCAATACTAACCACTGTGCCGCCCCAACTTTTCTCAGCCCAACTTTCCAACTGATCTATATCCTGCTGTATCCTTTTGACAACCTGCTTCACGATACAGAACTCCATCAATTTTCATGTTATCTGCAAACTTGTAATCAGACCACTGACAGTTTCATTCAAGCCATTCATATATATTACAAACAACAGAAGTCCTGGCACTGATCCTTATGGAACACCACTGGTAACAGACCTCCAGTCAGAAAAACACCTAACACAACTAACCACTGTCATCTATGACCAAGCCAATTTTTAATCCAATTTACCAACTTACCTGGATCCCATATGACTTAATCTTCTGCACTAGCCGACCTTGTCAAATACTTTCATAAAGACTCTGTAAATTGATTTCCTATGCAAAAAGCCATGCTGACTATCCCTAATCAGTCCTTGCCTTTACAAATACTAGTAAATTCTGTCCCTCAGGATTCCCTCCAACAACTTGGCCCTTCGCCAATGTCAGGCTCACTTGTCTGTAGTTCCCCGGTTTTTCTTTACTAGGTTTCTTAAACAGTGGCACTGTATTAATGAATCTCCAGTCTTCCGGCACCTCACCTGTGACTATCGATGATACAAATATCTCAGCAAGGGGTCTAGCAATCACTTCCCTAGCTTCCCACAGAGCTTGAGGGTACACCTGATCAGGTCCTGGGGATTTATCCACTTTTATGCGTTTCAAAACATCCAGCATCTCCTCCTCTTATGTATAAACATTTTTGAAGCTGTCACCATCTATTTCCCCATATTCCCCATGTCTTTTTCCACTGTAAACACTGATGCAAAATACCCATTTAGTATCTCCCTCATCTCCTGTGCTTCCACACATAGGCTGCCTTGTTGATCTTTGAGGGGCCCTATTCTCTTCCTAGTTACCCTTTGTCCTTCATGTATTTATAAAAATCCTTTGGATTCTCTTCAACCCTATCTCATGTTCCCTTTTTGCCTTCCTTATTTGCCTCTTAAGTAGACTCCGACTGCCTTTATAGTCTTCTAAAGAATCACTTGCTCTCCCCTGTTTATACCTGTCATATGTTTCCATTTTTTCTTAACCAAAACCTCAATTTCTCTAGTCATCTAGCATTCCCTACACATACTAGCCTTGCCTTTCATCCTAACAGGAATGTACTATCCCTGGACTCTTGTTATCTCATGTTGTCCCTTTACCTGCGAACATTTGTCCCAATCAGCTTTTGAATGTTCTTGCCTAATACCGTCAAAATGTCTCCAATTTAGAACTTCAACTTTTAGATCTGGCCTATCTTTCTCCATCACTATTTTAAATCTAATAGAATTATGGTCACTGGCCCCAAAGTGCTCCCCCACTGACACCTCAGTCACCTGCCCTGCCTTATTTCCCAAAAGTAGGTCAAGTTTTGCACCTTCTCTAATAGGTACATCCACATACTGAATCAGAAAAAATTCTTGCTCACACTTAACAAATTTCTCTCTATCTAAACCCTTGACACTATGGCAGTCCCAGTCTATGTTTGGAAAGTTAAAATCCCCTACCAGAAATACCCTATTTTTCCTACAGATAACTGAAATCTCCTTTCCAAATTTGTTTCTCAATTCACACTGACTATTAGGGGTGTATAATACAATCCCAATAAGGTGATCATCCCTTCCTTATTTCTCAGTTCCACCCAAACAACTTTCCTGGATGTATTCCCAGGTATAGCAGTAATACTATCCCTTACCAAAAGCGCCACTCCCCCTCCTCTCTTGCCCACCTTTCTATCCTTCCTATAGCATTTGTATCCTGGAATATTACGCTGCCAGTCCTGTCCATCCCTGAGCCATGTCTCTGTAATTCCTATGATATTCCAGTCCCATGTTCCTCACCATGCCCTGAGTTCATCTGCCTTCCCTGTTAGGCTTCTTGCATTGAAATAAATGCAGTTTAATTTATCAGTCCTATCTTGTTCTCTGTTTTGTTCCTTTACTGCCCTGACTGTTTGACTTGTTCCCTTTCCCAACTGCACCAGTCTCAGATTGATCTCTTTCCTATTTCCCCCCTGCCCACCTTACTAGTTTAAATTCTCCTGAGCAGCTCCAGCAAATCTCCCTGCCAGTATATTAGTCCCGTTCCAGTTCAGGTGCAATCCATCCTTCTTGTGCAGGTCACTTCTACTACAGAAGAGATTCCAGTGATCCAAAAATGCAAACCCTTCTCCTATGCACCAGCTTCTCAGCCATGTATTTATTTGCTCTATCCTCCTATTCCTACCCTCACTAGCTTGTATCACCGGGAGTAATCCAGAGGACCTCCTTTTTAAATTCCTGCCCAACTTTCTATATTTTCCCTTCAGAATCTCATCATTTTCCCTTCTACTTGCTGCTTATGCAGTTTGGCATACAAGTGTCCTGTCTGGTAGCTTCACCAGTTTGGCACCTCATCTTCAGCCTGTTGCTGCTCCTGACATGCAATCCTGTACTCTGCATTGAACCAGGGTTACAGTCATAGAATCATACAGCACAGAAACAGATCCTTCAGCCCAAATTATCTGTACTGGCCAGGTTTCTTAAACTGAACTCATCCCATGTGCTTGCATTTGGCCCTTCTGCCTCTAAACCTGTCCAAATGTCTTTTAAATGTTGTAATTGTACTTGCCTGTACCACTTCCTCTGACAGCTTGTTCCACAGACACACCACTCTCTGTATGAAAACCTTGCCTTTCAGATCCCTTTTAAATCGTTCTCCTCTCACCTTAAACCCCTAACCTGGGGGAAAGATGTTTGCTATTCACCTATCTATGCATCTCATTATTTTATAAACCTCTATAAGGTCACATCTCAGCCTCCGAAGCTCCAGTGAAAAAGTGCCAGGTTATCTAATCTTTCCTTCTAAGTCAAACTTGCAGTCTCAGTAACATGCTTGTAAATCTCTTTGCACCCTCTCCAGTTTAATAACATCCTTCCTATAGCAGGGTGACCAGAATTGTATGCAGTACTCCAAATGTGAATTATCAATGTCTTTTTATAGCTGTAACATGACTTCCCAACTTCTATACTTAATGTTCTGACTGATGAAGGCAAGTGTGCCAAATGCATTCTTCGCTTCCTGTCTACTTGTGACTTCATTTTCAAGGAATTATGTACCTGCACCTGAGATCTCTGTTTGACAACACTCCCCAGGGCCCTACCATTAACTGTGTCTTTCCTGCCTGTTTGTCTTACCAAATGCACTACCTTGCTTTTATCTAAATTAAGCTCCATTTACTATTCTTTAGCCTACAGGCCCAGTTAAGCAAGATCCCGTTGTTTTGTTTGATCACCTTCTTCACTGTCTACTATACCACCAATTTTGGTGTCATCTGTAAATTTATTAACCATGCCTCCCATATTCTCATCCAGATCTTTTATATAAATGATGAACAACAGCTGACCCAGTGGCAATCCTTGTGGCACACTGCTACTCGCAGACCTCCAGTCTGAACAATCTGTCTCTTTTTTGTCAAAGTTAAAAAAACACACAACACCAAGTTATAGCCAACAGGTTTATTTGGAAGTACTAGTTTTCAGAGCGCTTCTCCTTTGTCATGTAGCTAGGGTATGACTATGTCAGGCTGTTGCTTGATTAGTCTGTGAGACAACACTCCCAACTTTGGCATTCGACTCAAATGCCAGTGAGGAAAATTTGTAGGGTGCATAGGGCTGTTTCTGTTGTTATCTATTTCAATGCCTCAGTCGATGCTAGGTGGTCCACCTGGTTTCATTTCTTTGTAGAGACTTTGCAGTAATTGATACAACTGATTGGCTTGCTAGGCCATTTCAGAGAGCAGTTAAGAGTCAACCCCATTGCTGTGGTTCTGGAGTCACATTTAGGTGAAACCAGGTAAAGATGTCAGGTTTCTTCCCTGATGGACATTAGCGAGCCAGACTGAGTTTAATGGATGCTCGACAATGGCTTCATGATAATCAGTAGATTATTCATTTCAGATTAATTTTCAGATTCCAAAATGTTATATATGCTTATAGTTCACCAATTATATTAATTACTATCGGCACATGGTGGAATAAGTGTAGAGTCAGCACAGGCATCATAGCCAAAATGGTCATTACCTATGCTGTACGTTTCTTGATTAAACAGTGTATTTACATGGTGCCTGTCAGAAACCATACATCTCAAACAGCGAATGAAGTACTTTTCAAGTGTAAAACTTGTAGAATGCAATCCTATAATTAGGTATGTAATTCTTGACCCAATCCTGATCCTCGACTCCTCATACCTGTCCCAATTCATTCACAGAGAAATAAAAGCATAAAGTGCTAAACAAAATTAAGTAGATCCGACAGTTTCTGTGGAGGGAGAAACAGTGTTCAGGTTAGTTTTGATGTAAGTTCACAGACCTGAAATATTAAGTCTGTTTCACTGCTGTCTGATGTTAGTCAGTGACAGGTCTTTGGCATGATTCAGGCTGACCTTTCACCTGAAAACTGCATTTCCCAGAGAGCATCGGGGCAGCGTCGTGCGCGCGGCTGCGGAACCCGCCTGGTCTGCTCACGGGATCTGAAGATGGCGTTGGACCCTCAGGCCCGGGACTGGCAGTTTGACCGCTTCGATGACGGATCCCAGAGTGAGTTCAGAGCCGCGTCTTAGCTTCCCACGGGGAAAGAAGCTCCCTTTTCCCTGTGGTGATGCTGTCTTCTAACTCCCGTTCCTCATCCACTCCCGCCACCTGGGCAATCCCTCAACCCTAGGGAGTGGAGACTCCCACCATGGAAGGACTGTTCCATAAACCCTGAATTTTCAGCATTAGTCGGTCTGTTCCCTCGAAGTGATCAGTATAATAATAATCTTAGCCATTGAACCAATTCGATACAATGAACGTTGCTTGCAGCATTTCCTAATGCTAGAATGCAATCTGTGATCTACTGTATCTCAGTGCAGTTTGTTAACTGATGTGTGTTTTAGAATTATCATAATAGAGATCGTTTGGTCTAATGAGTTCTTGACAGCTTACTTACAGCAATTAACTTCCATTACCTTATTCTATCCTCATAACCCCATAAATTATTTCTCTTAATAGGCTTTCCAATCTTTTGATATCATTAATTGTCTTTGTTTCCACCACCCTCATAAGCAGAGAGCTTATTGCCCTTTGAATCTCCTATGCAAAATCTTAAATCCAGGTGCTATTGTCCTTGTACAATCAGCTAATAGGAATACGTGATCTGTATCTCAACCTGGTATTTCACTCTACGTCTGTTAGATGTCTCTTGATCTCTTTTGCTTCACAAGGTGCAACACCAGCTACTCCAGCAACAGTTAAGGATTGATGTTTGGATTGATTCTCGTATATCTCTATTACACCCTTATAAGTGCCATTGGGTTCTTCCAAAGGCACTATGACTAAAACTAGATGCAGTACTCCAGTTTAGGTCTTCTAAGTTTGAATCAATATTTGGGACTTTTCATTATAACAAGTCTGAAAGCTCTGGGTATAGGGTATTTGGTAGAAGCAGTAGTAAATTTATTTGGTAGGAGTATAAGTCACACAAAATGGCATTTAGCAAGACAGTTGTCACCATATATTGTTATTGACCTCTACTAATACATTAGGACAAAAGGGTAACTGAGGAGAGAATAGGGCCCCTTAAAGATCAGCAAGGCAGCCTCTGTGTAGAACTGCAGGAGAAGGGGAAGATACTAAACGATTATGTTGCATCCAAGTTTACTGTGGAGAAGGACATGGAAAGTACAGAATATGGGGAAATAGATGGTGACATCTTGAAAAATGCCTGTGTTACAGGGGAGGTGGTGCTGGATGTCTTAAAATGCATGAAGGTGGATAAATCCCCAGACCTGATCAGGTCTATCCTAGAACTCTGTGGAATGCTAGAGAAGGGATTGCTTGGCTTCTTGAGATATTTGTATCATCCATAGTCACAGGTGAGGTGCCAGAAGATTGGAAGTTGGCTGACATGGTACCACTATTTCAGAAAGGTGGTAAGGAAAAACCAGGGAACTGATAAACCTGACATCAGTGGTGAGCATGTTGTTGGAGGGGATCCTGAGGGACAGGATTTGCATGTATTTCGATAGGCAAGGACTGAATAGGCTTAGTCAACATAGCTTTGTGTGTGGGAAATCAGGTCTCACTAACTTGATTGAAGTTTGTTGAAGTAACACCGAGGATTGATGAGGAAAGAGCGGTGTACGTGATCTATATTGACATCACGAAGGCAATCGACAAGGTTCCTCAGAGTAGTTTGGTTAGCAAGGTAAGAATACGTGGAATACAAGGAGTACAAGTCATTTGGATACAGAACTGGCTCAAAGGTAGAAGGTCGTGGGTCGTGGTGGTGAAGGGTTGCTTTTCAGACTGGAGGCTTGTCACATGATCGGTGCTGGGTTCACTGCTTTTCATCATTTATATAAAAAGTTTGGATGTGAACATAGGAGGTGTAGTTAGTAAGCTTGCAGATGACACCAAGATTGAAGGTCAGTGAAGAAGGTTACCTCTGAGTACAATGGGATCTTGATCAGATGGGCCAATGGGCCCAGGAGTGCCAGATGGAGTTTAATTTAGATAACTGTGAGGTGCTGCATTTTGGAAAGGCAAATCAGGGCCTGGCTTATACATTTTAATGGTAAGGTCCTGGGGTGTATTGCTGAACAAAGAGACCTTGAAGTGCAGGTTCATAGTTCCTTGAAAATGGAATCTCACGTATATCGGATAGTAAAGAAGGCATTAATATGCTTGGTCAGGGCATTGAATAAAGGAGTTGGGAGTTCATTTACAGGGCATTGGTTAGGTCACTTTGGAATATTGTGTGCAATTTTGGTCTCCCTGATTTTGGATGTTGTGTAACTTGAAATGGTTCAGAAAAGATTTACAAGGATGTTGCCAGGGATGGAGGGTTTGAGCTATAGAGGCTGAATAGGCTGGGGCTGTTTTCCCTGCCGTGTCAGGTTGAGGAGTGACCTTATAGAGGTTTATAAAATCATGAGGTGCATGGATAGGGTAAATAGACAAGGTCTTTTCCCTGAGTTGGGGGAGTCAAGAGCTAGAGGGCATATGCTTAGGGTGAGAGGTGAAAAATTTAAAAGGAACCTAAGGGGCAACTTTATCACGCAGAGGATGGTGCATGTGTGGAATGAGCTGCCGGAGTAAGCAAGTGCAAATACAATATTGAAAGACATCTGGATGGGTATATGAATAGGAACGGTTTAGAGCGATGTGGACTAAGTGCTGGCAAATGGGACAAGATTAACTTGGAATATCTGTTCAACATAGACGAGTTGGACTGAAGGGTCTGTTTCTGTGCTGTCATATTTATGACTCTATTACTGCTTCATTAAGTTTCTCCTCTTGCACACTGCCATTTATTTATTACATACTTTAACTAACATTGTTAACACAGCATAGTTCTTTATCTTTGCTATTGTTTTATGGGGATTGGCAAACATAGATGTTTCTCCAAGCTTGCAATTAGCCAAACTGCTGATCTGAGCTTTTACAACAGTTTGACATTTCTTTCCACTAATCCCACACATCAAAGTCTTGCATGTCTTGTTTCTCTGCACTGTTTGGGACTTCACATTTCCATGCTATCATACAGCCCAGAGATTTATAAAAATTTACTGTAACTTTCCTGCTTTTGTACTCAATCTATCTATTTCCCAAAGCCCAAGATGCTGTCTACTTTGCTATTTACTATCTCTACTGTCAATTTCAAGGATCTATGCAAATGAATTGCCAAGTCCCTCTGTTCCTGCGTGAGCTTTATAACTGTGGCATTAATTCTATATTATCCCTATATATCAGAAATGACCTATATATCATTAACCACAGCTCCCCTGTTTATTATCCATCCTAACACTGACCCTCATTTCATGAGCCACAATTTTATTATCCAGAGCCATTTTAACATGGTATGATGTTAAACACTTTCTTCCAAATTAATTTGACAATGTTTTTTGTTTTCCCTTCATCACATCTTGTTACTTCAGGGAAAGAAGCCCTAATAGTCAACTACAATCTGCCTTTTAAAATCCAAGTGGACTCTTCTAAATTAATTTACATCTCTCCAAGTGCCCATTTTTTTTCCTCTCATTGTTTTTCAATTTTACCCATCTTCAATAAGAAAGTGACCAGCTTCTCATTACTAGTAATGTCCTTGCATCATTTTTTGAATGATGATGTCACACTTGATCCTCTCCAAAATGCAGAATTTCACCTGATATTCTTATCTCTGCCTTCGAGGAATGATGTTAAGTAAATGCCAAACATTCACCCAAAGGTAATGTAAAATTGGTGAGTGAATCTCGCTCCTTTTCAATAAATGTTGATAAGGTGATGATGAAAGGTTACCTGTCCAATCTCGTCTGAGAGTTTGTAAATGCTAAAGCTAAAAAATCTCTGAGGAATGAAGATAGTGAAAGATTACTGCTTTTGAGTGTGTTAGTTTTGATCTGACTTAGAAACGGTTAATGAGCCATAGCCAATTTTTTTTAAAGCTAAAATATCAAGATGTAGATAGCAAGTTTTATATATAAACTAGCAAGTTATAGTGTACTTTTCCAAACCTCTGTTTTTCTGCTTAGGAATCCATGCTGAAGTGCAGCTGAAGAATTATGGAAGATTTCTTGAAGAATATACCAATCAGTTGAAAGGAATTGAAGATGCACTGGATGACTCAGTTGGGGATGTCTGGGATTTCACTCTGGATCCTATAGCTCTTAAGGTATCTCAGAAATTTTAATCTAACTGACCTGGAATTTTGACTGAAGAGTTGAGTTTTTCTGGGCTTTTGAGTTTTGACTTAGGATGTGAACAGGTCCTGTATTAGGATTTGCTGCAAATGTGAATGAGGTGTTTAAGCTAGTTGATTAAAGAATCATCATTGAACCAACCTAATGTAAATCAGGAAGTTTTTTTATGTTAATGATATAGAGAAATCACAGTAGAGCTTGAGACAAAAAGTAAAAGGAGGATGAACTAAGTTCTGTGTTTCTCCATCTAATTGTATGGATACCAACAATTGGTTTCAGTTTACTTTGTGATAACTGTATACACTGTTAGCCTCTCCCTTATATTGTAAGCAATGCAAAATTCTGGCTGTTGTTAATTAACTATTTTCAGTTAACCAACTTTTCAGCATTTTCACAGATGCTTGTTACATGGAAAAATGAAATGTTAAGATGCTACATGGTATGTTAAAACTTAACATGCATTTTCTGAAGATGATTCATCCCAATCAGCAATAATGTGCATAATTAATACTG